>NC_083689.1:100677136-100983257 GCF_033118175.1 Dama dama
ACGTCAAACCGAAGTATTTTGAAAGTAGCACCCGGAAAATATCAAGTTCTGGCTGGTAGGAGAAAAATGAAAGGCATGGAAAGAAAGAAGGTTGATGATAATATACACAGAACTTAAAACTCTGCCTAGGAGTTTCATGCAGACACAAATAGTATGTTTACTTATACATTTAATATATATGACTAGTATATTTATATAATTAATAGTACCTTTATATAAATTAATATTTAATTATATGCCATGCATTATATATTTTTATAAGAAATAAAGGGATAGTATTTATTCTGTGGTAGAACTTTTAGTCAACGCTTTAAAATTAATAAGAGCATGAAGAATTAGAACTGGAAGAAACTCTAATGGGTTTATTTCTCCTTATCATTTTCCAGAGAAGGACATGAGTTTGCCGAGTAAACTAAGTAAATTTTTTAAGGTCAAATGCAGGATAAGAACGAAAGAGTATTCTACTGCCATTTGCCCTCCATTTGCTAGTCATGTTGAATTATTTTTGAACTTGCCTTGCCCTCAAATGGATGGTTCTCATGGGGTATTTACATGTCCTTCAATATTTAGCTCAAATATCACCTGCAAAAGCTTTTCTGAGCTCTGTTCCTTCTGTTCGAATTTGAATCCCTTCAATGTCTAGTTTTGACAATATATTATTGATTTATCTACCTCTGTCATCCACCTATATTTATTTGATATCTATATCAATATTTGACTCTTTACTTTTCTGTTCTTCCTAACCTAGTAGAATTCCTCAAGAAATGGAACCGTATCCCAGTTACTTTTGATTCCTTGCTACCTCCTTCAGCGGCTACCTCATCTGCTGTGCTGCCTTAGTCACTCATTCGTGTCCGATGCTTTACCACCTCCCTAGACTGTAGCCCACCAGGCTTCTCTGTTCTTGGAGATTCTCCGGGCAAGAATATGTAGTGGGTTGCTATGCTCTCCTCCAGGGTATCTTCCCAACCCAGGGGTCGAACCCAGGTCTCCCGCATTGCAGGCGGATATTTACCATCTTAGCCACTAGGGAAGCCAGGCTAACTCTAGTGGGTGCTTGGTAAATATTTGTTGAAGAAGCAATTGAATGAATATCTGCTAGAACTATCACTTAATAAACTAAAGTTTTGCTCCTTATTATCTCTTTCAAATGACAGAAAATTTTTTCTTCTATACATTATGGAATTTAAAATGAACCACAGCATTTCTCACTACCTGCTATATTTTAAGTATCATAATAGATACCACAATTTCTCATACGGTATTCAATAGTTTTTCTCTTCAGCATCTGTTATTGAATCAGTTTTATAGCTACATCTCACTGTTTACTTTTCACAGTTATTGGAGTGCTTCCATTTTCACGCCCAGTAAGAAAGCCAAAAGGAGGCATATTTATTTAGAAGGATGCTTTATACTTTTCAACTGTCATACTCCATTCCTTTATTCCAACAGCCAAATAGCCTCCAACTCTGTATTTTGGCAGCTTCAATTACACAGAAAATACTTGGCTTCATCCATCGTTTTTTAGACATTTCTGTAAATTCAGAGCATAAAAGGAGCATTAGGCCTTTTAGGTTTCTTCAGCTATTTTGCATTGAGCAAAAAACACATTTATCAAATTAAATTGACACTGTCAGAGACAATAGGAGGCTACACCAAAAAAATAAGACTAACTAAAATCTCATATGAAAATATTTTATGAAAATTTGTCTTGCTCATTTACCAAGTAGGACAGTAGATATAGAGAGTTTATCCCAGTGAATGACAGCTGTTGTAAGTTCTTAATATCTCAACTACATTACATAACCATTTGCATTTGGCTACTCTACATTTATTTTTTGGTATCTGAATAATCAACAGTTTTGATTGTTGTAATATGCTATAAATCCACCTGAATATTGAGAAAAAACTGCAGTATAAAAATGGCATTCTCCCATTTTCATTACACATATTCTTATCTTTTGAGACCATTATCTACTTCAGATTAGATTTATGTGTTCCATCCACTCAGAGCCATGATATTGGTTTCTATTCATTTATCTCTTTATCCATTATTTATCAAGAAAATATGCTCAGAAGTGTCTAAAATTGTATTCACATGTTGTTCAATTGCTAAGTCATGCCCCCATGAACTGCAGCACCCCAGGCTTCCCTGTCCTTCACCATCTCCCAGAGTGTGCCCAAACTTATTTATAATGAGTCAGTGGGCTGGTACTCCCATCTCTAACATTTTCCAGTTTGTTGTGATCTACATAGTCGAAGGCTTTAGGGTGGTCAATGAAGCAGAAACAGATGTTTTGCTGGGACTCCCTTGCTTTCTCCATGATCCAACAAATGCTGGCAACTTGATTTATATATGCATATGTTTATATATATATATATATACTTAATGATATAAACTATATAGTGTATATGAATGCCTCTTTTTTTTTTTTCTTTGACATAAGCACATCTTTCCCTGGGACTAGATGATGTTATGAAGACCTCTCTTCATTCCTAATTCAAAGGACCAAGTTGAACTAATTCAAATAAAAGTTTTAAAGCATTACTCGTAATAGACTGAGATATAGTCATCTTGCACGTGCACGTGTGCTAAGTTACCTCAATCATGTGTGACTCTTTGTGACTCTGGATGGTAGCCCACAAAGCTCCTCTGTCCATGGGATTCTCCAGGCAAGAATACTGGAGTGGGTTGCCATGACCTCCTCCAGGGAATCTTCCCGACCCAGGGATTGAATCCATGTCTCTTATGTATCTTGCATTGGCAGATGGATTCTCTACCACTGGAATGATCAGAATTGCTAGGAATGTATCCAGAATTAGAATTTTAACAGGTACCACAGGAAAAATTTATGTATACTAATTTGAATTTATGAGGGTCACTGGTGTAAAGGGTGGGTCAAATATACAAGTAGGCAGCCTGATGACAGTAAAGGTAAAAGCAAGTACTAGATGAGGATTCCTAAAGTAAAGAGAAGAGACAATATGGATATTTAACTGAATCAATAAAATATAAAAGGAACTTAGTATAAATGCAAAATTCTGATTTATCCAGTGGTTTTAAAATATCTTCTTCCTATCGTGTAAGTCAACTTTATGAGTCTGTTAAGGACCTTGGCCAGAGGACACAAGAAAGAAGAGACATAGGAAGGAAATCTGGAAAAAAAAAAAAAAAAGTAAAGGTAATCTGCAGTGTTTAAAGGGACGCTGAGAGCAGGGAAGAGGAGAAATCTGAGCATTACAGATGAAAAGATGCATGTCTATTTCTATCTCTGTTTATTCATATCATCTGAATGAAGGGGTAGAAAGCAAAGGAATGAGAGAGGGTGGGTGAGAGAAGTGATTTAAATGCTCTATATGGAATGGATAACATGATTATTTGATCAGTGAGGCATTACAGTTGGGAATAATAATTAAGTTGTGGAAATTGCTTCTAGGATCATGTCGCTTTTTTAGAAAGAGTTTTCTACTGTATTAAACTCTAATGCAAAGTCTGTTCACATTCATGCTGTGTTTATTGGACCTTCATAGTTCTGAATTTTCTAATCAATTGGGCAATTAGCAAAAGTAGATGTAACAGCAGTGAGAAGATTCCTTAGTAGCAGATGGCTGGCTGTAACCCTACTTCATACAGTAAAAGAGCATTAAACACTGCCAACTCTTAACATTCTGTCAGAGTGCATTTTGTTTTTCCTTTTCCTTTCTTTTCAGCTAGCACGTGCTCTTCTTACATCATTGAGCTCTCACCTGCGTTTTGGTTAAAATAACGTATTAGGGCAACCATGTTAGTATGACAAAACAATGTCTCTGTAACATGCCCTCCCACCAAAAAACAAAAACAAAAACAAAAACAAAAACAAAAAATCTCTTTTATAGGTCAGTTAAATTCTCAATGAGGTCAACAATTAAATAAGGGTAAGGGTCTCAAAACAAATCAGGTATTACCATGCAATATAGGATCTTAACCTTGTCTTGGTGTAATGGGCCAACAACATCATTTTCGGAAATGCAGCATTAATAAATTACTTGATAGAAGCTAAAATCATCCAATGTGCTTAAAGATGAACATATAACCTTAAGAAACGACCTGTACACATACAATGTAACACATTCCTGCTGTTTCAAACTTTCATTATAGATGTGCCTCTTAAGAAGCAAAAAATTGAAAGTGTTTAATTTTTATTAGTTGTGTGTTCCTATGTTTTCATGTATATCATTGCCTATAATTTATTTTCATCACTGAGTAAGATTAGGGAAGTGAGGAATAATGCAAATTAACAACAGTTATCAGACTGCCTGAATTTGTTAGAAATTAAATAGTGAACATGTTGATTCACTCTAAGTTTGGAAAATTATTCAAAAATAAAATCCGGTATCAAGTATCATTTATACTTAGGTTATCTTCCTTGAAAGTACAAAATATTATGTCTGATACTTCTATGCTGACTATATTTTTAAAATTAATAATATCAGATAGCTTACAAATACAAGTTTTAAGATTCAATATTATTCTATATCTAAAATGAAAAAACATACATAACAATTTTACTTTTAATCTTGGGAAGGAGTAACTAAGTGGTTATGAGATAACATCTCCCTTTAAATTAATGGCTTTACCTAATTTTTCTGTCTGCTGAATGCAGTTCATTAAACTTTATGTTCTTCTATATTCATCACAATAACACTTTGTGAAATTTGTGATATTTTTTCATGATCCTCCTGTAAATCATTTGATGGGTGAGGAGGCTTAACCTAGTTTCCCAATGATAAAAATCTCTTCAAATCACTGGTCCAACATAATCTTGAAATCACTGTCCACTAGAGCCTAGAGGATTTGCATGGACATAAGGTAATATTTTAGTCAGCTTGGGCTTCCATAACAAAATGCTACAGACTGAGCAGGTTAAACAACAGAACTTTATTTTCTCACAGTTCTGAAAGCTAGAAATCTGAGATCAGAGTGCCAGCATGGCTGGGTTCTGGCGAGCGCTCTCTTCCTGATTTGCAGATGACCACCATCTAGATGTGGTCTTTCCTCGATGTGTGTATGAGGAGGTGGAGAGAGAAAAGCCCCTGGTGTTTTTCTTACAGAGACACAAACTGTATCAGATCAGAGCTCCATCTTTATGACCTCACTTAACCAAAATCACCTCTTTAAAGCCCCAGATCTAATACAGTCACATGGAGGAGGATGTAGCTACGACATATGAATTGGCGGGGGGAGGAGATACAATTCAGTCCATCCTAGTATGCAACATAGAGTGGCTGATCTCACTGAGAAATCATCCTGAAGTGGAAAGTGAAGTCGCTCAGTCGTGTCCCACTATTTGCGACCCCATGGATTGTAGCCTGCCGGGCTCCTCTGTCCATGGGGTTTTCCAGATAAGAATACTGGAGTGGGTTGCCATTTCCTTCTCCAAGGAATCTTCCCCATCCAAGGATCAAACCGGATCTCCCGCATTACAGGCAGATCCTTTACCATCTGAGTCACCAGGGAATCCCGTATATCATGGGTAAACCATCCTGGGTGTCTCCTTTAAGTTGTTGGATAATTAGTGACCACAGCATGGCTCAGACGGTAAAGCGTCTGTCTACAATGCAGGAGACCCGGGTTTGATCCCTGGGTCCAGAAGATCCCCTGGAGAAGGAAATGGCAACCCACTCCAGTCCTCTTGCCTGGCAAATCCCATGGATGGAGGAGCCTGGTGGGCTACAGTCCATGGAGTCGCAAACAGTCAGAGATGACTGAGTGACTTCACTTTCATATTCCATTAACTCAACAAATAGTAACTGTTGCAGGTACTGTTTGGGAGCCAGATATAAAGTGACAGCAAAGGGTGATTCTGCTCACCTATGTTTGTATGATACATGCTTATAAAGGAAAAGTTCCTGATATGAAAAGATTGTGGGATGAGGGAAGGCTTCTCTGAGAACACTGAAGGTAGGACTTAAGATGAATTGGAAGGTGGTCACCGTGCCCTGCTGGGCATGAGGCTGGACCGAGGAGATTCTGAGCCAGGTCTTGCTGCGGCAGTCTACAGGAGCACCACCCGCAGGGGCCTTTCTACCTGCATATCGCCCCGCAGCTGGTGAAGTACGGTTACTTACCTGGGGTCTGCAGTGCCTCTGGAGAACCCCTACATAGCTGTCGTGGATTTGGGGGACACATAAACATTCCTTCTACAGCAGCTATCTATTTGAAACTCCATGTAACTTATATAAGAAAAAAAATACTGGATTTGACACAGTTTAAATTTCCTTTTGGGGAACTGAATTCATAATCTTTGAGTGATAAACACACATTTCCAGCTGTTAAGCTTGATAACTGCATGGGGGAAAAATGTAAAAATGCAGTCTTTGTGGTGTTCGCCCATTATCCTCAAATAAAGCAATTATTTAAAAAACATACAGACTATGTATATATACACACACACTCACACACACAAAAGGTTATTGGTGCTTGATGTCTCATTTGTTTTTCTTTAACCAGATATCAGAACAAACTATATACAATAAAGGATATTGATGAGATATATTCATAATGCATCTTTAATTTCTGGAAAGAACTGACAATTGTGAATACAAGGAATGGAGTTCCATAAAAATCTATATTGTGTTTAACACTGTTAATTTGTTAACGTGAATTGATGAAAGTAACTGGATTGCCATTCACCTTTTAAAGAACAGTGGAGAATTAAAATGGATGCAGTAAATGGTCAAGATCTCTTTTAATCACTTCTCTCCACTCATCTAATAGTGAAGAATTGAAATCTGCCCATTATTAGCCTTGGTTCCTTTATTTTAAAAGCTAAGTTTGAAATATCACAAATCTGTCATTCAGAGAATAAGTTTGGGACACTTACAAAAGTTAATATTTGGAAGTAAAGTATGTTAGCAAAGGATCCTTTTAGCATCTTGTGGTTCTTATTTCCACAGGAAGTGAGAGGGCCCTAGGTGATTAGTTCCAACAAAAACTTCCGAGTAAATAAAACTTTGTTTTGTTCATTTCCAAGTTTGCTCCCTGGAGAATAAATTAAAAGTATGTGATCTGAAGTAGTCTGAAAGAGCAGGGTAGTTCTCTTAGAAACTTTCCATTAATTTGAAGGATTCACATTAGTTTTATAAATCTACTCTAAAGTGTGGCTTCTGAAGCTCAACATTGAAAATAATCAGTCAGAGAAACAAGAAAGGAAGTTTTTGTCTAAACTCAGTAAATGAATTAAGAGAATGGGTTTCAAGAGATGAGTAATTTAAGGCGCACTCAGTTCTGCTATAATGCTTGTTTTAAAAATGGAATTTGTTTCATTGCAATTGATATAATGGGAACAATTTAAGCATAGAATGAATTTTATGTTTGCTTATAATTTCCTTCATGAGAAACATGAGGTGAACACAGAAAACTGCAAAAAGCTCAACCCCACAGCACAGAAATACATAAAAATACATACGTCTACTACCTACTTCGTTTCACCTTATGGTTATGATCTCCACCCATCCATATCCGGTGTTACAACTTTTGCCCTGATTTCGGATAACTCTACTTTCTCCACTTCCTAATAGCTCAGGACTTTTACCTCTTCTGATGCCCATTTCACAACTACATTTCAGTTCTTTTTCAAGGGAAAGCAACATACTTATTACAGTGTCTATGCAATTCTTAAAGAATTTAACAAGGGCTTCCCAGGTGACGTAGTGGTAAAGAATCTGCCTGCAATGCAGTGGGTGCAGGTTTGATCCCTGGGTTGGGAAGATCCCTTAGAGAAGGAAATGGCAACCCACTCCAGTATTCTTGCCTGGGAAATCCCGTGGACAGAGGAGTCTGGCAGGCTATAGTCCGTGGGGTTACAAACAGTGGATACTACTGAGCACACACACTTACACACATACAAGGATTTAACATCTATAAAACCATGCTACCATTTTTATTGTTTCTATTTTCTTATCTGTAAATCCAGAGTATTTTATTTCTCAACTTTTGATAGCTAGTAATTTTTAGGAATACATACTTAGGATTATACAAAAACTGATTGCATTATATTTATTTATTTAAAACAACACCAACTACATTGGATAGGAAAAGAATAAATGAAGGTAGATAGAGTTTATGCTTATCTTAGGGTCTCTTAAGAACAAAAAATGATTAGCACTGTTAAAAATAGCTGTAATATATATTAAATTCTTACACTGTACTCCTTTGGAAGTAAGAATATGCTTTAGTAAAAAGGTTGATTTATAAATTTTATTTTAAAAAAGTATATTTTAGACTCAGTTATCTGGTATTTATCATTCTTTTTGTTTTTACTTGTTTTTTGAGTTAAATTTAAAATAAACTAAATGGATACATATTAATAAAAATAGAGTTTTAAAATATGTTATTTATGTAAAATTCTTCATGCATTAACACCTAACTAAATTGTTCATATGCTTATGTATATGTGAGTCCATTAAGTTCACAAATGTCTTATCTTCTTTTGAGTTGGTGTGATACTGTGTTTAATATTTCTGTTTCAGGTATTAGCAGTTGTATAGCCGACCATTAAAATGGCTGGTTTAAGATAAAATTAATTTGCTATGTCTCATGATTCTAAGGGTTACTTGAATGATTTCTCTTCTGTTTTACATGCATTTATCAGGGGGTTGGCTGGGCTGGACAAGGTGTCTGACTGTCTTACTCACTTGCCTGGTAACTGTTTCTGGTTATCAGATGGTGAGGGTTGGTTCTGCTCCATGTGGCCTGTTATTTCAATTTTACCTCTTTTATATATTGATTTTATAATGGTACTGATTTCTCTTATGGTCACAAAGGAATGCTCATAACAATCAGAATTGTATAATTTGGTGAGTATCTTAATCAACTTGGCTGCTATAATAAGATACCATAAGCTGGGTAACTTAAACAGCATTTATTTATCACAGTTCTTGAGTCTGGGAAGTTCTAGACCAAGGGGCTTGCAGAAAGAGGGCTTATGGGAGCCCTTTTTCTGGACTGCAGGTAGCAGCCACTTCACTGCGGGTTCACATAACCTTTGTGTGTGCATCTAGAAAAAGAGAGCTCTATATCTTATTCTTCTAAGAATACCAGAATCTCATCATACTGGCTCTAGCTCATGATGTCATCTAAACCTAATTACCTCCCAAAGGCACCACCTCCAAATTTCAGCATATTGGGGGTTAGACTGACAACAGGATTAACTTTACAAATATCATGAAGTTCAGATGTAGATTTTTAAAATATCCGTAACTTTTCTATTCCACAATTATATTTACTGTGATATTTATATAAATACACATGTTTTCTTAAATAATTGTGATAAAATCAGGTTTCTTATTTTTCCTTTCTTGAGTCAGTCTACTTAAGCTTAAAACAAAGGGACAAGCTGGTCACAAAGATAGTTTTATCTTTACAGTTAATAAATAAAACACTTTAAAATTTTACTGCAATTCTTGGTAACTCATATTGAGCTTAACTTTCTCAAATTATCTCCTTTTTTCTGATTTACATTAAACTATAATGCATTTAGTGAATTTAGTCTTTACATACTCATTATTGCAGGTTCATTGTCAGTGTCTCAACTGTGATAGAAGAGATATACATGTATGCCAGATATTTGAAATTAATCTATTCACAAGTGATCCCATTATTGAGAAACTGATTCACAATGAAAACGTCAAAAAACAATAATATAAAAGAAAAAAATGAAATGCCTAATTTGGCATTTTAATGAAAGACTTTTAAAAAATATAATCAATAGACATGTTCTCTTTTCAATGATCTGTTCATTCTCTGCATCAGACAATCTCTAAGGGATTTTCTTCTTTTAGTGGACATTTGTTACATCATTTCTGTGAAACCTGGAATAATTCTGCTATCCACAACAATTTTTTTGAATCCTTGAAAACACCCTACCATTTCTTATTTCACTATAAGAATAACCAATCTTATTCTGCAGATCCAGGATTGAGTCCCTGACCTAGGCTTGAACAATAATTTTTAACCTTTTTTTATCCTTTATGATAACATTTATGGAGTACCTATGCTATGACAAGCAGTGTTTTATGATGCTGGGAATACAATGATGTACTAAGACTGATAAGGTCACTCATCTCATGTAGAATACACTGTACTAGAATAAATGCACATTTTTCCCCATCTACCCCAGCTCTAGCCATGGTGTTCAAGGATAGGCAGGTGACACAAGCTAGCCAAATGAGGATAAGCCCTGGGATTGCTGATAAAAACATGGGAAAGCAAAATGACCTCAGCCATTCCGTTCAGTATTTAAGTGACCGAATGCACATTAGTGTTCTTGCTGCCATATAGTGTGAGACTGCCTGCCTGTAGCCAATTGAAAGTACAGTCAACTGGATCTGGATGTTCCTGAAGCCTATTACTCAGATTTTCTGTTATGTGAAACAGTTTCCCTCCTTTTTTTCTTTATAAGGCTGAAAACTATTTTGATTTTAATTTCTTTCCCCTGCAGCTGATGATACAGTGAGCAAAGAATCAGCATAAAAGGATTTAGTGGGGTAATCTCAATGAAGACAAAGATGTGTGTGTGTTTAATAACTCAGCCATGTCTGACTCTTGTGATCCCATGCAAGGTAGCCCACCAGGCTCCTCTGTTCATGGAATTTTCCAGACAAGAATACTAGAATGGGTTGCAATTTCCTTCTCCAGTTGGTCTTTTTGACCCAGGGATCGAACCCATAACTCATGCAAATCTGCACTGGCAGGTGGATTCTTTTCCACTAGCACCACCTGGGATACAACCACCAAATACCCTCAGTTAAAGTCATATTAGCTGCAAAGACCCATACACTTCTATTCCTCTGCACAGCGTGGGGAGCAGTAACACAGACTCTTTTATGCTTCATTCACTGACCAAGCCCTTTGAATCTCTCAATAACTTAATTTTCATTCAGATATGTGAATCATATTACATTAAAGCTATTTAAAGTTACTTCTAATGTGACCCTGTAATTTATGCTCTAGTCCACACTACTTACTTCTTAATTTAACTCTCATAAAATCAGTCTTGTACATTTATTTCCAGAGATTTTAGGCCCTCCCAAGGGGCAACATTTCCGATAGCCACACAGACTTAGTCCCTTTTTTTGGACTTGACTCAGAGATTCCTGGATAAGAGAATATTTAATAGAAATAAGCAGCAATTCATATGTGGAAATATCAAGAATTAAGAGACCAATTCCTAGTGAAGAGTATCTAGGGGATATCTGAAAAGCTGGAATAAATAGTAAGAGAGAAAGAAATGTTAAGAGATATTTGGGGGTTGTGTCCAACTCTTTGCGACCCCCTACCCCATGAATTGTAGCCTGCCAGGCTCCCCCGTCTATGGGGATTCTCTAGACAAGAATACTGGAGTGGGTTGCCATGCCCTCCTCAGGGGATCTTCTCAACCCAGGGATCAAACCCAGATCTCCTGCACTGCAGGCGGATTCTTTACCATCTGAGCCACAAAGGAAGCCCATTTGTGGGTATCTGGCATAAAGTGCATGTATATATACACACACATACAGATATATATATATATATATATATATACATATGTATATATATATATATATATATGTGTGTGTGTGTGTGTGTGTGTATATATATATATACACACACACACACATTGGCTGTGTTAGGGGAAAAAAAAGAAAACTTTTCCATTTTAACATACTAGTTTAAGAACAGTATTATACCAAAAATTATTTTCTTTTTTTATTAGGTCATGAAAATACATTCATCTAAGTAGAAATGGTAAGGTAGATGCTTCTGAATTCAATTACTAGTTTAGGTGGGTTATGCTTGTTTATATATACACACACACATATGTGTATATACACACACATATATATATATAATTGAGAATTTTAAATATGTAAGATAATTTCCCTTTACTTTTCATACAGTGACTATACTCACTTGTCTGAGGGGGAAAAAGTATATTATGGAGTGAAGAATGAAAACAGTTTTACTACACAGAGTTAGAATTTAATTGTATTAGAAATAGGGATAATTTAATTAAGAATCAGGTTCTCATTATTGACTTTAATTAAAATGTGAAAATTAAAATATATATCATATTAGAGAAAAATGAACTAAACTTGTTAAAAATTAACTTTCCTGAATTAATATATAGCCTTCCAAAAAAGTGAACTCTGGTTGTTTACTTATTCTATAGTAATATACTAATATGGGCTTCCTCAATGGCTCAGTGGACAAAGAATTCACCCACAATGCAGGAAATACAGGAGACATGGGTTCAATCCCTGGGTCAGGAAGATCCCCTGAAGGAAGAAATGGCAATCCACCCCAGTATTTTGGCCTAAAAAATCCCGTGGACAGAGGAGCCTGACAGGCTACAGTCCAAGGGGTCACAAAGCGTTGGACATGACTGAATACACATGCATACACAAAGTAATACAGCTTGTGAAGAGTGACATGCCGAGTGATCTTTCTCTTAAATGTACAAAATTGAGTATTGTAAGGTCCATATCTTGCTGATATATTATTTACATATTGGTTATTGAAAATATGGATATGAATAAATATTTGTAGAAAATCCCAAATTGAGCTATTTTAATGGTCTAGTGGCCTTTTAAAAAAACACATTTGTATGGGCAGATTTTCATTTTCATTTGCTTTAGACACACTCAAAGTCAAGCATGTTATCACTTTTGCAAATCCTTCTAGTATCTAGAGAATATTTCAGCATTTCTTTTTGGTAATCATTTGAGAAACAGATCCACATCAAAAAAATTCTCATCACACTTATAAATAGTGAATATGATTTTTGTCTTTTGTTAGAATTTATCTTACCCTAATTTCCTCTTTACTTGTCCATCTCAAATCACTGGAACATCCTAAGTTCTTGATGAAGTGTAGGAATAAGTGTCTCTTCTTAGAGCTAAGTTAGTTTATAATTTAATTTCAAAATAAGCTTAGTTTTGCTAAACTTAATATTTATATCCTTTTCCATTCCTCCACCTTGTTTTTCATATTTAATTTTGTCTGCTATTTTTATTTTTCTTCATAATATTTTGTTTGAAAATTCAAGACCCTACTTGAAATTGATTGAATGAATACACATATTTACACTTATTTTCTCCCAATGTCAACACAAATAAAAATCCAGAAGGAAAAAAAGCATTAGAGGAGTTGATAACATTAAATAGTGGAAGACAGATTGCAGAAAAATTACTGTAAATTAACTAGGGAGGGTAAAACAAAGGATTAATTTCCTAGAAGACAACATAAAACTTTGAGGGCAGTATTGTTATCAAAAGAATGAAATGAAAGGAACGTGTGTGTTAAATGCTCAACCCCCCTTATACCACAGCTAACAAAATCCTTGCTGTCTGACATATAATTTAGGCAGGTAATAAGTGGATTCTTTCATGTGGGCACTAACCACTAAAGAAAAACTCCTCTGATATTAAATCGGTCTTTTCAATTTGTGCACCCCTCTATTGTGCAGAGAAATTAAGACAACATGTACCATGATCTTAAATATGAGCACAAATGCAAGATCACCAAGTAATTTGAGAGAAATCTCTAACATTGACAGAGACCAAAGCAAACAGTAAGAAAGTAAAATTGGAAGGCATCATAGACTACACAGGGAACAACCCCCCCCCCCCCCCCCCGCCAAAATACTATTAAACGTTTGTCCAGGAATATTTTTAAAAGATACTGCATCCATTAAACAGAAACTAGAAATTACAGAAAAAAGGATAATTTGAGAACATGAAAAATATTTTGTAAATTATATAAAAAATAATTCAAAGAAATGTTGAGGAAACTCTCTGGGGGGAGGGGAAGAAAGAGAATGGGGAAAAGGAAAACAATAGAGAAAACAGTAGTAAAAGACAAGTATTCAATAAATCAGATATCGGATTAATGGGAACTTGAGAAAGAACAGATTAAATCAAAAGGAAGAATTAATCGAACACATATTCAAAAATGTTTTCCAAATGTGAAGGACATGCATTTCTAGACACAAAGGATCAATTTAATCCATCACAATGTATGAAAATACACCCACATCAATTCATGACAATAACGTTCCTGAACACAAACGAATACCCTAACAATTTCCGGTAAATGTGTCGTGTGTGTGTACGGGGGGAATCACATACAGTAGTCCTCTCGTCGCGGTTTTGTTTTCTGCAATTTCAGCTACTCAGGGTCAACTAAGGTTTGAAAATATTAGGTGGGAAATTTCGGAAATGAACAATTTCTAGGTTTTAAAACGCACAGCTGTTCTGAGCAGCGTGATGAAGTCTCGCGTTGTCTCGCTTGCTATCGCTCTCTGGTCAGTTGCTCAGCTGCCATCTTAGTTACCAGATCGACCGCTGAGGTATTGCTCTGACAGCCCTATGTTCAGGTAACTCTTATTTGACTTAAAAATGGCCCCAAAGTGCAAGAATAGTGATGCCGACAACTCGGATATGCCAAAGAGAAGCTGTAAAGCGCGTTCTTTAAGCGAAAAGTGAAAGCTGTTGGCTTAATAAGGAGAAGGAAAAAGAACCATATGCTGAGTTACTAAGATCTATGGTAAGAATGACTCTTCTATGCCTGCAATTGTGAGGAAGGAAAAAGAAAGTCGTGCTAGTTATGTTATGGCACCTCAAGCTGCAAGTCAAGGCCACGGTGTGTGTTAAAGGCTTAGTTAAGATGGGAAAGGCATTACATTTGTTATTTTGAGAGAGACTATATTTGCATAACTGTTATTGCCATATGTTGTTATAATCATTTTATTATTGTTGTTGTTAATTTTGTGTGTGTGTGCGTGTGTGTGTGTGTGTGTGTGAGAGAGAGAGAGAGAGTCACTCAGTCGTTCCCGACTCTTTGCGGGTCGACCCCGTGGACTACAGCCCGCCAGACTCCTCTGTCCATAGAATTCTCCAGGCAAGAATACTGGAGTGGGGTGGCATTCCCTTCTCCAGGGGTTCTTCCCAACTCAGAGATGGAACCCAGGTCTCCCGCGTTGTAGGCACATCCTTTACCATCTGAGCCACCAGGGAAGCCCTGATCTCATACTGTGCCTAATCTATACGTTAAACTTTACTGTGTGCACAGGAAATGTATAGGTATGTGTACATAGGAAAAACAGTATGTATAGGGTTTGGTACAATGTGGTTTCAGGCATCCAGTGGGGGTCTTAGAAAGGGGTGCTACTGCAGTTTGAACTTTTCAACCATATATCTGGAACACAGAGGACTTGTGTTCTGTGTTTATCACTTTCTGTTAACAAATTTTTGCCTTTCTCAGGGTTAGACATCTTTTTCCTATGTTTCATTCTAGAAGTTTTATTATTTTAGATTGTACATTTAAACTAATGATCATTTTCAAGTTGATATTTGCATACATATGAGGAAAATTCTTAAAAGGTTTTCTTTCTGATGCTGTGTTTCATCTTCTGTGAGATTATTCACTCATTTTCTTTAAGGAATTGATCCATTTTATGTTTTTTTTTGAGTTGCATGAAATTGTTCATAATATTCCTTTATTATTCTGACCAGGTTGTTCTATATCCTCACCTGAAATTAGTATCATCAGTTTTTTTTTCTCACTTTTAGCCATTTTCTTAGGGGTATAGTGGTATCTCTCTATTGTTCTAATTTGCAATTTCCTAATAGTGACATATTTAAGCATTTTTTCATATGATTATTTATTGTCTATACATCTTGTTTGGTGAAACAGTCCATTAAAAACTTTCATCCATTTTCTTTTTTTCTAGTTCTGGAAATTCGCCCATTTTCTAAGTTGGTTGTTTTCTTATTTTTGAGCTTTCCACTCAAAAAAAAAAAAAATATTTATATTGCTTATAAGTTCTTTAACATGTTTTCCAAATATTTTCTCTCATTCTGTGACTTGACTTTGATTTTATTAACACTGTCTGTCACAGTGCAGAAATTTTAATTTTAATGAAGTCCAACTCATTTTTTCTCTGCATGGATCATACTTTTGATATTGTATTTATAAATGTATTGGCATACCTAAGATCACTTAAGAGTTTTTCCAGCATTTCTATAGGCAGAAACAAAACAAAAGCAGGTTAATAAAGCTATTCATCTGGAAACATGGGTCATTTCTTTCAGAAAATGAAGGATCATTCCGAGGTTAGTCCTCAGAACCTTGAAGAACAAATCTCTGGCAACAGAATTGGTTCCGAATTTAAAAAATATGGTTGACTGGCTGCTTTTCAGAATCTTAATGGAGCAATAACTGCTATATACCTCGTATTATCTGCCATTTTGTGTGAAAATAGCTATTTTGTTGTCTTTGTCATTGTCTTATCACTATGTTTTGGGCTTCTTGAAAGCGTTTATTTGCCTGTTAGATTTACTGGTCATTAGAACAAGAGACTTTGTACCTGAGGAGCTTCATTTGTATACCTAGACCTGATCTAGATGCAAAGTCATAGGCTTCATGTCTGAGCTGATGCCATAGTAGGTTGGTGCTTTGATGATACTGGAAAGAAGGTAAATGAAACATGAAGCATTAAGGGCTGTATCTCAGCCTACAGCAAAATGCTGGTTTGTTGACCTCCAGAAGACATACTTCTGGGTCTACACACAATGGTGTAAACTATCCCCTTGATTACCACCTGGCACTATGATTTGTTTAACTAACAGGAAGTAGTACCAGAAATACTGGTGCTACTAAATTAAGTCTTAAGAAAGAAGGTCTGTGAGCTTCTGTTTTTGCTTGCTGGGGGAAAGCAGCTGACATATATTAATAATAAATATATTACCTAGGAACACTGTGCTATGAAAACTTATTTACCCAAATTGATAGTCCTTTTACAAAAAGATTGAAACCCAGATCCAAATCCCAGGTGAGGTGTCACCTATCTGTCAGAACCAATTTGCCAACTATATGAGTGAATTCATTTTGTGGGTGGATTTTCCAGTTCTACCTGAGGCATCCCTATTACTGCCAAATAGAGGAAAAACAGGATATCTCCATGTAACCCTGAAAAATTTGCATACTCATGAGCAAACAACTAAAATGTTTGTGTTAAGCAACTGAGCTTTGGGATAGTGTATTACACAGCAAGAGATAATCAAAACATTATTTTTAATTCTTTTTCTGTTCTATGTCTGTTTATCCATTTGGTGCTTGTAGAAAAGATTTCAGACTAGATAATTTCTCATGAAAACTGTCATGTTACAAACAACTGAACATCTTATCCCTATCACTATTTATGATTAACGGGTTATCTTACTCTCACACATATACATATACCAAAAGTAGATAAAGATATGTGTAGATATATTTTGACAATTAAGTATCTAATATTTAAAAAATTACTTGTTGATTCAATAGCAAATATGTAGGATAAAGTTAGGATGCTACAGTATGACTTTTTTAGAAAATAACAAATGACATTCAGAAGAATATAGAAGTGACAAAACAATCAGTTTTGCTGTTTAAGAGTCAACATTTATATTTATGCATAGTGGTTGGAATATTTGCATATTTGCATAGTGCTGGAAATAATTTGTCACCAGTATTTTTCAAAACAAAGCATCACATTACAGATTCATAGAGCTGACAGAGGTCTTTGAGAGTCCTTTTACATATCTATGCCTTTCTGAAGAACTAAATATAACATTCTCACCTTCTGCCAGCCCAAGCAATTAAAATCCTTTAATAATCTCATTATATAGAAGCTTACTGCCATAATTTAAAATGATCTTATACATTACTAACAGGTATTTTGAACATATTTATCATATATAATAAAAATCTTTTGTGATTTTGGCAATATGCTTTTTCATGGCAAGACACTGAAATGAAGAATTTGATTTTTATCTTTCCTATTTGTTCAATTTCTATATTATTAATTATTGGATCCATTAGGTTTATTAGGTTATGAAATAATAGAGTCATTTACCTAAATTCAATACATATGGTGAACATTAGTTGAAGATACCTTTTTAGAATACAATGGGTAAAACATTCTCCTAGGTAAATAATGGATCCATGAGTGATGTCCCATTTAAAGTGCAGTTCTAGATGTCTCAGGCTTCCCTGGTGGCTTAGATGGATAAAAATCTACCTGTAATGCAAAGACCCAGGTTGGACCCCTGGGTTCCCTAGAGAAGGGAATGGCAACCCACTCCAGTATTCTTGCCTGGAGAATCCCATGGAGAGAAGCTGGCTGGCGGGCTTCAGTTCATGGGATCTCAGAGTCAGACACAACTGAGCAACTAACACTCCTCCTCTCCCTCCTCTAGATATCTCAAAAGTGCTATTTTTGGGCTTTTTCTATGGGAATATAAACACTTCTATTAACTTTACTCAACAAATCTCTGCCTAAATCTAGTCCCAAATGTGATATTTTGTAATTTCTTTATAGACCAGAAAATGCACATCTCATAAATACACAAGTTAGCAAATTTTTAAAAAGAGAAAAGAACTGTGTAGCCACCAATGAGATTAAGAACAGGAATGTGGGTGACTCCATTCACCTGTTCTGCCTTCTTCTTAACATGACCATCAACCCCATCTCCAAAAAGAAATCACTAGTCTAGTTTCTAACACTGTTATGGGCTATAAAGTGTACTAAAGTAGAATCAACAATAAAGTATTCCTTTCTGTCATGTTTCTTTTACTCAACATTATGTTTGTGAGATTCATCCATATTGTTTTATATAGTTATAATGTATTCTTTTCTGTTGCTGCATAGCATTCCATTTTGTGAATACAGCCTTTCCTTTCTATTTCTATTCTATTTTCCTTTCTATTGTTAATAGTGGATATTTTATAGTTTAGTGCTTTTAATAGTGCCACTATTAGTTTTGATATATGATATTTTGTGATAGAAAGTGTGCTTTTTCCTGACATACACCAAGGAATGAAATTGCTGGTTCTACAACTTGTTATCTCTTCAGTGTGGTTTTGTTTATGGTAGGTTTGATATTTGGCAGTATGAGTTCTTCAACTTTGTTGTCCTTCCTAAAGATTACCTTAACAATTTTTTGCCTTTAATATTTCCATATACATTGTAAATTAGTTTGTTAATGTCAATGAAGAAAATATGCTGAGATCTAGATTAGAATGACTTTGTATCTGAAGATCAATTTTGAGAGTGTTGATATCATATTACCAAATCTTCCAATTTATAGATTGGTATGTTCTTTCATTTATTTAATTGTCCTCTAATTTTTCTCAGTATTTTGCAGTTTTTAAGTATAACATCTCACGCTTGCTTGCCATACATATTCAGAAGAATACTATGTTTTTGATATTATTATACATAGTATTTTATATAAATTGTATATTTCTTATACATATATAGAAATAAATTAATAATTAATTATCCAGCTTTGCTAAATTAATCCTGAACTTCATTACTGTATAGATACTTTTGTGTTTACTATGTTCAAAACCTCTAATAAGAAGAGCTTTTCCTCTTACAAAATGCCTTTTTGTTTCTCTTGTTTTGTTTTTTACATCTGAAATAATTATAGTCTCTTTTAGTCTAAACTGCAACACTTCTGCAGTTCAGCTCTCTCATTATTATGTGGTATTTCAATAAGTTTGATTTATGTTTACTCTGTGTCAAAAACCACAAGTGCAATTTTCTTCTATAATCTCTCTCTTCACTCTCCTCCAACCTTCTGTATATAATTACAGGTACATTGGGCATCTAGGCTCTCAGTTCTTCTAGAATCTCTTTGAAGAGCTTAAAGAATTGACAAGTTAGCAAAATAATTCTTTGAGAGGTTTTAACAATAAAGTTAAAGCATTACTTAGTTTTTGCTCTGAGGCTTTCTTTTAATAGCAGTACACTGGATTTCATCTTTGTCCCAAAGCTGTGTTGATGACAAGTTTAATTTGATGAGAAGCATTTCAATATTTTTAATGCTAAAATTTCAGAAATTAATAAACTTTCTATTTTACACTGATTAATTTGCAGATAGAACTCATTTTTTTTTCTTTACACATCAGATAATAAAAGTCAAGCCCCATCCAGTATTTGGCCTCAAAGCTTACTTGTCCATTGGCACACATGTTTATTAAATACATTTTTTCCTTCCAATTTGTCACAGGAAATAACTAAAACTTTCACTACTATCATATGTATGCACCAAAAAATAGACACCCAATACAAGTAACCATTTGGCAGTTTCTCATAACAGTTTCCTTATACTTCCTACCCAGTTGCAAAGCTAATATTTGTTTATTGAAGTATCTCATTTCTTGGTGCCAGATCTTCTTTATAAATTTGTTGCTGCACAACTAGCCTATAAAATAAACAACTTTGTATATCACAGTTAAAAAACAAGTATATTTCATTAACAGGTCTGCAGAAGGCTAGGGGATCAGTCAATCAAGATAGATCAGCTGGGATTCTATGCTTAGGCTATGTATTGATTAGACTTAGGTTAGTGCTGAAGTTTAGGGTTTAGAACTGCTCCATTAGAATTCTTGTAACTCATAATAAATGCAAACTGTTTTAATTAAAATAAGCAAAAGTATGAAAGTACAGTTACCCAAAATGATATACAAATGGTTAATAGGCATATGAAAAGATGCTTACCATTGTTAGTCATCAAGAAAAGACAAACTACTAACATATGTAAAATAAAACAGAATCCAACAACATATTAAAAAGATCATACATCATGACCAAGTGGACTTTAGCCCAGGGATGCAAGGATTCTTCAATATTTGCAAATCAATCAATGTGATACACCATGTTAACAAATTGAGAGATAAAAACCATATGCTTATCTCAATAGTTGCAGAGAAAGCCTTTGACAAAATTCAACAGCGGTTTATGATAAAAACTCTTCCAAAAGCAGGCATAGAAGGAACATACTTAAACATAATAAGCCATTTATGATAAACCCACAGCAAACATTGTCCTCAGTGGTGAAAAATTGAAAGCATTTCCTCTAAAGTCAGGACTAAGACAAGGGTGCCCACCCTCACCACTACTATTCAACATAGTTTTGGAAGTTTTAGCCACAGCAATCAGAGAAGAAAAAGAAATAAAAGGAATCCAGATTGGGAAAAAAAAAGAAGTAAAACACTCACTGTTTGCAGATGACATGATCATCTAAATAGAAAACCCTAAAGACACCACCAGAAAATTATTAGAGCTAATCAATGAATATAGTAAAATTTCAGAATATAAAATTAATACACAAATATTCCTTGCATTCCTATACACTAAAAATGAGAAAACAGAGAAATTAAGGAAACAATCCCATTCACCATTGCAATGAAAAGAATAAAATACTTAGGAATAAATTTAACTAAAGAAACAAAAGACCTATATATAGAAAACTATAAAACACTGATGAAAGAAATTGAAGATGACACAAATAGATGGAGAAATATACCATGTTCATGGATTGGAAGAGTCAATATAGTGTAAATGAGTATACCACCCAAAGCAATCTCTAGATTCAATACACTTCCTATCAAGCTACCAACGGTATTTTTCACAGAACTAGAACAAATAATTTCACAATTTGTATGGAAACACAAAAAAACCTATAATAAGCAAAGCACTCTTGAGGAAGAAGAATGGAACTGAAGGGATCAACCTGCCTTACGTCAGACTATACTGCAAAGCTATAGTCATCAAGACAGTGTGGTACTGGCACAGAAGCAGAAATATATATCAACGGAACAAAATAGAAAGCCCAGAGATGAATCCACACACCTATGGACACCTTATATTTGACAAAGGAGCAAAAATACACAATGGATAAAAGACAAATTTCTTTAACAAGTGGTGCTGGGAAAACTGGTCAACCACCTGTAAAAGAATGAAACTAGAACACTTTCTAACACCATAAACAAAAATAAAATGGATTACAGATCTAAGTGTTAGACCAGAGACTATAAAACTCCTAGAGGAGAATATAGTTAGAACTTTCTCTGACATAAATCACAGCAAGATCCTCTATGACCCACATCCCAGAGTAATGGAAAGAAAAACAAAAATAAACAAATGGAACCTAATTAAACTTAAAAGCTTTTGCACAACAAAGGAAACTATAAGCAAGGTGAAAAAACAGCCTTCAGAATGGGAGAAAATAATAGCAAACAAAACAACTGACAAAAAAAAAAAAAAAAAAAAAACAACTGACAAATAATAAACTTCCCAAAATATACAAAGAGTTCATGCAGCTCAATATCAGAAAAATAAATGATCCAATCAAAAAATGAGCCAAAGAACTAAACAGACATTTCTCCAAAGAAGACATACAGATGGCTAACAAACATGAAAAGACACTTAGCATCATGCATTATCAGAGACATGCAAGTCAAAACCACAATGAGGTACCATCTTACACCAGTCAGAATGGCTGCCATCTAAAAGTCTACAAACAATAAATGCTGGAGAAGGTGTGGAGAAAAGGGAATTCTCCTACACTTTTGGTGGGAATGCAAACTAGTAGATCTACTATAGCAAACAGGGTGGAGATTCCTTTAAAAACTAGAAATAGAACTGCCATATGACCCAGCAATCCCATTGCTGGGCATACACACCAAGGAAACCAGAATTGAAAGAGACATGTGTACCCCACTGTTCATCACAGCACTGTTTACAATATCTAGGACATGGAAGCAACCTAGATGTCCTTCAGCAGATTAATTGATAAGAAAGTTGTGGTACATATACACAATGGAATATTACTCAGCTATTAAAAATACCACATTTGAGTCCGTTCTAATGAGGTGGATGAAACTGAAGCCTATTATACAGAGTGAAGTAAGTCAGAAAGAAAAACATCAATACAGTATATTAACGTATATATATGGAATTTGGAAAGATGGTAACAATGACCCTACATGCAAGACAGCAAAAGAAACACAGATGTAAAGAACATACTTTTGGACTCTGTGGGAGAAGGTGAGGGTGGGATGAATTGAGAGAATGCATTGAAACCTGTTTATTACCATATGTGAAATAGATCAGCCCAAGTGCCATGCATGAAACAGGACTCTCAAAGCTGGTGCACTGGGACAACCCAGAGGGGTGGGATGGGGAGGGAGGTGGGAGGGGGTTTTGGGATGTGGGGACACATGTATGCCCGTGGCTGTTTCATGTCGATGTATGGCAGAAACCACCACATTATTGTAAAGTAATTAGCCTTCAATTAAATGAATTAATTAAAAAATAGCCAGTGGGAATTTTCTGTATTACTCAGGGAACTCAAGCTGGGGCTCTGTGACAGCCTAAACATGTGGGGTGGGGTGGGAGGTGGGAAGGAGACTCGAGAGAGGGGACATATGTATACCTATGACTGATCCATGTTGGGATATGGCAGAAACTACACAATATTGCAATTATCTTTCAATTTAAAATAAGAAAAAAAAGATAAACTGAAATCACAATGTGATACCACTGTACTCTACAATGGGTAAAATTAAATAACAATATTATTGAGTGTTAGTGGAGTTGGCCAGTATTGCTGGTGAAACTATTTATAAAAACAGAGAAGTACTTTAGTAAAGAGTTCAACAGTTTCTTATAGCTTAATATGCAGTTTCTCTTTAAACTAGTAGTTCTGTGATGCACGTTCTAGGGCTTGCTCACATTGGCCTCACAAGAGCTTTCTGTGCATATCCATTCTTGACTCTGCCTTCAGGGTGTAATATTTCTAGTGTGAAATCATTTGTGATAAAAATCTTTACACTGTGGCAATCAGCAAACACTACAAATCCAAGTTTTCTCCTTGGTCTTTCAGAAAGCTAGCTGTTAAACATTTACATCATGCAATTCTGCTCTAAGAAATTAAAACATATCCACAAAGGTTGTGCACAAATATTTACAGTAGCATTATTAATAAAATATTAAACATATAGAGAAGCTAAATGTCCTTAAAAAGGTAAATGGATAAACAAAATGTGGCAAAGTATTCTGCAATAACAAGTGTCATAGGATACTGATGTAGAATTTAGCAGTAATAATCAGTGGCTGAAGGCACATGCAACAACATGGATCAACCTAAAACCATTATTCAAATTAGAAAATCCAGACACTAAGACTATATACTCTATTTGTCCACTTATATGGCATTCAAGAAAAGATAAAATTATAAGAATATAAATAAGAATAGTAGTTGCTAAGGGCCAGGGCTTGGGGGAATTGACTCTAAAGACTCCCCCAAACTTTTTGAGGCAAGTGAAATTTTACAGATTTTAATGTAGTTTACACGCCTATGTACACTTTGTTAAAACTTATAAAACTCTACTCTTAAATGTTGTATTTTGTTATGAGTAGATAATATTTAGATTAAAATATTTTAAAAATTTAGCACAGTCTAATTTTGGGACTTTAAACAATGAATTTGCCTTGCATACCTGAAACAACTCCAGTTTATACACAGGTGGAAAAAATGGTAGGTAATTATCTAGGCAATTTACAATAAGGAATTACAGAAATAAGATAAAAAATATAATTAAATTTTAAACAGGCCCTGAAAATATAATTATTTCTCTATATGCTTATTTATATGTAGAAAAGATTTTCATTCTATCTATAAATATACACAAATGACCAAATGATCTTTTAATTTTGTTTACACCAAAGCATGACTCTGTAATTTAAGAAAAAGCTTTTACTATTAATTTATTTTAAAGCCATATTAAAAGGGAATTAATTTGAGAAATAACACTTTTTTCTTTACATGAAAATAGTTCCAATGTCACAAAATTATGGAAAGTTCAGTTAATATTTGTATAATAAATCACATACGTAAGTGAACTCTTAAAATGTATTCCTAGATTCATATTCTCCCTGTTAAAGATATGGAAGATCATGTAAAAAATCAATATTGAGCATAAATATTTCCATGAGTATATTTTTGAAAGCAGCTCCTATATTGCAACAGATGCAATAAGGCATAAAGAAATTTCTCAAATCATTATGGAATTGTCTTTTGGTCAATTTTCAAATTATCAACTATACAATCATTATTACATAATCTGTATAATGATATTTACTTACTTTACCAACAGTGACTATTGAGAATCTAAGTATTCTGTATATTATTTTTTTTTCCTTTAGAAAGATATAAATACTATTTTTGAAGCTATCTTTTTTAGTTACACTATTGGAATTGTTATCATAATCTTAGGTTAGTGATTCAACTGTTGTACAGAGTTTGATATCATCTAAAATAAAAATGAAATAAAAATATAATAATAGTCCCAGGAAAATCTAATCAATCCTTAGTTTAAAACCTTCCATAACTCCTAAGCTTTGTAATAAAGTTTTCCATTTGTGACACCCCATTAGCATAACTTAAAATATCATCTTCTCAGTGAGATTTTTAAAAATGACTCATTTATTTTCCATTATCGCTATTGTTGGCATATTAATACCCCTTACCCTTTTTGGCTTTTTCCACAGCACTTATTCCATTTCAATACAAGAAAAATATTTATGTGTGGATATTTTTTGTATTTATGTAACTGTGTGAAAAGAAGTGAAGCGAAAAGCAAAGGGGAAAAGGAAAGACATACCCATTTGAATGCGGAGTTCCAAAGAATAGCAAGGAGAGGTAAGAAAGCCTTCCTCAGTGATCAATGCAAAGAAATAGAGGAAAACAATAGAATGGGAAAGACTAGAGATCTCTTCAAGAAAATTAGAGATACCAAGGAAACATTTTATGCAAAGATGGGCTCAATATAGGACAGAAATGGTAGGGACCTAACCGAAGCAGAAGATATTATGAAGAGTTGGCAAGAATACACAGAAGAACTGTACAAAAAGGATCTTCACAACCCAGATAATCACGATGGTGTGATCACTCACCTAGAGCCAGACATCCTGGAATGTGAAGTCAAGTGGGCCTTAGAAAGCATCACTATGAACAAAGCTAGTGGAGGTGATGGAATTCCAGTTGAGCTATTTCAAATCCTGAAAGATGATGTGATGCTGTGAAAGTGCTGCACTCAACATGCCAGCAAATTTGGAAAACTCAGCAGTGGCCACAGGACTGGAAAAGGTCAGTTTTCATCCCAATCCCTAAGAAAGGCAATGCCAAAGAATGCTCAAACTACCGCATAATTGCGCTTATCTCACACGCTAGTA
This sequence comes from Dama dama, assembly GCF_033118175.1. Classification (NCBI taxonomy): domain Eukaryota; kingdom Metazoa; phylum Chordata; class Mammalia; order Artiodactyla; family Cervidae; genus Dama; species Dama dama. The sequence continues at coordinate 100,703,224 of NC_083689.1, forward strand.
AAGGGTGTTCAAAATTCTCCAAGCCAGGCTTCAGCAATATATGAATCCTGAACTTCCAGATGTTCAAGCTGGTTTTAGAAAAGGCAGAGGAACCAGAGATCAAATTGCCAACATCTGCTGGATCATGGAAAAAGCAAGTGAGTTCCAGAAAAACATCTATCTCTGCTTTATTGACTATGCCAAAGTCTTTGACTGTGTGGATCACAATAAACTGTGGAAAATTCTGAAAGAGATGGGAATGCCAGACCACCTGACCTGCCTCTTGAGAAACCTATATACATGTCAGGAAGCAACAGTTAGAACGGGACATGGAACAACAGACTGGTTCCAAATAGTAAAAGGAGTACGTCAAGGCTGTATATTGTCACCCTGCTTATTTAACATATGCAGAGTACATCATGAGAAACTCTGGGCTGGAAGAAGTACAAGCTGTAATCAAGATTGCTGGGAGAAATATCAATAGTCTCAGCTATGCAGATGACACCACCCTTATGGCAGAAAGTGAAGAAGAATTAAAAAGCCTCTTGATGAAAGAGAAAGAGGAGAGTGAAAAAGTCGGCTTAAAGCTCAACATTCAGGAAACTAAGATCATGGTATCCAGTCCCATCACTTCATGGCAAATAGATGGGGAAACAGTGGAGACAGTGGCTGACTTTATTTTGGGGGTGCTCCAAAATCACTGCAGATGGTGGTTGCAGCCATGAAATTAAAAGACGCTTGCCCTTTGGAAGCAAAGTTATGACCAACCTAGGCAGCATATTAAAAAGCAGAGACATTACTTTGTCATCAAAGTTCCGTCTAGTTTTTCCAGTGGTCATATACGTGAGAGTTGGACTATAAAGAAAGCTGAGCACAGACGAATTGATGCTTTTGAACTGTGGTATTGGAGAAGACTCTTGAGAGTCCCTTGGACTGCAAGGAGATCCAACCAGTCCATCCTGAAGGAGATCAGTCCTGGGTGTTCATTGGAGGGACTGATGTTGAAGCTGAAACACCAATACTTTGGCCACCTGACGCTGAGAGCTGACTCATTTGGAAAGACCCTGATGCTGGGAAAGATTGAAGGTAGGAGCAGAATGTTGGTCCTTTAATGCAGAATGTTGGTCTTTTAATGGACCGGAATCTGGTGGTCTGGATGAGAGAGTGAATGAAGTAAAGAGGCTAATATTCCCTGGGTTACACAGCCGGCTTCTGCGCTTCAGGGAATCAGCCAGAAATAGAGAGATAGAGAGAGATAGAGAGAGGAAAAAGAAAGAAAGAAAGACACAGGGACCAAAGCTTTGAAGGAGCAAAGGTGTTTTAATCAACATGGTGTGGGCATATATACTGTCTTACAAGGTGGTTATTCTCAGCAAAGATAAAGATTAAAATTCCAGACTTACAAAACATAAGATGATCCCTATCAAAGAGAGAGTTGCAAACAATCACCTTTTCATAAGAAGGAAGAGGTACTTATCATTGTAATGAGAAATGCCTGGATTCCTCAACCCCGGAAAAGGCTTGCTTCTCCTCTTAATTCCTGAATGTTCAGGAATCAGTAAGGGCCAGAGGGTTCCTGACAGATCCAAAAGAGCACACAGGAAGCCTCTTGTTAAATGCTTCCTGATAATTCCCCCTATTTTATTATATTTGTAAAAGAAGGTCCTGACCAAATGAATTTGGTATTAACCTTATGGGTAGGCGACAATAAACAACAAATACAATTATCAAGACAATTACCAAAGTTACACTTTTAGACCTGATGCTGTGGGTAATACTTTGAAACCATCCTTGTGGGTCTAGCCTGGATAATTTGTTCATCTAAAGTTTCCAAATTAGTGGAAGAGGGCAGAAGTTTAGAAAAAGTTTCAAAGATTTCTTTTTGCAGTAATTGTACATTCAGAGAGGCATTATCATAACTGAAATTTGATTTGTTCCCAGTTGTAGGTACTATGATTGAATTGAACAGGAGTAACACAAAATTGGCAATTATTACAAGTTACAGAATAAGTTGTAAATTTCTTATGGCTATAACAAAAGGAAGTGGGACACAGGCCTGTATAAAATATGACTGATTATAGTGAAAGAAATAGTTACTATGACCACGACTGGTCCCTGCGAAATGTCCAGTCTAAATCCCAAGTTCTTCAGTGCTGGTAGCAAGTTTCCAAATGTCCCATTGTTTGGGCCTAATTTGTTTATCGAGGACGATTGGAGGAGGAGGAGGGTGTCATTCCACTGTCAAGCCAGCCAAGAAGTCTTCTGTCATGGTAATGTTTCAATGTAGTATTAGTAACCTTTTACATAATGTTTTTTTGTTCTTTCCCTAACTCTTTCTCTAAAGTTTCAGTAGTAAACATGGTTTACAGACAGAAGGGGCAGCAATGTCCAAAAGTCTTCTTTTGGGGGCAGGACGAAAGCCCAAGTTTGTCGGCTGACGTTTATGCATAATTTTGCTGGGCCTATACACAAAGGAAGGACTTCATAACCTAAAGAAATGTTAATTAGTTTTCCCTCCTCCCCAGGGTGTGAGAGTTCCAGGGAGGGGGCATATGGGTGGAGTCATTGGTTGATAGCTGGGTCTTTTCTCTGTCCATTTTATGACCTGAAATACAGGGGGGTTGGGTAAGTAAATTAGTTAATCCGGCTTGAGCGGGGGTCCACGCAGGCCAACGGAGCATAGCGATAAGGTTTTCAGGACATTCCTGTTGAGAAATCAGATTCTTAACTTGATTAGTGAGGGTTTTTATTTATCCCCAAGAGGGGATATCATAGGGTTGATGTCTCCAAGGGCAGTGCTTTCTGGAGATCTTTAGAGCCGCCATGGCCTGTATTGGAATTTCTTCCTCCTGGGATTCTTCTTGTTTCGTCTCCAGTTTGAATGTCGAGGGCCTCCTTGGGTCGAATTTCCCAAGGAAAAAGCTTGTTGGATCCATCTGGGGAAATACAAGCATATCCCTATCCCTGTAAGATTAATTCCCCAGATTTCTATTGATTATTGAACCCGTCTTAGTACTGAATGGGCAGAGGAAGAGAGTTCAGTTCACTCTCTCAGTCGTGTCCAACTCTTTGTGACCCCATGAATCGCAGCACGCCAGGCCTCCCTGTCTATCACCAACTCCCGGAGTTTACTCAAACTCATGCCCATCGAGTCGGTGATGCAATCCAGCCATCTCATCCTCTTCTCCTGCCAGTCGTCCCCTTCTCCTCCTACCCCCAATCCCTCCCAGCATCAGGGTCTTTTCCAATGAGTCAACTCTTCGCATGAGGTGGCCAAAGTATTGGAGTTTCAGCTTCAACATCAGTCCCTCCAATGAACACCCAGGACTGATCTCCTTCAGGATGGACTGGTTGGATCTCCTTGCAGTCCAAGGGACTCTCAAGAGTCTTCTCCAACACCATAGTTCAAAAGCATCAAATTTTTCGGCGCTCAGCTTTCTTCACAGTCCAACTCTCACATCCATACATGACCACTGGAAAAACCACAGCCTTGACCAGACAGACCTTTGTTGGCAAAGTAATGTCTCTCTTTTTTAATATGCTATCTAGGTTGGTCATAACTTTCCTCCCAAGGAGTAAGCATCTTTTAATTTCATGGCTGCAGTCACCATCTGCAGTGATTTTGCAGCCCAGAAAATAAAGTCTGACCCTGTTTCCACTGTCTCCCCATCTATTTCCCATGAGGTGATGGGACCAGATGACATGATCTTAGTTTTCTGAATGTTGAGTTTTATTTTTAAACCAACTTTTTCACTCTCCTCTTTCACTTTCATCAAGAGGCTTTTTAGTTCTTCTTCACTTTCTGCCATAAGGGTGGTGTCATCTGCATATCTGAGATTATTGATATGTCTCCTGGCAATCTTAATTCCAGTTTGTGCTTCTTCCAGCCCAGCATTTCTCATGATGTACTCTGCACGTAAGTTAAATAAGCAGGGTGACAATATACAGCCTTGACGTACTCCTTTTCCTATTTGGAACCAGTCTGTTGTTCCATGTCCCGTTCTAACTGTTGCTTCCTGACCTGCATACAGGTTTCTCAAGAGGCAGGTCAGGTGATCTGGTATTCCCATCTCCTTCAGAATTTTCCACAGTTTATTGTGATCCACACAGTTGAAGGCTTTGGCGTATTGAACCTGTCTTGGTACCAAATGGGCAGAGGAAGAGAAATGTCCTTCAATTCCTCGAAATGTCTTTCTGCTCTTGTTAAAATATTTCCCTGTGGTAGGTTTAAAAAATGTAAAACAAATAAAGCTGTATTAATAATAGTTATGGGTTTAGAAAATATCTTATGTTGGAGTCTAGTAAAGTCTGCTTTAGATAAGGGAGACAGTAGTGTACCTATGTATTCCCCCTTCTTTAATTTTTTTTATTTGTAACTTTAGTGTGTGATGTGTTCTCAAATTGAATAAAGTTTTATTAAAGTATAAAGGAGATAGAGAAAGCTGACATAGGCATCAGAAGGGGGCAGAAAGAGTGCCCCCCTGCTAGTCTTTTGCCAGGTGTCATATAACTACTGAAAGTGAAAAGTGAAAGTGAAGTCGCTCAGTCGTGTCAGACTCTTTGCGACTCCATGGACTGTAGCCAACCAGGCTCCTCTGTCCATGGGATTCTCCAGGTAAGAATATTGGAGTGGGTTGCCATTTCCTTCTCCAGGGGATCTTTCCCACCTAGGGATTGAACCCTGGTCTCGCGAATTGCAGGCTGATGCTTTAACCTATTAGTAGTCTGCTAATTAGAGAAAGGAAATATCTCAAAACTCAGAAAATAGCACCAGGCCCCTCACCCACAACATGCATTTTGAGATAACCTTGGCACTAGGTGAGTTGTCTCGGGCCACAAAATGATTGACATGAATCTTGAAGAAAGGCAGGTTTTAAAGCAAATACAGTTTCATTAACATAGCTTAAGAGAACATTTGCATGAGTAAAACATACTGGTTTGTCAAGTCTGTTCTTAGTCTTAGGCAGAACTGGCTTGAAGAAAGAATCTAGGGTAAATACATAGTTAAGACAAACATTTCCATAAGAAAAACGCATTGATTAGCTCAAGGTTTGAGAATAGTTAACTTCAAGTGAAACCAGGTGTCATTATGGCAACACAGTATTTTAAGAGAAACCTCCTTTTAAATTTGTATAGAGAAGGACAAAAAAAAAAAAAAAAAAAAAAAATCATTAGTTTGTTTCCTCCTGCCACTTAAGAGAGATTAAAAATGTCTGACACTTGCAGCCTATTTTCTCCATTTGGAGAGCCCTGGCCTTCCTGCCTGTTAAGTCAAACTAGATCGGCCAAGTAAAAGACTGAAGATTTGTGGGGGCGGGGGCCCAAAAATCCAGTAGGTATTTTAGAGGGAACTGCTTGAGGTTAAAGGAGTTTAGGGCTGGTATATCGAGGGCAGCACTGCTGGATGTTGAGGGTTTGAAGGAAAAGATGGAATTTGCCCCTGGTTTTTTTTGAAGGGGACCTGGGGGGTCTCCTGCTTGGAGTTTCCTGGAATAGGTTTTTTTTTTTTTTTTTTCAATATCAAATTTAGAGTTACACTCTTTGGCCCAATGCATTTCTCTACAGCAGTGAGGGCAGATTTTTGGAGTTTTTTTTTTTTTTTTTTTTACTTTCTTAGGTCATGTCTTTTTTAAAATGGTTTTTATCTCTACATGTAAAGCATCCTTCATTTTCTTTTCTTAAGGTATTTCCCTTTCTTGTTTTAGCTAGCATTTGCATCTTTTGAGTTTCTGATCTTATATTGCGACAAGCCTTTAAATAATGAAAAATAGTCTCTGTCTCACAAATTGGGGCTGTAGCCCTTTGACATTCCTTATTTGCATTTTTATATGCAAGTAATTTCTCTAGTTGTTTTTTAGCTTCTTCTCCAATTACTGTACGGGAAATAGCGGTTTGTAATCTAGTTAAGAAATCGGCATATGTTTCATTAGGTCCCTGCAATATTTTAGTGTAGCTACCTGTAGGCTCCCCTTGAGGAGTAATTCAATCCCAAGCTTCAAGGGCCACTGTTTTTAATTGATCATGCAACAAAGGAGGGCATCGCATTTGAGCTTGTATAGCGTCAAATTGTCCGGTGCCAGTTAGCATCTCAAAAGTAATTTGATTTTGGGGAGCACCAGCTCGAGCATTTCTGTTAGCATGATCTCTGGCTATATCTTGAAACCACATTGTCCACTGAAGATACTCTCCTGGTTTAAGGAAAGCTTTTATTAAAATTCGCCAATCATAGGGAATAAAGGTTCCAATAGAAGACACCATAGCATTTAGAATCAGTCTAGTAAAAGGCGAATGTGGGCCATACATAGTTATACCCTTTTTCATTTGTTGCATGTGAAAAAAGTTAATACCTTCATATTGGGATATTATCTGCCCTTGAGCGTCAGCGTTTCTTAAAACTGAAAAGGCAGAAAACCATCAGCTTCAGAGACTTGTGATTGCAAAGCCAGCAATTCAGAGTGCCTCTGTCGCGAAGGGGGTAGATTATTGTTATTCAGAAAGGTGTTGTCGGTTTTAATGTTAAAAGGTGTCTTAAGGGAATTGTTGCCAAAGTCATTAAGTTTTATCAAGGGGGAGACTTTGGGATATGTGCCCTCCAGCAGGGGAGGAGCGCTTGGAGCAACCGGGGCAGGGTTAGTAGGAAAATCTTGAAGTATCTTTTGTTGTTCTAATTGGGCCTTTTGTAAGGTATCATCATCTAATTGAGGCCACTAAGAAGACACGGGTCAATCGGCTGGAAAGCCCCCTCTCTTTTCTACTTTACTTCAGCACTTATTTACAGTTCAGGGATTTTTGGTTTCACGCCAGAGAATAGAGGCTTGCCTTCAGACAGTGGTTGAATGTAACCCTTGGTCACCAGCCCAGGTGGGATGCATGAGACAAGTGCTCGGGCCTGGTGCACTGAGAAGACCCAGAGGAATCGGGTGGAGAGGGAGGTGGGAGGGGGGATCGGGATGGGGAATACGTGTAAATCTATGGATGATTCATATCAATGTATGACAAAACCCACTGAGATGTTGTGAAGTAATTAGCCTCCAACTAATAAAAAAAATAAATAAAAAATTAAAAAAAAAAAAAAAAGAAAGTAAGAGAGAGAAAGAGGCTGATATCCCCTGGGTTATGCGGAAAGCCAATAGAGTCCTGTTCTTAGGGCTCGCGCTGCTGCACGTAGGCACCGGGCACTCTCTCGAGTGGGTGAAGGCACAGTGTGCCTTCTCGAGAGGGTCTTAGAAGCCTGGGCAAGAAAGTGAGCTCAGCGGGCCTCTGCACTCCAACGAATTAGCCAGAAATAGAGAGTTAGAGAGAGAGAGAAAGACAGAAAGAATAGAAAGAAAGAAAGACACAGGGACCAAAGCTCTGATGGAGCAAAGGTGTTTTAATCAACATGGTGTGGGCATATATACTGTCTTACAAAGTGGTTATTCTCAGCAAAGATAAAGATTAAAATTCCAGACTTACAAAACATAAGACGATCCCTATCAAAGAGAGAGTTGCAAACAATCACCTTTTCATAAGAAGGAAGAGGGTACTTATCATTGTAATGAGAAATGCCTGGATTCCTCAGCTCTGGGAAAGGCGTGCCTCTCCTCTTAATTCCTGAATATTCAGGAATCAATAGGGCCAGAGGGTTCCTGACAGATCCAAAACAGCACACAGGAAGCCTTTTGTTAAATGCTTCCTGACGGGAGAAGGGGACGACAGAGGGTGAGATGGTTGGATGGCATCACCAACACAATGGACATGGATTTGACTGGACTCTGGGAGTTGGTGATGGACAGGGAGGCCTGGCATGCTGTGGTTCATGGGGTCGCAATGAGTTGGACACGACTGAGCGCCTGAACTGAACTGAAGAATAAATTTCAGAATGTGTAGCACTTTGGGGAAGGTGGCACACTAGGAGAGAGGGTGGAATCTCCAATCCCTTTCCCCACAACTTGCCCAGTGTGTCTCTACCTGCATGTTCCTGAGTTACATCCTTTTAAAATAGATCAGCAACCTTGTGACTAAGTGGATTTCTTGAGTTCTGTGAGCCACTCTAGGAAATTAATCAAACCTGAAGAGACGGTGGCAAGAACCTCCAATCTACAGTTAGTCAGAGAACTAATAAATGAATTAAGTGAGGTAGCAGGATACAAGATTAACATACAGAAATCAGTTTCATTTCATTATACTAACAATGGAATATCAGAAAGTTAATGTAAAAAAAAAAATCCATTTTAAAGTTGCTTAAAAAAAAATACTTAAGAACCAACCAAACCAAGGAAGTGAAGAAGTTACATGCTGAGAACTATATATCATTGATAAAGGACATTGAAGATGATTAAAAGAACTGGAAAGATATACCATGCTCTTGGATAGTAAGAGTTAATATTGTTAAAATGCCTGTACTACTCAAAGCAATCTACAGTTTTAAATGTGATCCCTATCAAATTACCCTTGACATTTTTCACATAACTAGAACAAATAGTCCTAAAATTTATCTGGAACAGTAAAAGACCCAGGATTACCACAGCAATACTGAGGAAAAAGAATGAAGCTGGAGGTATAACCCTCCAAGGCTTCAACTACCAAGCTACAGGAATCAAAACAGTGTGGTATTGGCACAAAAACAGACACATGGTTCAATGAGACAGAATAGAGACCCCAGAAATAAACCCATGCACGGTCAATTAATCTTCAAAAAAGGAGGCAAGAATGTATAATGGAGAAAAGACAGTCTCTTCAGCCAAGTGGTGTTGGAAAAGCTGGACAGCCACATATAAATCAATGAAGTTAGAACACACCTTCACACCATACACAAAAATAAACTCAAAATGGCTTAAAGACTTAAATATAAGACATGATACCATATAACTGCTAGAAGAGAACATAGGCAAAGCATTCTCTAACGTAAGTTGTATCAATGTGTTCTTAGGTCAGTGTCCCAAGGCAATAGAAATAAAAGCAAAACTAAACAAAATGGACATAATCAAACTTACAAACTTTTGCTCAGCAAAGGAAACCATGAAAAATTAAAAAGGAAACCTACAGAATGGGATAAAATATTTGCAAAGATGTGACTGACAAATGCTTAATATCCAAAATATACAACAAATAAAATAAACAACCTAACAAAAAATGGTCAGAAGACCTAAATAGACATTTCTCGAAGAACATGCAGGCAGCCAAAGCATATGAAAAGATGCTGAACATCACTGATTATTAGAGAAATGCAAATCAAAACTACAAGTTATGACCTCACACTGATAACAGTCATCATGATTTAAAAATCTACAAATAACAAATGCTGGAAAGGGTGTAGAGAAATGGGAACCCTTCCACATTGCTGCTGCTGCTGCTGCTGCTAAGTTGCTTTAGACATGTCCGACTCTGTGTGACCCCATAGATGGCAGCCCACCAGGCTCCCCCATCCCTGGGTTTCTCCAGGCAAGAACACTGGAGTGGGTTGTCATTTCCTTCTCCAATGAGTGAAAGTGAAAGGTGAAAGTGAAGTCGCTCAGTCGTGTCTGACTTCTAGCGACCCCATGGACTGCAGCCTACCAGGCTCCTCCATCCATGGGGTTTTCCAGGCAAGAGTCCTGGAGTTGGGTGCCATTGCCTTCTCCACCCACATTGCTGGTGGGGATGTAAATTGGTGCAGCCACTATGGAAAGCTGTATGGATGTTCCTCAGAAAACTAAAAACTACCATATGATCCAGCAATCTCACTCCTAGACATATATCCAGATAAAACTATAAAGATACATGCATCCCAATGTTCGTAGCAGCACTATTCTGAATAGCCAAGACACAGAAACAAACTAAATGTCCATCAACAGGTGAATAGAAAAGAAGATGTAGTTCATATGCACAGTGGAATGCGACTCAGACATAAAAATGAATGAAATGCCTTTTGCAGCAACAGGGATGGAACTAGAGATTGACATACTAAGTAAAGTAAGTCAGAAAAAGACAAATACCAGATGACATCACTTATGTGTGGAATCTAAAATATGACACAAATGAACTTTTCTGTCAAACAGAAATGGACACAGAGACATAGAGAACAGGTTTGTGATTGCCAAGGGGAAGGCAGTGTGGGGGAGGGATGGAGAGGGAGTTTGGGGTTAGAGGATGAGAAATCGTATGCATAGAATTGATAGAAGTCAGGCCCCTGACTGCATAGCATGGGGAACTATATTGAATATACTATGATAAACCATAATGGAAAAGAGTATTAAAAAGAATGTGTAATCTGTGATTCAGATTACCATCCGAATCATTGCAAATTAATTATACTTCAACAAAATAAATTTCTAAAACAAGGGAAAGGAACCAAAGGGAAAAAAAAATAGCCAGTCAGTCACAAGCACAGATGATAATTTGGGCTAGTGATTGCACCCCAAGCTGAAAGGGGGTACACTGAAACCTCCACTCTGCTAACTGGTTGGTCAGAAGCACAGGTAACAGCTTGGGCTGGTGACCTGTGCCTACGGGGTGTAGAAGTTTTGTTTAGACTGAACCCTAAATCTGTGAAATCGGACGCTACCTCTAAGTAGCTAGTGTTAGAACTGAATTGAATTTTCAGACAAACTGATGGTATCTGAGACTTATTTGATGGTGTAAGGAAAACACCTCCTCCACATTGGAATTTGATACCAAAGCTCTTTTATTCCCTCTCCTGTCATCTTTGTCTCCTTCCTTTTTCATTTTTTTTTCTTATCAAATGCAAACTGATTTCCACCACATGATAAGAGGATGGTCATAGACAGTATCGAGTCTTATTTTCTTAGTTTCTTCCACATGTTAACAACCCAAATTGCTTTACACAGTTTTGGTGAAGGATTTTAATTGGTCTGTCCTAGGTCTAGGCAGATAGTCTCAAAGCCATGAGGAAGTGCGCTGTGGTAGAGAATGGCATCTAGTGGAAGTGAAGGGTACACTGATGAGCAGTGATCACAAAATGCAGCGATCCACTCAGGGATGCAGGCAGCATCCTCGGCACTTCTCTTTTCCGATATCCATGATTTTTACTTTAGGATAAACTCCTAAATGAGAACCACTCTTTCAAACCAAAAGAGCAATTTTAAGTCTTTTGACACACATTGCTAGGTTGCCTGTTAGTAATGTGCCATCAACCTTATACTCAGTAAAAGTGAGTTTATAATGAAAATTTTAGCACTGACACCTTAGCATATTTAAAAATCATGTCAAATTGACAGATGATGTTTGTGTATTTATTTTCTGTTTTGAAGTAACAAATTACAACAAACCTGGTGGCTTAACTTGCTATCTCTCATTTCTGTAGGTTCAGAAGGTCAGGTGAACCTAGGGTCTTTCAAGGCCAGTAATAAGGTGTAGAGAAAGTGGGACTCCTCTCTAGAGGCTCTGGGAAGAGTCTACTTGTGAGACCATTCATGTTGTTGGTACAGTTCAGTTCCTTTTGATTGTGGAGCAGAGGGATGCAGTTTCTGGCCTGATATTATCTGGGAATTGCATTTTATTCCTAGAAGCTGTTCTTCAGTCTTTACATGTAGCTTCCTTGGTCTTCCAGCCATCAGCAGTAGGAAAAGTCCTTCTCATATGTCACATGCCTGACTTACCCTTCTGCCACCAGCAGGAGAAAGCTCTCTGCTATTAAGGGCTCATGCAGGTCACCTGGATAACTGATCTATATTAAGGTGAACTCTGACATATAAAATTAGCATAACCATGGGAGTGACAGCTCACTATATTCAAATTCTAGGGACTAGAGCTGGACGTTTTTGAGGAAACATTTTAGAAATTCTGCTTACAGGATATAAAAATTTACAATTTTACATACAGGGCTTTGTGAAAACTAATACTATACAGATTCTGTAGGTTGTTCTTTATTTTCCAGAGATAGAGATCTACACTCTATTTTGACCTATATCACAAAGCTAGGCCTATCCTTCCAATCAGCTTTCTCTCCATAGTATTATATCTGCCAGGATATCCGTCTCTTCCTTTGATATACAAGTCTTGCCACTAACACTACCTTTTATGATGATTTGTGATAGGAGTCTCAGATTATTTTACAGGTTTTAAGTAGGCAAAAAAAAAAAAAAACAAAAAAACAAAACAAAACAAAAAAACCCATATCAAAAGGGGAAGTGCTTTGTTCTGGCTAGTGGTGGGAAGAGAGAGAATTAAGGAAGTCATAAATTAGGAGATAAGTAAGGAAAAAATGATGTCTCATTATTTAGGCCTATTCCATTTGATGACACATCGAGAATCTGGCTAGAAGTTGACAAATTTCTAAAGTTGATTCATCAAAATTTTTATGACTTGGGGACTCAATCAATTAAATGATGCCTCTGGAAACTGTATACAGTATTGCACTCATATTTCAACATATATTTCAACATATTCTTTAGAGAGTAGAATATCTTTCAGAACACTGAATGCCATCTGGTGATGTAAGACTATATGGCATAGCAACTACAGCTTTTTAGCAGGAAGGTACTACAATAGACAGCAAATTTTGGTCAGGTAATAACAGTATTGTTTGTTTTTTAAGAGAAACCATGTTCTCCTAAATATTTTTTAAGAATTTAAATCTAATGAGCTATAGTTCAGTTCAGTTCCTCAGTTGTGTCTGACTCTTTGTGACCCAACGAACTGCAGCATGCCAGCCCCCCCTGTCCATCACCAACTCCTAGAGTCCACCCAAACCCATTTCCATTGAGTCGGTGATGCCATCCAACCATCTCATCCTCTGTCATCCCCTTCTTCTCCTGTCCTCAATCTTTCCCAGCATCAAGGTCTTTTCAAATGAGTCAGTTCTTCACATCAGGTGGCCAAAGTTTTGGAGTTTCAGCTTCAACATCATTCCTTCCAATGAACACCCAGGACTGATCTCCTTTAAGATGGACTGGTTGGATCTCCTTGCAGTCCAAGGGACTCTCAAGAGTCTTTTCCAACACCACAGTTCAAAAGCATCAATTCTTCTGCGCTCAGCTTTCTTTATAGTCCAACTCTCACATGCATACATGACCACTGGAAAAACCATAGCCTTGACTAGACGGACCTTCGTTGGTAAAGTAATGTCTCTGCTTTTTAACATGTTGTCTAGGTTGGTCATAACTTTCCTTCCAAGGAGTAAGCGTCTGTTAATGTCATGGCTGCAATCACCATATGCAGTGATTTTGGAGCCCCCCAAAATGAAGTCAGCCACTCTTTCCACCGTTTCCCCATCTACTTGTCATGAAGTGATGGGACTGGATACCATGATCTTGGTTTTCTGAATGCTGAGTTTTAAGCCAACTTTTTCACTCTCCTCTTTCACTTTCATCAAGAGGCTCCTTAATTCTTCTTCACTTTCTGCCATAAAGTTGGTGTCATCTGCATATTTGAGGTTATTGATATTTCTCTTGGCAATCTTGATTCCAGCTTGTGCTTCCTCCAGCCCAGCGTTTCTCATGATGTACTCTGCATATAAGTTAAATAAGCAGGGTGACAGTTTACAGCCTTGATGTACTCCTTTTCCTATTTGGAACCAGTCTGTTGTTCCATGTCCAGTTCTAACTGTTGCTTCCTGACCTGCATACAGGTTTCTCAAGAGGCAGGTCAGGTGGTCTGGTATTCCCATTTCTTTCAGAATTTTCCACAGTTTATTGTGATCCACAGAGTCAAAGGCTTTGACATCATGAATAAAGCAGAAATAGATGTTTTTCTGAAACTCTCTTGCTTTTTCGATAATCCAGTGGATGTTAGCAATCAATCAGATCTCTTGTTCCTCTGCCTTTTCAAAACCAGCTTGAACATCTATCACTCCCATGGTTATGTTAATTTTGTATGTTACATAACTAAATAATGATTTTACATAATTTCATGCTTTCCAGGAAAGTATCAGACTTAAGGTATCTAGTTTGTTTCTCTTTATCTGGAAATGTATTATACTTACATAATGAACAAAAACAAACAAATTTACACATAGTTTATCTACTTTTATAGTTCAGATTATTTCACTGTACTTGAATTTAAAATTCAATTTCCAATATGAATTATAAAAGCACAAATAATTGATCTATCTTGCACTACCTGAATGTGTCAATAGTTATATTTAATGTGCCCTGTGTATCACTGGACTGTAGCAGACAGATACTCTGTTATACTTCATAATCCAAAAATAGTAAAATTGTATTATGACTGTTTGTTCAGGCTGTAGTTGGTCAGTCTGTTTATCTGCCTATCTATCTACCTGGAAAGAGAGGGGTAGGGTGTTACAGATGTACACAAGATGAGCAAAAACATATCAAGAAAGAAAAAATACATGTTCAACAGTGTTGATTCATCCTGAGCTTGCCTCTCTCTTACCTTAAAAATGATAGCAGGATTTTTCCTGCTATTCTAGCTTAAATGTCTCTTTTCCATTCTCAGCTCATGCTTACTCAACTATTTTATCTCTTGTGCCTGAAATTAACACCTGCAAATACCAGCACATCGCAAAACTGATAAGTATATCTGGGCAGTCTTTTTACCAACATCTTCTTCTAACACCTTCACAAATAGCACATTTATTTTGCAAAAGAAAAAGAATGAAAAAAGGAAAATAGTTGTAGCCATATTTACTGCGTGCATGTGTACTGATAATCAAGTCACAGAGAGTGAATGTCCTTTTAATGGTGCTTATATGGAATTAGAGAATAGTACTGGGACAAAGCAAATCTGGCAGTGTAAAATTTCCTCTGATTATAATATATCCTAATTGCTAGGCTACCCCTTAATCCAAGTGGTCTGAAAGACTTACTGCACTTCTTTAAAATATTTATGTAACTCTCTAGGAATAAGTCATAGCTGTATGAAAGAGAGTTCTTAAATTTTAAGGAAACAAAGAAGAGATCTGTCCAACTATTTTGATTCAGAAAGTTATTATTACAAGTACAACTGATATATATCAGCTTTGGTTCCCTTTTGATTATGAAATAAGACATGTTCATATATTTGCTAAATTATAACCATTTGGAATTATTAATAGGTTTACTTAGAAACTAGCCCAACTTTAAGAGGCCCTCATATTTTGAGGGGTCCATAAAAACACAGCATATACTTCTATAGGTCAGTCTGTTAGCTGCTGTCATCACATTATGCTACATGTGATAATATATTTTCTTATTTATGATAAAGTATTATATTTTAAGGTGTACAACAGGATTATTTGTTATACCCATATAGTTAAATGATTACCACAGTCAAATTAATTAAGGTGGTGTTCCATAGGTGGTTTTTATAGGGCCAATGTGTCTTAACTTTTCTTACCATTTTGATGTGGGTATTTTCTTAGTTTCCCAGGGCAGTGTGTAGAAGTTTGTCAACTAGTTTTGGATTTCTCTCAGTCAGAGGGAACAGATTTATGTGTAGCTATTTATTCTGTGGATCCCTGGAACCAGGGGAAGCCAGGAGCCTACTATTCCACCGTCTTCTTGACCCCATAATGTATTTTGTTTTCTTGCTTCAGCTAGTTTCTTAACCCTGGCTTTTTTTTACAGCCATAATGCAAAGTTGTTGTTTGAAGATTTAGAGAAAATAAAATCTCCTGCCAATCCAGTATGACTTCCCCGTAAAACAACCGGAAAATAATGAAACAATTGTATTATTAAATAAAGATTAAATTAGATCATTATACAATCACAGGCAATCTGTAAAAGAGACTAAAAAAAAAAAAAGGGGAAATCTGACTCTTTTGTATGATAAGGCAGATTACATATGCGTTGTCTTTATACAAAGGAAAGGTAAAACTTTTTTATCATTGCCACCAGCAGCAGACTACTATTTGGATCCCGGCATCTACACTAAATTCACATCATGGCAAGGAGACAGGGTGCCAGTAAAACTGGCAAGAATCTTATTTAGCTTTTAAAAGGATTACATATAACTCGACAGACAAAATATTACAGTATCCATTTTTCTGAAGAAAATGCTAAAAGAAAAAAAAAGGAAGGGAAGTTCCCTTTTGACAGCATAAAATAATTTGTCTTAGATATGCATTTTCCTTTATATGGTCCTCTCACCATTTTGTGCTACAAATAAATCACTGCTTAGAGAGGTTTACTCAAAATTATTCACAAAACTATTTAGTCAGTTTATACTTTTAATTCCCCTAATTTGGGGGCTGAATTAAGGTCTTGAGGCAAATAGTGAAGAGATATCCTTCCGTGTCCACCTTATTCCTCTTTTCTGTATCAAATCAACTTACCTCTGCTTCCTGTGATTACAAGCCTCCCTTGCATGACACTGGAGTTAGGCTCTAGTGGTGGGGTTCATAGGATCACAGACCCAAGAAATTACCAGCCTAAATATGTTATTAAATGGCAAGAAGTGGGATAAGACATATTAGTATATGGAGAAATTTCAGGCCTTTTATTAAATCAAAAGGTCTGTACATAATTTATGTTACTGAATATGTGATTCCCTATATTGGTGTTTGTATGTGTATATGTGCAGAAAAGTTAGTTTACTTTGAAAATATTGCTTTCCTGTTACTGAGTTACTCATAAGTTAAATACTGGTCTCAAGACTCCAAGTCTCCTCTGTTAATGAGAATTACTTCAGTACTTCATTTATTTAATCAAAACTACAATGAAGTAACACCTCACACTAGTCAGAATGGCCATTATTAAAAAGTCTATATATAACAAATGCTGGAGAAACAGTGGAGAAATTACATTGTTGGTGGGAATGTATTATTAAATTGGTACAGCCACTATGGAAAACAGTAAGGAGGTTCTTCAAAAATCTAAAAATATAGTTGTCATATGATCTAGCAATCACACTTCTGGTCACATATCCAGACAAAACTGTAATTCAAAAAGGTAACATGTAATGCTATGAACCTTCCCCTTAGCACTGCTTTTACAGTGTCCCATAGGTTTTGGGTTGTTGTGTTTTCATTTTCATTCATTTCTATACATATTTTGATTTCTTTTTTGATTTCTTCTATGATTTGTTGGTTATTCAGAAGCGTGTTATTTAGCCTCCATATGTTTGAAGTTTTAACAATTTTTTCCCTGTAATTGAGATCTAATCTTACTGCACTGTGGTCAGAAAAGATGACTGGAATGATTTCAATTTTTTTGAATTTTCCAAGACCAGATTTATGGCCCAGGATGTGATCTATTCTGGAGAATGTTCCGTGTGCACTTGAGAAAAAGGTGAAGTTGATTGTTTTGGGGTGAAATGTCCTATAGATATCAATTAGGTCTAGCTGGTCCATTGTGTCATTTAAGGTTTGTGTTTCCTTGTTAATTTTCTGTTTAGTTGATCTATCCATAGTTGTGAGTGGGGTATTAAAGTCTCCCACTATTATTGTGTTACTATTAATTTCCTCTTTCATACTTGTTAGCGTTTGCCGTACATATTGCGGTGCTCCTATGTTGGGTGCATATATATTTATAATTGTTATATCTTCTTTTTTGATTGATCCTTTGATCATTATGTAGTGTCCTTCTTTGTCTCTTTTCACTTCAATTTGTATGGAAATACAAAAAACCTCGAATAGCCAAAGTAATCTTGAGAAAGAAGAATGGAACTGGAGGAATCAACCTGCCTGACTTCAGACTCTACTACAAAGCCACAGTCATCAAGACAGTATGGTACTGGCACAAAGACAGAAATATAGATCAATGGAACAGAATAGAAAGCCCAGAGATAAATCCACGAACCTATGGACACCTTATCTTTGACAAAGGAGGCAAGGATATACAATGGAAAAAAGACAACCTCTTTAACAAGTGGTGCTGGGAAAACTGGTCAACCACTTGTAAAAGAATGAAACTAGAACACTTTCTAACACCATACACAAAAATAAACTCAGAATGGATTAAAGATCTAAATGTAAGACCAGAAACTATAAAACTCCTAGAGGAGAACATAGGCAAAACACTCTCCGACATAAATCAAAGCAAGATCCTCTATGACCCACCTCCCAGAATATTGGAAATAAAAGCAAAACTAAACAAATGGGACCTAATGAAACTTAAAAGCTTTTGCACCACAAAGGAAACTATAAGTAAGGTGAAAAGACAGCCCTCAGATTGGGAGAAAATAATAGCAAATGAAGAAACAGACAAAGGATTAATCTCAAAAATATACAAGCAACTCCTGCAGCTCAATTCCAGAAAAATAAATGACCCAATCAAAAAATGGGCCAAAGAACTAAACAGACATTTCTCCAAAGAAGACATACAGATGGCTAACAAACACATGAAAAGATGCTCAACATCACTCATTATCAGAGAAATGCAAATCAAAACCACAATGAGGTACCATTACACGCCAGTCAGGACGGCTGCTATCCAAAAGTCTACAAGCAATAAATGCTGGAGAGGGTGTGGAGGAAAGGGAACCCTCTTACACTGTTGGTGGGAATGCAAACTAGTACAGCCGCTATGGAAAACAGTGTGGAGATTTCTTAAAAAACTGGAAATAGAACTGCCATATGGCCCAGCAATCCCACTTCTGGGCATACACACTGAGGAAACCAGATCTGAAAGAGACACGTGCACCCCAATGTTCATCGCAGCACTGTTTATAATAGCCAGGACATGGAAGCAACCTAGATGCCCATCAGCAGATGAATGGATAAGGAAGCTGTGGTACATATACACCATGGAATATTACTCAGCCATTAAAAAGAATTCATTTGAACCAGTCCTAATGAGATGGATGAAGCTGGAGCCCATTATACAGAGTGAAGTAAGCCAGAAAGATAAAGAACATTACAGCATACTGACACATGTATATGGAATTTAGAAAGGTGATAACGATAACCCTATATGCAGAACAGAAAAAGAGACACAGAAATACAGAACAGACTTTTGAACTTTGTGGGAGAATGTGAGGGTGGGATATTTCAAAAGAACAGCATGTATACTATCTATGGTGAAACAGATCACCAGCCCAGGTCGGATGCACGAGACTGCTCGGGCCTGGTGCACTGGGAAGACCCAGGGGAATCGGGTGGAGAGGGAGGTGGGAGGGGGGATCGGGATTGGGTATACATGTAAATCCATGGCTGATTCATATCAATGTATGACAAAACCCACTGGAAAAAAAAATAATAATAATAAAAATAAATAAAAAAAAAAAAAGAAAAAAAAAATAAAATGGGAAAAAAAAAAAAAAGGTAACATGCACCCCGATGTTCACAGCAGCTCTATTCACAGTAGCCTAGACATGGAAACAGCCTAAAAGTCCATCAGCAGATGAACAGATAAAGAAGATGTGGTTCATATATCAGTAAAATGCTACCGAGCCATTAAAAGAATGAAATGCCTTTTGCAACAACATGCATGGAAATAGAGATTAACATACTAAGCAAAGTGAGTCAGAAAGAGGACAAATACATACAATATCACTTATGTGTAGACTCTAAAATATGACACAAATGATCTTATCTATGAAGCAGAAATGGACTCACAGACATAGAGAACACATTTGTAGTTCCCAAGGGGAAGGAGGTTTGGGGGAGAGTTTGAGTGGGAATTTAGGATTAGCAGATGAAAACTCAGATATAGAATGGATAGAAAACAAGGACCTACAATATAGTACAGGGAACTATAGTCAACACCCTGTAATAAACCAGTTCAGTTGCTCAGTCATGTCCGACTCTTTGCGAACCCATGAACTGCAGCAGACCAGGCCTCCCTGTCCATCACCAACTCCTGGAGTTTACTTAAACTCATTTCCATTGAGTCGGTGATGCCATCCAACCATCTCATCCTCTGTCACCCCATTCTCCTTTTGCCTTCAATCTTTCCCAGCATGAGGGTCTTTTCCAATGAATAGGCTTTTTCCATCAGGTGGCCAAAGTATTGAAGTTTCAGCCTCAGCATCAGTCTTTCCAATAAATATTCAAGGTTGATCTATTGATTTGGCTGGTTGGATCTCCTTGCAGTCCAAGGGACTCTCAAGAGTCTTCTCCAATACCACAATTCAAAAGCATCAATTCTTTGGCTTTCAACCTTCTTCATGGTCCAACTCACATCCATACATGACTACTGGAAATACCATAGTTTTGACTATATGAAACTTTGATGGCAAAGGGACGTCTCTGCTGTTTAATATGCTGTCTAGGTTTGTCATAGCTTTTCTTCCAAGGAGCAAGCGTCTCTTAATTTCATGGCTGCAGTCACCATCTGCAGTGATTTTGGAGCCCAAGAAAATAAAATCTGTTACTACTTCTACTTTTTCCCCTTCTATTTTCCATGAAGTGATGGGGCTGGATGCCATGATCTTAGTTTTTTAAAGCTGAGTTTCAAGCTAGCTTTTCCCGCTCCTATTTCTCCCTCATTAAGAGGCTCCGTAGTTCCTCTTCACTTGCTGCCATTAGAGTGGTCTCATCTGCATATCTGAGGTTGTTGATATTTCTCCCAGCAATCTTGATTCCAGTTTTTGATTCATACAGTCTGGCATTTCACATGCTGTACTCTGCATATAAGTTAAATGAGCAGGGTGACAATATACAGCCTTGATGTACTCTTTTTCCAATTTGGAACCAGTCCATTATTCCATGTTCAGTTCTAACTGTTGCTTCTTGACCTGCATACAGACACCTCCTGAGGTGTCTCAGGAGGCAGGTAAAGTAGTCTGGTATTCCCATCTCTTGAAGAATTTTCCATCAGTTTGTTATGATTCACATTGTCAAAGGCTTTAGTGCCAATAAAAAAGAGATAGATGTCTTTCTGGAATTCCCTTGCTTTCTCCATGATCTAACAGATGTTGGCAATTTGATCTCTGGTGTCTCTGCCTTTTCTACATGCAGCCTGTATATCTGAAGGTTCTCAGTTCACATACTGCTGAAGCCTAGTTTTAAGGATTTTGAGCATAACCTTGCTAGCAAGTGAAATGAGCACAATTACGTGGTAGTCTGAACATTGGCATTGCCCTTGGCATTGCCCTTCTTTAGGATTGGAATCTTTTCCAGTCCTATGGCCAAATTTGCTGGCATATTGACTGCAGCACTTTAACAGCATCATTTTCAGCACTTCAAATAGCTCAGCTGGAATTCTGTCACCTCCACTAGCTTTGTTCCTAGTAATGCTTTCTAAGACCCATTTGACTTAACACTCCAGGATGTCTGACTTGAGGTGAGTAACTACACCATCGTGGTTATCGGAATCATTAAGGCCCTTTTTGTATAGATCTTCAGTGTATTCTTTCCACCTCTTCTTAATCTCTTCTGCTTCTGTTAGGTCCTTATTGTTTCTGTCTTTTATTATGCCCATCTTTGTGTGAAATGCTCTCTTGATATCTCAGTTTTCTTGAAGAGATCTCTGGTCTTTCCCATTCTATTGTTTTCCTCTACTTCTTTGCACTGTTCATGTAAGAATTCCTTATCTCTCCTTGCTATTGTCTGGAACTCTGCATTCATCTGTTACTTTATCCCTTGCCTTTTGCTTCTCTCCTTTCCTCAGCTATTTGCAAGTCTTTTCAGACAACCACTTTGCCTTTTTGCATTTCTCTGTCTTTGGGATGGTTTTGGCCACCACCTCCTATAAATTGTTACAAACATCTGTCCACAGTTCTTCAGGCTCTGTGTCTACCAGATTTAATCCCTTAAATCATTTCATCACCTCCACTATATAATCATAAGGGATCTCATTTGGGTCATACCTGAATGGCCTAGTGGCTTTCCCTACTTTCTTCAATTTAAACCTGAATCATCATCTGGTGATGTCCATATGTAGAGTCATCTCTTGGATTGTTGGAAATGGGTGTTTGCTTTGACCAGCATGTTTTCCTACAAAACTCTGTTAGCCTTTGCCCTTCATTTTTACTCCAAGGCCAAACTTGCCTGTTATTCTGGGTATCCCTTTGACTTCCTGCTTTTGCATTCCAATCCCCTATGATGAAAAAGATATCTTTTTTTGTGTGTTAGTTCTAGAAGATACTGTAGGTCTTCATAGAACCATTCAACTTCAGCTTCTTCAGCAATAGTGGTTGAGGCATAGACTTGGATTACTTTGTTATTGAATGGTTTGCCTTGGAAACAAATGGAGATCATTCTGTCGTTTTTGAGATTGCACCCAAGTACTGCATTTCAGACTGTTTTTTAATTTTTTCAACTATGAGGGCTACTCCATTTCTTAGATGGGATTCTTGCCCACAGTAGTATATATAGTAGTCATCTGAATTAATTCACCCATACCCGTCCATTTTAGTTCATTGACTCATAGGTTTATAGGGCCCAATAACATAAGCCACTAGGCACTGAGCTCTTGAGATGTGGTTAGTGCAAATAGGGAATTGAATTGTTGCTTTTATTACTATTAATTAAACCAAATTTAAAGGAATAGAGTTTCAAAATGGTTGTGCAAGTTTCTTTTTCTTACCAATATCACACTGCATATGAACAAGATTAATTTTAGTACCAAGGGAAGGAAAAACTGATTTGTGACCTGATTACACTGTAAGGAAAATTAATGTTGACACGGAAACTTTCATAATACAACAGATCAATAATAATGATTTTATACATTTTCTAACAAAGCAATATACAGAAGATTTTGATACAATCAACATTATATTTACTGGTTGTAAAACTACATCATTTTGTTGATATTGATAAAATATTTGCTTTTCATTTTTGACGCTAATAATCCTGAGTAGATTCATCAGTGAAGGAATTTTTTTCTCACTAGTTTTCTCTCCTATGTAAGCATATGAAATAATAAAGTCTTAAGACTTTCTTCCTAGAAAAGACAGAATAGTGAGAGAATATATCTGATGTTCAAGCCTCTTGGAGAGACTGCTTTGAAACCTGACAAATTTCCTCATATATTCAAGGTCTAGAACAAAGGTAAGAGAGTACTGAGAAAGCATGAACATATAGAGGAAAACCAAAAGTAAGCAGGTAAAATAAAATGTTTTCTAAGTAAATCAATACAATTTTTAACCTAAAATTTCACGTTAAAATTATAATATTTAAATTTGCCTTTTTCTGGGTTCCCACTGATAACCATAACATTGCCATCTAATTTACTCAACTTCTGTTTTTTTAATTTTAACAATGGTCCTTCAAAGAAAGGAGCCCAAATCTAAAATATTATACACATAAAATTGGGATTATTTAAAAATCCATTTCTTTGAGAACATAAAAGGCAGTACTGCCAAACTGAATATTTCTAGTGAGCAATCCATGGCCTCACATTTCTGCTCTTTTCTGACTTTTTTTTTTTTGGTAGAAGTATGGTCATATCTATCTGTCTTTGGGTTCTTGTGGATTCAGTTTTTTTCCTTCTACTGACTCTTTTTACCATGGTTTTAACATGTTCTCTTACTAATGCTGTTCTCTGATTTGCTTTTGCTTCTCCTGTCAGTTTTCCTATGAAAGGACTTACAGAAGGACTAGTTTCTCAGCAATGCTGCCATAAGAAATATCCCTCAAACATGTGGTCAAGCCCTCTACAGATGATTTTGCTTAATTCCTGCCTTTGAAGGCCACTGTTCATCAATGATGCAAATACCAGGAAATACTAAGTAAGCTATATTTTTTAATTTAAGTCATAACTTCAGCATTTAACTCTTCTATGTGGTAACTACCCCCAAACAAAAATGGAGAGCATTCCCAAATTTAATCTGGAACTATCTTAAGCAAAATGTAATAGTAAGTTTCAGGCAGAGTAACAGAGACACATTCAATATATTTAGACATTTTATTTTACTTCTGCTAGAGTTAGAACAGAAAAACTGAAAGCAGACCCTCTATGTGAAAGGACTTACTCCTGATAATTTTTCTTTGCTTGTCCTTTCTTTCAAAAGACAGAGAGCATTTTTGCAAAAAAAGTAAGCTAAGTCAGTAACAAAATGAAGGGAAGGCTGAAAAGAAGCTAAACAAATTTACCTCTCGTTGGAGATCACACATACATAAAGACAATGAAAGAAGTTTAGATCTAGAGAGGAAACCAGCAGGTTTAATGATTTCATTTTGAATATGAGGAAAACAAGACCTAGGATTCTTAAATAATAATCAGAAATTTAAGATCTAACTATTGCCATGTCTGAAACTTATCCCCTTTAATCTTTAAGTTGGGAATCAGAATTGATGGTTCAAAGGTCCTCAGAGATACCCAGGGTTCTACAGCCTGACTGCATATGACAACTCCTTGGGGATCTTTTATCTTTGTTTTAAAATTGTTTTACCACTTGGCTGTGCCATGCGGCACATGGCATCCTAGTTCCCAGACTAGAGATTCAACCTGTGCCCCCACATTGAAAGCACAGCGCCCCAGCCACTGGACTACAGGGTAAGTCCCTTGAGGATCTTTTAAAATTAAAATTAACTATGGCCCTGCTCTTTGAAATTGCTACTGTAGAATGAGATAGATGTATCCAAATTTTTCTAAGACTGTGTTTCATTAAAGCTCAGCCAGAGTTGAAATCCATTTCAAAGGGACCCGAAGACTTTTCTTCACGAAGATGGTCACCAGTTTAGAATTAGTGATCTATTAGCACAAGTTTGATAGTATTTATAATTTCTGTAGCCTTTAATATACAACATATTTTTGGGATCCCATTAATTCATCTAGATATACTGGATTTTGCTTTAAAAAATCTCCATCCAAAATCCACTACCTGCTTGACTCATTATGTATAACATCAGATTGTTATATGCTGGATGCAGTTCAAAATATTTATCAGCTGAGAAACTTCCGTGATGACTGAGACAGGAAAGAACAATCTCACAGAAACACCTTTCTCCCTCTGTCCATAAGCAACACTGCCTTTTCTTTTAATAGATTACAAAGATATATCAAAGCAATTTGCCTATAAAGAACACCTGAATGATATAATTCTGGCATATGGCCAACTTATATTGAGAAACTAAATATGGCTGATGAAATTATTATTCCCCAACCTTGAAACCTTTATAGACTGTAGAACACTAAAATAGGGCAATATTTCTTCAAAATAGCTAACAACAGTAAGTAAAATAATATACCCTCCATCAGTTCTCAAGGAAAAATAAATCTTCTTTTGGAATTCACCTCAAGGGAATAATTTACTTATATTTCCATTGTAGCTATCCTTTCTGGAGTTATCATATCTGAAAGAAACTAGACATAAAGCCTGAACTAGGCATCTTCTGGGAGCCCTAAAATAAATGAACATGGGTATAGGAATCAATGAGATTTCTTTCCTGATCCATACTCTTTTCCAAAAAGGACAAAATAGTGCACTTACAGTCCAAACAGTGGAAAACTTACAGCTTCTTTTTAATCATGGCATGTCTTCAAGCAATAAAATGCACAAGTCTTGTGTTCAGGTTGATAAAATTGACAGTTACCTAGCCCCAAATAACTGGATTTAGAAAAGGCAGAGGAACCAGAGATCAAATTGCCAACATCTGCTGGATCATCAAAAAAGCAAGCAACTTCCAGAAAAACATCTACTTCTGCTTCATTGACTATGCCAAAGATTTTGACTGTGTGGATCACAACAAACTGTGGGAAATTCTTAAAGAGATGGGAATACCAGACCACTTGACCTGCCTTCTGAGAAATCTGTATGCAGGTCAGGAAGCAACAGTTAGAATTGGACATGGAACAATGGACTGGTTCCAAACTGGGAAAGGAGTACGTCAAGGCTGTATATTGTCACCATCTTATTTAACTTATATGCAGAGTGCATCATGTGAAGTGCTGTGCTGGATGAAGCACAAGCTAGAATCAGGATCCCTGGGAAAAATATCAATAACCTCAGATATTCAGAAGACACCACTCTCGTGGCAGAAAGCAAAGAGGAACTGAGGAGCTTCTTGATGAAAGTCAAAGAGGAGAGTGAAAAAGCTGGCTTAAAATTCAACATTCAAAAAACTAAAATCGTGGCCTCCAGTCCCATCACTTCATGGCAAATAGATGGGGAAACAGTGGAAACTGTGACAGACTTTATTTTGGTCTCCAAAATCACTGCAGATGGTGACTGCAGCCATGAGATTAAAAGACACTTGCTCCTTGGCAGAAAAGCTATGACCAACCTGGACAGCATATTGAACAGCAGAGACATTGCTTTGCCAACAAAGGTCTGCCTTGTGTAATCTATGGTTTTTCAGTAGTCATGTATGGATGTGAGAGTTGGACCATAAAGAAAGTTGAGTGTCAAAGAAGTGATGCTTTTGAACTGTGGTGTTTGAGAAGACTCTTGAAAGCCCCTTGGACTGCAAGGAGATCCCACCAGTTTATCCCAGAGGAAATCAGTCCTGAATATTCATTGGAAGGTTTGATGCTGAAGCTGAAGTTCCAATACTTTGGCCACCTGATGCGAAGAACTGACTAACTAGAAAAGACCCTTATGCTGGGAAGGATTGAAGGCAGGAGGAGAAGGGGACGACAAATAATGAGATGGTTGGATGGCGTCACTGACTTGATGGCTCCAGGAGTTGGTGATGGACAAGGAAGCCTGGCATACTGCAGTCCATGGAGTCGCTAAGAGTTGGATATGACTGACTGACTGAACTGAACTGAAATAACTACCATGCAAAAGAAAACATAGACTATTTGCATTACCATGGATTTTTCCTCAGTGTGTCTCCCAACCTTGTCTACCCAGTAGCAGCAACTTTATAATCACTACCACCAATAACTAGTTTTACTTTTTTTCTCTTGTTTTTTTTTTTTTCTTTCATTCAAAATTATGTCTTGAGATCTTGAAATTCACCCATCAGACGTTCATTCCTTTATACTGCTAAACACTATTTCGTTGTATGGCTAAGCCATACTTCATTTATCTATTCTCTTGTTAATGAACAACTGCTATTTTGTTTTGCCTTTGTTTCTGCAGTGTTAGCTCTTGTGAATAATGCTGCAATGAATATACTCTCAAGAGCATATATTTTCACGAAAATTGTCAGTAATTGCAAAATATAGTGTAAATGTATATTTAAAAGAAACTGACAATTTACATTCCCAGTTGCAACACATAAGGACTCCATTTGCTCTATATCCTCACCAACATTTTGAATTGTCAGTCTTTTTCATTTTAGCCCTTAGGTTTTGTATGATGACAGAGAAACTTTAAGAACTGCTACAATGCACTACATGTCTATGTCTTTATTCAGGCATTTTTGTGCAGAAAGTATTTCCCTGCAGCTTTTTCTATAGAAATTGGAACCCAATAGAATGTAATATATTTGCCAAATAAATTATTACTTAAAAATTATTACTTCTAGTAAGAGAGAATTAAATATTTTGTGCATAGATATTTTCATGATTTCTTAAACTATGACTGGGCTATAAATATTTCTGACTTTATCACATGGATGTGTAGTTTTCTCCTCTAGTTGTCTGCATCTCTTATTTAGAAATTGCTGCCACAGTTACATGAATCAGAGTATTAAAAGGAACATACATTTCCAGAGCTAAAATACATATTCAGAAATACTTTGCTCTTGCCATACAGGGCGCTGACTAATAGCAATGATTGAAGAAAATTACCATTAAAGCCTGTTGAATACCCTTCGCCAATGTTGTGCTGAGGAGAATTCACAAGTGTGCTATGGAAGACTTTTCACTTTTTTTGCACAAATAGTCTTGGCTCCACTTTCTGTCCCAAACTATGGCAATTTCTTAATGACCTCAACTGAGGAATATTTGCTTTGGAAAACTGTTTTTCTCTGTTCATCCAGTATGTTCTGCATTAAACATTTTGTCTTTTTCTCATTGGTTCCAGAACCTACTTATACATGCTCCCTTTTACTGTGTTCTCTAAGATCACAGGCTGTTTCCAGTCCATACCCTTGTCTAGTCACTCCTCCTGTGGATGAATGCTTGTTTGCAGATTTTCCATTCTTGTTTGCCTGAGAGGTGACTGTAAAGATTTTTCTTTGAAGCCTAGATTCTGTGCTTGTCTGGTAACACAAGTCATGAATTGCAAGAAAGATGACCTTAATGTTTCTTAATTAGAGCACTAGTCTTCATCTATAGTTTTTCCACATATAGCTGATGATATTTCTTATTAAAAATTACTTCATAATTACCCTAACCACTGCACCCTCTTTCTGAAAGGGGACTGGAGGCATGGAGCATTCAAACTAATTTTCAGCTGAAACAACCCTCATGCACTTGACACAGAAAAACACATTCAAGTTCATGATGCTGTCAATTCTTATACAAGGTGTCCTTTACAATGAACTTTCACATTGCGAGTATGACTGAGTGAGTAGAATCAAGTTTTCTTCCTATGAAAATGTACTTCCTTTCTCTTTTCATTTTTTTTTTTTACTGAAGTATAACATGGATATTTAAAAGTACACAGATCACATGTACGTAGCCCAATACATTTTTACAAAGTAAACATGCCTCTATAACTGCCAACAAAAGCAAGAAATTGAATATTCCTATTGCACAAGCAGTGCTTCTGCATGCCTCCTAGTCAACCCGCCCCACCAAAGATAATCCTTTATTTGACTCTACTAAATTTTAAATAAAGTCTCACAGTATGTCAGGCTACTTTGTGTGTGTGTGTGTGTGTGTGTGTGTGAAGCTCCTCTTAGTCAACATTGTTTTTGAAATTAATCTGTGTTTTAGTGGAGTAATTTTTCCAGTAGTCATGTATGGATGTGAGAGTTGGATGGTGAAGAAAACTGAGCGCTGAAGAAGTGATGCTTTTGAACTGTGGTGTTGGAGAAGACTCTTGAGAGTCCCTTGGACTGCAAGGAGATCCAACCAGTCCATCCTAGAGATCAGTCCTGGGTGTTCATTGGAAGGACTGATGCTGAAGCTAAAACTCAAATACTTTGGCCACCTCATGCAGAGTTGACTCATTGGAAAAGACCCTGATGCTGGGAAGGATTGAGGGCAGGAGGAGAAGGGGACAACAGAGGATGAGATGGCTGGATGGCATCACCGACTGGATGGACATGGGTTTGGGTGGACTCCGGGAGTTGGTGATGGACAGGGAGGCCTGGCATGCTGTGGTTCATGGGGTCGCAAGGAGTCGGACACGACTAAGCAACTGAACTTCTAGTGGAGTAATAATTAGTTTATCTCAGTGCTATACAGAAAAGGTCAGAACGCTTATTCTGTAAAAAGTGAAAGTGAAGTCGCTCAGACGTGACCGACTCTTTTGCGACCCCATGGACTGTAGCCTACGAGGTGCCTCAGTCCATGGGATTTCCCAGGCGAGAATACTGGAGTGGGTTGCCATTTCCTTCTTCAGGGGATTTTCCCAACCCAGGGATAGAACCAGTTTCTCCCACATTGCAGGCAGATGCTTCACCATCTGGGCTACCAAGGAAGCCCTTTTTCTGTAAAGGGCCAGATAATAAATTTTGTATGCTTTGCAAGCCATATAGGTTCCGTCGTAACTATTCAAACTGCTGGTATAGCACAAAAGAGGCTGTAGACCATATGCAAACAAAAGAATGCGATTGTATTCTAATAAAACTTTATTTACAAAATCAGGGAGTGGGTCAGCTGGTTTTAGTCTGCTGTCAAAAATATGAAAGGTGGACTCCCCAGTCCTGTCGAAGGCCTGATTTCTGAACTTCCATAGTAGGTAACTTGGCTGAGTGATGAGATATGTGGCTCAAAAGCAGGAGAGCATACACCATAGACAAGGACCAAAGCAAAAGAAATCATTTTGGGGAGGTTTATCCTGCCAGGGTCTGGGTTGCTTTTGAAGACTGCTAAAAATAGTCTCATACAGACTGAGTCCACTGCCTACTTTAAAGTAGTCAATAAAAAGTCTTTATAGAGTCTTATCAGAATAATAGAGACTGAAGATACCTCAGTATCTTCATAATTAACTAGTACCTTTCAATTTTTGATAAGTTATGTAATAAATCATATTGCTAGATTTGTTTGTAGATGTTGAATTAGCACAAGCAAAAGAGAGTTGTCTGTTCCATCATCCTATTGTTGAGTTTGAAATATTTGCATGCCTATGTTGACCATGGATAATCTTTATCTATTTTATGATTCACGTCACTTTTCATTTACTTTTATAATTGACCAGGTCACCCTTATGTAAACTTTCAACTTTTCTTAACATTCTGATAGTTTTTATTTTCATTATAGTTTTGTTTCATATCTTGGGGAATTCTCAGTCCTCTTTTTTGTCATGGTTTAGTTAGAGCACTGTAGTCCTTTTATTAGTTCCATCACCCTAATATAAACTTTCAGCTTTTCTTAAAAGTCTAATGGTTTTTATTTTCATTATAATTTTGCTTCATATCTCAGGGGAAATTCTGAGTCCTTTGTTTGTTGTTCAGTCACAGCACTGGAGTCCTTTTTTGGTTCCATATTATTTTACTTTATCTTAAAATAATCTGTGTAGAATACAGTCACTGCTCTTCTATTCTAAAGTTTTAAAAATGATTTGAAAATGTCTGTATTAGAGATCAAAACTTGAATATTTATCCATTTTCATAGTTACTTTTTAAGTATATCAAAGTATTGAATGACATATGAAAAACACTAAGCAGAGCTCATCATTATTATCTTTCTGTTTTATGAATAAATTACCAAGTGAATTATTCAAATTAAGTTTCATGAATTAATATCAAAGGATTAGTCTGTTCCTGACAATAGGTTAATAAATTGCAGAGTAAGCTACAGAGACCTTGCTTTTAAATAACTGGTATTATCTATTGTATTCTTAGATATAGGAATTTATTCTATGAATTCATTTCCTTAAAATCTGAATCAAATGTAAAGATTTTGTTCATATTGTTTTGTGTGCATGATGGCTTATTTTTCTTTTTAATTAATTTTCAAAGGCACACATGGCAAAAATTAATATGAATGAATTACCAGTTACCATCAATTTGTAAAACATAATGTATTAAATGTAACAAGAGTTAGGAAATACAGTAAAATATCATTGAAAGCAGGATATAAAAATTAACTTGTTACTCTAAAAGTTACAAATTATAAAACAGTTGAAGAAATACAGGTTTTCAGTGCAATCATATTTATCAGTAAATATTTACACTTTATCTGTTAATGTAATCTCTTAAATTTCTTGAACAATTTTTTTGTTGTCATAAATGGTTTAGTAAACACTACTGTAAACGTATTTATAAAATTTATGGAACAAATCCCAGTATTAACCAGCCTTTTCCTGTTCCTTTTTAGTTTTCTACTAAAAGATTGACTTGATGCTTCTTTATTTCATCCATATCAACTACACTTTCTTAAAGTTGCTTAAGTTTCTCAATGTTATTCCTTAGGTTATAGACTTGATGTTTTGAGCTGTCCAGTTCTTCACAGCAGCTTATAGCTAAAACAAAGAACAAAACTGAAATCAAGGATTACTCTGGTAACTCACTGTCCAAGAACTCAACTTGCTTGCTGAGATATACAAGGAAACAGTGCTCTATATACAGTGCACTAGACATGGTGCATTGGAGGTGTCTCTGGACTTGCATTTCCTGTTAACGGAGCTCAGAACATTTAGGAAGAGGCATTGTGGGCAGATGCTTTACCGTCTAAGCCACCAAAGAAGCCCTTAGTTAGTTAAGAGAATTTAGTTTCATTCATATGTTTAGGCACTTATTTCTTAATAATATTATCTAATAATGGAAATAATGAAATAGGATTTTTCTCTTTATGCATTTCTGAAATAATTTATCCAGGTGAACATGTCCTTTTACTCAATTTAATTTTCTAAATAACATATAAGACAAATATATTTTGGAAAAAAAATTTTTTTAGCTTTTATCTCTATTTCATTATTTAAAAAAGGAACTGTTCTTTCATTTTTTTTGTATAGATCCTGTCTGTCCTTATAATAGATTTTATTGACTCTGCTCCACAATAGCCATTAAATTATTAATTTTGTCTGAAAGTAAAAGAGCATGTTTGTTAAGCTAACATTGAAACAAAGACTGAGATTAAGTGAAAATATTGGAAAGTGTTAGTTGCTCAGTTGTGTCCAACTCTTTGTGATCCCATGGACTGTAGCCCGCCTGGCTCCTATGTTTATGGGATTTCCCAAGCAAGAATACTGGAGTGGGTTGCCATTTCCTTCTCCAGGGGATCTTCCTGACTCAGGGATCGAACCTGGGTCTCCTGCATTGCAGGCAGAGTCTTTACCATCTGAGCCACTAGGGAAGCCAAGCTGACTTTAAAAATGAAATGATTTATAACAATTTGAGAAAAGACAGATGTACAATATTTTGGAAGAAAAAAGTTACACTTAAGTATGTGGTGCGTGCATGCTCAGTCATGTCCGACTCTTAAGACATCATGAACTGTAGCCAGCCAGGCTCCTCTGCCCATGACATTTTCCAGGGACAAATATTGGAGTGAGTTGCCATTTCCTTCTCCAGGGGATCCTCCCGACCCAGGGATCAAACCCATATCTCCTCCGTTGCTGGCAGATTCATTACCACTGAGTCATCTGGGAAGCCCCTAAGTATGTAGAAAGCATGAAAATTAAAAAAAAAAAAATCATTTCCACATAGGTTCAAATACAGCATCTTTTTTGCAGGGAATATGAATTTGAACTCCAAATATTTTTAAAAACATCTAAAAATAGGCTGGTATCCTTGTTAGTAATGACTGAAGTAAGCCAATCTCTGCTTTAGCTGTCATGAAAATTATTAGAGAATAATGTCCCAGTTTGAGACCCTACACTTTAATACTAGCAGAGAACAGCAATCATATTTAAAGACAATATAAAAAAAGAGCTAGTTATATTAATCTTGGTGACAAAGAAAGAAAACATAGATCAACCTGTAATACAGGTTAAACAAAATAATTTTCTTGATCAAAAAACTTGAATAAAAATACAAAGAATTCAACTAATTATTTATCACTTGTAGGAATTTATCATTTCAGAAAATATGTATTTAAATAAAAGCTTCATTTTTTTCATAGTTAAATATAATATTGACTTGAATGTGCTAGTTCATTTAGTGGCAGAAACTTAATCTTACCTGTGCAAATAAATCAGTGAATTCTGAATCTTTTCTCAGTGAATGCCATATTTCCTATTCTTCCTTTTTATTTCCTTGCACTTGAAGGGCATCAAACAATCATCATATTCTCGCACTGCTGGCTTAGACTGACATTTTTGTGTAACCCTTTGTTTCCATGCTGGTCACTGTGCCTCTTGCCAGTCCCAGAAAAGACCCTTCTTAGATCTCCTGGTCCTCCCACAGATACTTCCCTACTTCTTTAGCAAAAATCTTTAGATTATCTTCTATAGTAATGTAGGTCATAAGCAACCTGTGAGGTATCTCAGACACTTTCTATCGCTCACTGATCCAGGGATGTATTTCTAGCTTTCTGTTGCTACAGAGGAACCTTGGGGAAGGTGCCTCCCGAGTTTTACACTGAAGGAGAAGCATCTGTCCTGTTGTCATTATTATTTCATATTTTCCATAAGTAGATTCTAAAATTTAACCAGGATTCTAGCTTTTCCAAGTTGCAGATTAATGAGTTGGTTTGGTAAAATAATATCTTCCCTCAGGGACAACAATACCTTTCTTTAAATCAACATTTTGCCCCTCTCCTGTCAATGCCCACTATTTAATTTCTTTCACTGAAATAAATTAGAATGTTACACCATTTTCCCAAATATTTATTTTTATGCCATAAACTTCATTCGTGAAGTCCTTCAGATATGTTCTTTTCTAATAGTCAGATGGCAGGCTACAAAGATTCAAATCCTCCTCCACCCTTCCCAAATCAAAAGACGATTAGCAACTTGCTCTCAGTAATATGCAAAAAAAAAAAAGAAAATATATTATAAACAAGTGTGTTTTCCTCAGAAATGCAAGCTTAAAAAAGTTTTAAAGTTCAATTATATAATTGAACAGCATTAGGGAAAAAAATAAAAGACTTGTCTCATTAGAAACAGAAGAGGCAATGGGAAAATCCAACATTCACCCATGAAAAGAAGAAATGAAGTCTTAACAGATTTGGATTAGAAGGAAGTTTCCTCAATCTAAGAATGGACATTTAAAAGATGTTATAGCTAACTTATTCAATAATTGGTAAATTACTGAATTGTATAAATCAATTGAAGTTAGGCATTAATCAAGGATATCAACTCTTCAGTTCCCTATTCAACATTATCAAGATATTAGTACAGTCAGAAAAAGAAAAAATAATATAAACTTGGAAAGTAGTAATCTGTTTTCATTCAACATAATAGTTCACAGAAAATCTTAAAGGCTTACAGAGTTTGAGGTCAAAACTTAAAAACATTAATATCTCTATATTATTAGCAATATACAATTGAAATATAAAATTAAAAAAATTATTTTTGCCTTGACAGCAAAGTCATAGAAGGTCATATGCTTAGCTGGATTTACCAAAATATAAATGACCTTACTGAGAGAAATTAAGAACCAAAATATGTTAGTGGTTTGAAAGAACATTCTTCATATGTAAATTTCTTCAAATTGATTTATAGATTCAATTCAATTCCAGTGAAAACAACAGGCTATTTTGTAAAAATTGAGAAGCTGAATCCAAAATTTATACATTCGGGAAGGCACTGATTTCGGATGATATGCTAGGATCATTCCCTGGGGTCACCCTAAGTACACATTTTACCCTTTTGTTCTTTGCAGACAGAATACTACACCAGGTGATTTGAAGAAAGAAATAGTGTGTGCATATTAAAGCAACTCCTTTAAGACTTTACAAGACTACCAATTCAAAGACATATTTTCTTTTATTTCTAAACTGGATCAGCTTAATTATGATTTGACAGTGTAGTAACCGCAAAGTTACTTACAAATATCGTCCCTATATTTTCTTGTTCTAAATAAGGTTATTTAGAATGTGATTACTACAACTCATACAAACTGTTAAAATAAAGAAAGTAAATGTTCCTATGGTCAGAGTACTTTGGGGTAAAAAAAAATCTTCAACATTTGAGAGTTTATATTTGATAGGCTATTAATTTTTAAAATTTCTTTAATATTTGAATACAGATATTGTTCATAAAGGTGCTTAAAATGAGAGGTAATGCTACATTTTGAAAGATAATTAATTAAAAGTTAATAAAATTTATTCTAAATGTAGTGACTTAGTCACTAGGTCCTGTCTGACTCTTGGCATCCCCATTGACTCTAGCCCGCCAGGCTCCTCTACCCATGGGATTTTTTAGGTAAGAATACCACAGTGGGCTGCCGTTTCTTTCTCCATATTCTAAATGTAATAGTTTGCAAAATTAGCACAACATTGCAACTCAGCTATATTTCAATAAAAATAGAGAATAGTAACATTTTAAAAAATTATTAATTGAGCACCTACTAATGCTCACATATAGTTTCAGACCCTGGGCTTCAGCTAGTGGGGGGTGTTTAATTGAAGGAGATGACCTTATTTATTCTTTAACTCAAGTTTTTAACTCATTTGCCAAATAGAGCTATTTTTCCAGATAACTTATTCAAACCATACTTTTTAAAGTATATATTTAGTCATGAGAATTAATCATAAACTAACGTGGGATAGAAATGCAGACCATGTGAGGCAATGAACATGATGCTGAAAGATTAGAACTGAGCAACAGCATCCTTCTCCAGTGGACCGCATCCTGTCAGACCTCTCCACCATGAACCTGATGCGGGGAGGACTGAGGGCAGGAGGAGAAGGGGACGACAGAGGATGAGATGGCTGGATGGCACCACCGACTCAATGGACATGGGTCTGGGTGGGCTCTAGGAGTTGGTGATGGACAGGGAGGCCTGGCGTGCTGTGGTTCACAGGGTTGCAAAGAGTCGGACACGACTCAGATTAGCAGCATCCTGCTAATCTAAACAATAGTGGTAATTTTGGTGGGGAAAATCTGGTTGCTTCCTCAAGCTCAGAAAACAGCATTTTTACCACAAAAATTCATGAAGATATTCTTTAAACAGATAACATGCATAGTTTCATTCAAGTTTTTCAATATTTTCCATAATTTGAGTAAATACATGTCTAATAAAAGATATGTGTGTAAATATGGAGTGTAATTTCATATTGAACTGCATCACTGACTTTGAATGTTCATGTGATCACCTGTTCAGGAATTTCTGGTTATCTCATTTGAGAGCTTTTGACCTATGAAACTCATTAGACAAAGCTGAGTCATGTGGCCCAAAGTGGCAGTATTAATTAATGTCCTCATAATGATCATTGGCTTAATCACATCCATAACTTAAGAGTCTTGTGTCAGCTTTTACCAATGTGTTTAGAGCTATAACAGTGTAGTTATTGTGCAATGTTTGATTGGTAATTTCTAACAAGCTCACTTTTTCCTCTTAATTTTTTCTTTTCAGACATTTGGGATTCCTTCCAATAACAAAAGGCAAAACATTGTAAAGGTAATAAAGATAAACAAATTATTCTTTACTATTGTATCCATGTCTTATATTAGTCAAATTTTCCATTACTAATTAGTGATTACATAAACAACATTATATATACACTTAAGTAGATATTTAACTAGTCAAAAAACTAAACACCTAAAGAAATTTTAGTGTCATCCATCAAGTACATAGTGTCAGACACTCTGTTAGGTGCTTAATATATAGTATGTCTAATTCTCACAGTGACTCTACAAGGTTAATGAGAAATCTCATTATATATAAGAAAAATGCTTGAGCAGTTAATAGAAGCTTGAGTCAACACAGGTAACATGGAAAAAAAGGCCCAATTAAAACCAAATCTTTTGGCCTCAAATCTTGTTCTCCCCCCTTATGGTATGTTGTTATCAGGTGCTATCAGGTCAAAAAGTAACTGATTAACTCTTTTACATGTTTTGTTTTACTGAGAACAAGGTTTCCAAAGTCCAGTATATGTTCACAGAAATTAGAAGCCAAATTTTGATTTTGCATAATGATGAAAGGACACTAACCATGGTACTCTTTTCCTTGGCAGTATGAAAATTAACCATTCCTACTGTGATCCCCCAGATTGGTAGCCTTCTTCTATCTTCCCTGATAGCTCAGTTGGTTAAGATCCGCACGCAATGAAGGAGACCCCAGTTCGATTCCTGAGTTGGGAAGAGCCACTGGAGAAGGGATAGATAGGCTAAACCCTCCAGTATTCTTGGGCTTCCCTTGTAGCTCAGCTGGTAAAGAATCCACCTTCAATATGGGAGACCTGGGTTGATCCCTGGGTTGGGAAGATCCCCTGGAGAAGGGAAAGGCTACCCACTCCAGTATTCTGGCCTAGAGAATCCCATGGACTGTATAGTCCATGGGGTCACAGAGTCAGGCATGACTGAGTGAATTTCACCCTCTATTTTTTTATTTACAACTCCACTTCATAAATCCAACACACACCCTACCCACTCCCAAAATGGCCTTCATAAGAAACATATATTAGCAAATGCATTTTCCCTTTTCCTATCTTCTAAACTTCCTACTCAGTTGCTTTTGTTTTGAACTTTGCTAACAGGGTTTGGGCCTTCTGTGTTCGTAGAAAAGTGAGAGGAAGAGAAAGAACAGAAAGTGCTGGTGTATCCTGTAGAGAAAAGTTGAGTGAGCAAAGGAAGAGCTAGAAATTCTTAGCCTACAGAGTGTATGAAAGCAGATGCAGTTTAGGGGGTGAGATGAAAGATCTGAGTTGTCTGTGAGAACCCAGCCTGGAACAAAGATTTTCTAGGTACTGGACAGCAAAAATCATAGATACTTGGGAGGAGAAAGTATTTGTGAGTTAAGAAACAAGATTAAGAAAATAAGTTTTTATTTTGTATAGGGGTATAGTGGAAGTGAAGTTGGTCAGTTGTGTCCGACTCTCTGCGACCCCATGGACTGTAGCCTCCCAGGTTCCTCCATCCATGGGATTTTCCAGGCGAGAATGCTGGAGCGGGGTGCCATGTACAGCGGTATAGCTGAGCTGAGTAACAATGTTCAGGTGAACAGCGGAGTGACAGAGCTGCACATACACATACACACATACATATACATATTCATGTATTCATTCTCCCCCAAACTCCCTGCCCATTCAAGCTGCCACATAACACTGAGCAGAATTTCATGTGATACAGTAAGTCCTTGTTGGTTATACATTCAAACTGCAGCAGTGTACATGTCCATCCCACACTCCCTAACTATCCCTTCCCCCAATCCTCACCCTGGCATCCATAAGTTGATTCTCTTAAGTCTGTGATTCTGTTTCTGAGACAGAGATTTTTATAAGTTCCATGGATTACACATTTGGTTCTCTTGGTTACAAAGCTCTTGCCTAATTCTTTTATGGGTCAAGAAAATGTTCATTTTCCCAATGGAAATGCTTACTCCATCTCTGCATAGCTGAACCTGTCAACCATGACTCAAAGAGCCTGGTCAACAAGTATACTTTGTAATATCTCTGTTAGAGGGCAGAGGATGTCTACATCTCAAATCCTAAAGAGGAAAAAAAAAAGTTGTATCAGGTTATCATTATGGTCAATACCCTAGCATATAAAATATGGAGATGAGTTACGTCACTGACCGAGGAGTCATCAGTGAAAAAATCTGTTTGACTGTCCTAAATCAGTGCTATAGGTGGAAAGTAACAGATTTGATTTCTATAACTGAGTGATCAGCAGAAAGCTAAATACCTGTGTTGGTTAGATCTGATACTCACTTATAATCTGCTAAAATTAAGAAATTAAATACTACTATGAAATTAGTAGAATTAATACTAAGAAATTAATACTACTAGTAAAAACATTTTTCAACATTTTGAAAGTTTGTATTTTATCTGATGAATTGTTAACTTATTTTGTCATTTCCTATATAACAATTCAACAAAGGATATGCTCAGAAAATGATGCTCAATATGAGAAAATAAAATGACATTTTGAAAGGCAATTAATAATATGTATTAATTTTATTGAATTGTGATACTTTATTACACATTTCTTCTCTGTAGGGGATTCCACCATTTATTTACTGACTTGTCTTAAAAATACTTATGAATGTGTATCATAGCAAAGGGAATATCTTCTGATCTATAATTAAAAAACAATGTCCTAAAATAATCCCTTTAATCCTTAATATAGTATATTTTGTTAACTCATTTGAAGTCAAAGTCATTAACTCTGGGGATCTTGATTCAGAACGGTAGCCTTAGATAGACTGCCTGACACAGAACACTTGGAGGGCAGGAGCAGCTCTGTCTTTGGAATAACTCAAGCAGTCCGGGCGCAGACGTGGCAGAGGTGGGACATTTGCTTTGTCTCATCTAGTATGGCCTATTCATTCACTGTCATATAAATAATGACCAAAATATAATCTTCAGTTGTTTTCAGAGGAAACACAAAGAAATATATTTTGAAGCACTGAATAAAATGGGAATGTCGCATTAGCCTCATTTTCAAGGCTAGTAAGAGTAAAATATCATAAAATCTTCCATAAAACACTCGAAAAAGCACAAGCTTTATGAACACGGTTGATAACAATAATTTTCTTTTGGCTGAAAGGAATATAAAGTTCACCAAACAAAGCTATGTTTTTAGTGCATTAAAATAACATGAGCACTCTGGTTCATTGGATGTCCTATATTCAGCAAATTAATTGGGACAAACCACTTCAGGGGAAAAAAGAAAACAGTATGCTGAACATTATTTTATTTCCTTTTAGTTATGCTTCAAAGACATACTGATAAAAAGGTTTTCTAAAAGCAAGGTGGTTAATTACTAGGGTTGTTCTGCTCTGAGATCACATTTAAACTGCAATTACTCTAAAAGCAAGATTATAGCTACTACAGTTGCCCAGTTCTAAACCTGTATCAGCAGGAAGGTTTTATGAGTATTAAATGGATTGTGACTTCACTCTTTTCTCTAATTATTTTGTTTATTTGGGAAAGGAAGATAATCATCATAAAATTAAATATCTAATCACAGAGGCTCAACTGACAAATGGCTAATAAGCTATTTTGTAGACTAAAACAATCTTACAAATGTACTTGGTCCTAAAAAAATAAATGTCTCTGTGGTAGCTCTCACACTTTAATGCCATTTTAGCAGAACAAGATTGTCTCTTTAAAATATAGGGGAGGAGAAAATACAGCTATGATAAGTCTGTTTTCAAGGAGCTGATGATGTTCTGTGACAGACCACACTGCACTGATTTCATGGGAAATTTCTTTCACCTGACTGGATGTATAATAAAGTTCTTACTCCCAAATTCAAATTTTACAGTATTTTCTTTATGATATGCAATATGGTAGGATATGAAGAAAAAATGTCACATTAAGAAAAGGTCAGTAATCTATCTCTCTTTTGCATTATAAAAACAGGAAAATGTCAAGGAGAGCACACTAACACTTTCACATCATTGGGAGAGTCTTACCTAACTTAGGCTCCACCATTCCGGATTATTTTACTGTGTTTTAATATTAACTGTAACTTTGAGCTTATTTATACCTATTCTATGTTTGGTGGAAATGTTCTATTAAGTGGTCTACAACTACACTTTCTTTGCAACATGGTCAGTTATGTCATATTTATATCACAAAAAGTGACAAATGGTACAAATTAAGGCTTGATTCATTGTCTTGGATGTCCAGACTTTCAAAAGTGGCAATAAAAAAATTAAACTTAAAAGTATATCC
Organism: Dama dama; assembly: GCF_033118175.1. Taxonomy (NCBI): domain Eukaryota; kingdom Metazoa; phylum Chordata; class Mammalia; order Artiodactyla; family Cervidae; genus Dama; species Dama dama. Next base: position 100,743,687 of record NC_083689.1, read on the forward strand.
TGTCTGTAACTAGTACCTTGTAAACAGCACAAAACTTTAAGAAACTGTTCTTCCAACATTAAAAAATAAAAGAACAATTATCATTTAATTTAGTAAAGAAGCTGTTTCTGTCATAGACAGAAGAGTGAGGTTGGGACATATGCTTTTTCTTACACTTGTGTTAAAAATATCAATAGACGTTATTATTAGAATTACACTTGTTCATCATTTGCAATTATAGTTTGGCTCTAGATACAATAGTTTGGTAAAAAGTAATGATGGAGAAGGCAATGGCAACCCACTCCAGTACTCTTGCCTGGAAAATCCCATGGATGGAGGAGCATGGTGGACTGCAGTCCATGGGGTCGTGAAGAATGGGACACGACTGAGTGAATTCACTTTCACTTTTCACTTTCATGCATTGGAGAAGGAAATGGCAACCCACTCCAGTGTTCTTGCCTGGAGAATCTCAGGGACAGGGGAGCCCAGTGGGCTGCCATCTATGGGGTCGCACAGAGTCAGACACGACTGAAACGACTTAGCAGCAGCAGCAGCAATGATGGCATTTAATAAGAAAAAATTGGGTTTGTGGAATTTATTTTTTTGTATAGCTTAGTGTTAAAATTTAGTGTTACTTAAAATTATCTTCTACATATATTATATATCAATAAAGCCTACAACATAATTATGTATAAATATATAGATTATATATGTATACATATGTTTTTGAAAGGTGATTGTTGAACATTTAGCAGCACACTGCTGATTCAAACATATGGTATCAATAATTATGTAAGATATAAGAATATAAAAACCTCATTTAAAAGACAAAGATGGCCACAGTTGATTGAAAATAAGGCAGAACTTACTATAGACTTCTTCTAAGAGATTCATCTTACACAGTCACACAAAAAATATTGAAAGTAAAAATATGTTAAAAAAAAAACATAATATGCAATACTTAAAGTATTATAGTATCAGATGGAACAGATTTGAATGAAAAAAAGTACTATTTGAGAAAAAGAGGAGATTTTCACAATATGAAAATAGTCCTGCTTCCTGAATTTAAATGTACAATTAAATGCAACAAACAATACACTCATAAAATACAAAAGAAAAAAATGGTGAAACTAAAATGAGAACTATACAATCCTCAAAAATAAGAGACTATTTTAAGACACCGTTCTCAAAAACTGATAATGAAAATTCAGAAAAAAATCAGTGAGGATATAAGAGATTTGAACAATAGCATGGGCAGCACTGGCACGACGGCTGTATAGTTAACAGGAAATTTATCAGTAGAAGAAAAAAACATTATATAGATACACAAGCGACTTTTACCATAATATACGATAGTCTAAGCCAAAAAACAAGTCTTATTGAAAGCAAAAGGATGAAAATTTATGTATAGAACATATTCTCTGATAACAAAACAATTAATATATAGATTCAAAAAATATTTCTAGAGTATGATCATATGCTTGGAAATTTACAAACAATACAACTGCAAATAAGTGAGGGGTCAAAAAAGAAAATGGAAATAAATTTTGTTGCTAGTCTGCCAAACACTTTGGTGGAAAGAAAAAAACAAATGAACAAATAGACTGCTATAAACAAATACCATAACCTGGGTGACTTAAAAATAGCAGAAATTTATTTCTCACAGTTTTGGAGGCTGGGAAATAAACTGGATGACACTGGCCCTCCCCAGTGTCTGCTGAGAGTCTGCTTTCTCCAGTACAGGGCTGTCTCCTCACTGCAGCCTCAAATGGTAGAAGAGACTAGCTAGCTAGTATGGGGTCTCTCTAGTAAGGAATTTAATTTCACAGGCAGAGCCCCATTGGCTGAGCCTCTTGACATACGCAAAGGCCCCACCTCTAAATACTTCACCATGCGGGTGATGATTTCAACACAGGAATTTTGGGCAACACATTCAGACCACAGCATACCTCCTGCCTCCACACCCCACCAAAGTGGTATATTCTACATTTGCCACAACTGATGAGCCTACATTTGCTCATCAGTATCACGCAGAATCCACATGATCATGAAGGGAGATAAGATGATCAAATTGTATAAATTCCTTCTTTGAAACACTGCCTGTGTGCATGCATGCTAAGTCATTTCAGTCGTTTCTGACTCTTTGTGGCCCTATGGATTTTAGCCCGCTAGGTTGCTCTGTCCATGGAATTCTCCAGGAAAGAATACTGGAGTGTGTTGCCATTTCTTTCTGCAGGGAATCTTCCTGACTCAGGGATTCAAACTGCATCTCTTATCTCTCCTGCATTGGCAGGCTGGTTCTTTACCCCTAGAGCCACCTGGGAACCTCCTGTGAAATATTAAGGCCATTAAAAAAAAATTTTTACATTTATTTGCATTATAAACACACAGGTTGTGTATACCCACAGGTGTATATACGTGTATATGATGGACTCCTGGTGCATGTACACAAAAACTGTCACACCTACAGTATTGCCACTTTTCTAAAAAGTCAACTGAAAATGATGGGTATAGTTTATGTTTTGCCAAAAATTACAAAACAAAAACATGTAAAACAACTGAAAGACATGAATGTAGTACTTTCTGTGAAGATGAATGTAAAAAATATGTAAGTGAAGATGTATTGAAAAACCTTTAAATTTGGCACATAGTGACATCATTTGACCTTCACTAGAGGCCGAGGCATCATTTCATTTAACCATTAAAGCAACTTTTGTTTTTATTTGCTTACAATGGTAAATAATTTTAACTTAGCACCAATATAATTAAGTAGAAAAACAAAAACGCAGGCACTGAAAGCATGTGACAGAACTCGGGTACAAGATAGTTCTCTAAAGCACTTATAATGTGCTTCTATTATTGTATATTTTATCATAGATAAAAATGCAAAAACATTGAACAATAGTTTTACAGAAGGAATGCCTCAGATCCCTTTATCCTCTATGTTCTGCTTACCTATTTGTTGTGAGAAAAAGAAACATTTAAACACAAATTCTTTTATGCAGAGCCCAGGTTCCATTTACATGTTAATATTAGGTCAAATAATGGAGAAACATCTGTCCAGTTTACTGAGGAGTCTTATAAAGTTACACATGAACCTCAGTGAGGTCTTTTAAATTCCCAGATGAATGCCTTGACTGCCATTTTGTCTAAACTCCATACTTTTTAGAGTTAGATTATTAGGAGGATCTTACTCTATTATTTAGAACTCAACTGCATCCATTTTCAGCCATCTCTGTGCTCCTCAGATGCTATGAGAAGTCAGGAGACAGGAAGTGGGCTGGAATAGAGATGTGGTTAGTATTTTGAACGTCTCTAGTCAGCTGTCTTTAAGGCATTAGATCCACAGATGTTGAGGGAGGAGGAAGAGGGAAAGGAAAAGTGAGAAGGTGCTCTTACCTGAACTTCAGTTCAGTTCACTTCAGTCGCTCAGTTGTGTCCAACTCTTTGCAACCTCATGAACTCAGCACACCAGGCCTCCCTGTCCATCACCAACTCCCGGAGTTTATTCAAGCTCATTTCCATTGAGTCGATGATGCCATCCAACCATCTCATCCTCTGTTGTCCCCTTCTCCTCCTGCCTTCAATCTTGAACTTGCCAAGTTGTTAATCCTCTGGGACTCTTGCTGTTTTCTGGCTAACACTGACTGGCTTTCAAAACCCAACAAAGGCAGGATTCTACATGCATTTTCACTTGGGCATGTTTCTGTGAGTACTTGGGAAAGCCCAATGTCTGACTCTACTAGGCAGTTTCTTGATGTAGAAGATCCTACCGGAACTCGTCTCCATGCCTATCTCAGTCCTATCCAAATTGACATCTGTTTCCAAAATCTAGCCTCCTTTCTTCCAGCAATTCCACTGTACTATTTGGGGACTGAGTACCATGATGATGATGGGACTGGTTCTAGCACCTTTATTTATTTATTTATTTTTTTAATTATTTTTATTTTTTTTTTTTCCAGTGGGTTTTGTCATACATTGATATGAATCAGCCATGGATTTACATGTATTCCCAATCCCGATCCCCCCTCCCACCTCCCTCTCCACCCGATTCCTCTGGGTCTTCCCAGTGCACCAGGCCGGAGCACTTGTCTCGTGCATCCCACCTGGGCTGGTGATCTGTTTCACCATAGATAGCATACATGCTGTTCTTTTGAAATATCCCACCCTCACATTCTCCCACAAAGTTCAAAAGTCTGTTCTGTATTTCTGTGTCTCTTTTTCTGTTCTGCATATAGGGTTATCGTTATCACCTTTCTAAATTCCATATACATGTGTCAGTATGCTGTAATGTTCTTTATCTTTCTGGCTTACTTCACTCTGTATAATGGGCTCCAGCTTCATCCATCTCATTAGGACTGGTTCAAATGAATTCTTTTTAATGGCTGAGTAATATTCCATGGTGTATATGTACCACAGCTTCCTTATCCATTCATCTGCTGATGGGCATCTAGGTTGCTTCCATGTCCTGGCTATTATAAACAGTGCTGCGATGAACATTGGGGTGCACGTGTCTCTTTCAGATCTGGTTTCCTCAGTGTGTATGCCCAGAAGTGGGATTGCTGGGTCATATGGCAGTTCTATTTCCAGGTTTTTAAGAAATCTCCACACTGTTTTCCATAGCGGCTGTACTAGTTTGCATTCCCACCAACAGTGTAAGAGGGTTCCCTTTTCTCCACACCCTCTCCAGCATTTATTGCTTGTAGACTTTTGGATAGCAGCCATCCTGATTCAGACTCTACTACAAAGCCACAGTCATCAAGACAGTATGGTACTGGCACAAAGACAGAAATATAGATCAATGGAACAAAATAGAAAGCCCAGAGATAAATCCACGAACCTATGGACACCTTATCTTTGACAAAGGAGGCAAGGATATACAATGGAAAAAAGACAACCTCTTTAACAAGTGGTGCTGGGAAAACTGGTCAACCACTTGTAAAAGAATGAAACTAGAACACTTTCTAACACCATACACAAAGATAAACTCAAAATGGATTAAAGATCTAAATGTAAGACCAGAAACTATAAAACTCCTAGAGGAGAACATAGGCAAAACACTCTCCGACATAAATCAAAGCAAGATCCTCTATGACCCACCTCCCAGAATATTGGAAATAAAAGCAAAACTAAACAAATGGGACCTAATGAAACTTAAAAGCTTTTGCACTACAAAGGAAACTATAAGTAAGGTGAAAAGACAGCCCTCAGATTGGGAGAAAATAATAGCAAATGAAGAAACAGACAAAGGATTAATCTCAAAAATATACAAGCAACTCCTGCAGCTCAATTCCAGAAAAATAAATGACCCAATCAAAAAATGGGCCAAAGAACTAAACAGACATTTCTCCAAAGAAGACATACAGATGGCTAACAAACACATGAAAAGATGCTCAACATCACTCATTATTAGAGAAATGCAAATCAAAACCACAATGAGATACCATTACACGCCAGTCAGGGTTCTAGCACCTTTAAAAGCGGCTCACTACAGAAGTCACTTATTAGAGACTACCCAAACTTTTGGTTTCTGAGCACTTTCTCTCTAACCTTGGAATTTAGTCACAATTCTGGTGTGCTTGGAGAAAATAGCCTCTGGACATAAACTACAATCAGTATTAACACTTCCAAGTTTTTCTGGCTGTATGTAGTAATTTTCCTTACTTTAAGTGGTTCTAAGACCACACATTGCCTGATATTCTCCTTCTGTCCTACTCTATATGGTACATAGAATGCATCCAAACTATTTATTTCTTTAAAAAGACACTTCTAATAATGTCCCACATTCAGCTCTATGATTTGTGCATTATTATATACATTTTTGTTTTAGGTTTTTCTGATTTTGACTGATATTTATTCATCTTCCCTCAACTCTCTTAGGGCCTTCCCCAGTGGCTCAGAGGTAAAGAATCCACAGGTTCAATCACTGGGTCTGGAAGATCCCCTAGAGAAAGAAATGGCAATGCCACTCCAGCATTATTGTCTGGGAAATCCCATGGACAAAAGCGCCTGGCGAGCTACAGTCCATGGGGTTGCAAAAGAGTCAGACACAACTTAGTGACTAAACAGTAACAACAACTCTCTTAACATCTTATTCTCTCTCTTAGCATGCCAAGTTGCTTCAGTTGTGTCCGACTTTTTGCGATCCTTTGGACTGTAGCCTGCCAAGTTCCTCTGTCCATAGTTTTTTCCAGGCAAGAATACTGGAGTGAATTGCTATGCTCTCCCCCAGGGGATCTCCTGACCCAGGGATCGAAACCACATCTCTTAACATCTCCTGCACTGACATGGGGGTTCTTTGCCATCAGCGCCACTTGGGAAGCCAAGTTAAGCCACTCTCTTAACATACAGCTGGTATTTATTCATTAGTCAAAATTTATATAGTTCATCCCATGTACCATGTACTGGTTTAGAGAATATAAAATCAACAGTGAGCAAAATAAGACACTTTCTCTATTTTTATGGTATTTTTTTCCTTCAGTTCTTGAAACTTAAACTAATTTAGTGTTGGGAGTGTCTCAGGGAGTGCTAGTATTGGATAGCAAAATGATAATAAAAAGATTTTTATCTGAGCATTAAAATGAGAAATTTACAGCAAGCATAATCCTTAATGTCCAAAGAGAAATGCAAATGTAACTTCATTAACTGTATCTTTCATAACATTACTATTTAAATGGCTTATGACATTTAATTCTGAGCAAAAGGGAAAATCCAAGCTCATTAATAATTAGCACTTTCCTTTCAGTCACTTATATGCACCAGATCAAAAGTTTATCTCCCTTATACTTTGTAAACATAGAGTAATGAAGAATATTTCTGAAGACTATGGACTTTCAGAAATGTTAAATCATTATCATAATGCTGCACTGTAGATAAAATTCAGAACCAGAGTAAAGCAAAGCTATCCTTAGTAAGAAATGAATGCAATGGCGAAAGAGCAAGTACATAAAGGTGGTGTTTTCTAAACAACAACAACAAAAAAGCAAAAACCGCTGGTGCTGTGAGCAATTGTGGAACACATGGAAGCTTGTCGTTAGTCCAAATATAATGCAATCAAGAATATGTTAAACAGAGTTAGGCATATTGGAATTTTTATCCAGTTATATACCATGCAGAATTGTATTGTTTAAGGTATTGAAGTCTCAGCATCCTATTTTAAACACAGGAATTATTATATTTGTCTTATGCAATCTAAAGGGATTCTCTGAGGCTCCAACGCACAAATTTATGTAGAGTTCCATATGCTATAAGAAATATTGCAGTGCACAGCATTGTTATCAAGTATGTGTGGTTTCTTTTTCACTCATTAAATAGAAAACATGAGTTAGCATTTATATCTTTGAGTTATTTACAAATATTAGTTGGATATAACTGGTATAATTAAAATTGCTTGATTTGTAAGCAAATATTTACCTAAAATCATTCTGTACAATATAAAGGAAGTTTAATAATCCTTTAATTACTGCAGAACAACCATATGGAAGTCATGGACCTTACCTCCTGACACATCTTAAAATTTTCCAGGAGCTACCATGTTTCTTTCTTTCTTTTTTTTTCTGCTAATATTCCTAATCAGTGTGCCTAGTTAATACGATATTTTCTTTATTGCTTCACTTGCAGTTCCATGATTATCACTATAACAAACCTATGTTCTTAATTGTTGGCTATATTTATAAACATTAAATAATGTATCAAATAGACTAAAAAAATAGACAAGCAAAGAAAATCTCCTCAAAATTAGAATGGAGTAAATCCTCACTGGTAAACAAATGTCTTTCGATGTTTTCAGAAGGGGAAGGCAGTCTTTAAAAAGTGCAGCAAAATATGTGGAATAAAGATTTTCTGTGTGTTCAAGGGTGTTATTTATAAAAAAAAAACTTTGTTGGTGCTTTAGTCATGTCACAGATTTAAGAACTCTTTGCAATGTAGTGTATATAGTGTACATATAACTGTAAGTATCATTAAAATTACCATTATTTTACTAGTAAATATGCTACAGATAAGTAGGAATAATGTGCAAGTCTTTTACCTTCACTGAGCATTAATTTCTCCATGCCAACACACTTCCACACAAATTATGGCATATATATCATGTCTGAGAAAGTAAATAACTGAGTCATCTAACTAATGTGTATATTATATACCAGTTACTCATTGTCTAGGCACTAGTAATCTACTAGTAGCCATGTAAAGAAAATCTTTATTCTTGCATAACATAAACTGTGTTAAATTAGAAAACTGATCAGACACATGAATAAGCAAAATGAATAAAAATTTGAAGTAGCAAATGCAATCAAATGATATGAGGAAGGAAGTTGGGAAATATCAAGCATAGGAGAAAAATGTGTTACCTAGAGCAAGCTTTTCACAAGAGATGACAGTTTAGTGACAATATGGAAGAAGAATGAGAACAAACCATGCTAACATCTGTGGAAAGAAAATTATACTCAAGGAAAACAGCAAGTGTAAAGCCCTGAGGTAGGAGCTTGCCTGGCTTGTTGGTAGACCAGTAAGTTGACCACTATGGCTTGATAAGAATGAAGAGGAGAGAGAATTATAGAAGATAAAGTCAAAGAAGTAATAACAGGAACTTAGAAGACATACTTGCTTACAGATCATTTTAAACATATTGGCTTTTACTTTTAGAGAGATGGGAAGCCGCCAAAGGGTTTTTAGACAAGAAATATCAGAATCTGCCATATTTTAGTAGATTCGCTTTGACTGCTGCATTGTGCATAGATTTCATGGATGGAGAATAAAGGCAACTTAGAAGTCTACTAGAATAACTCAGGAGGGAAATTTTACAAATGGATTGGAGTGGTTGCAGGAGGAGAAAAACAAAGAGTATCATGAATTTAAAGCTAAAGTGAAGGAAATGCTTCCAGCAACAGCTGTAATAAACTGTCTGAAATGTTGATAAGTCAAAAAAGAGGGCAAAATATTGACAATTAACAGTACCATCATGTATATCAACTGTGACCTTGCCTAGAAGAAATAGTTATGCAGAGTCAGTATTTGCAAAAGTCAGCTGAGTGGATAAAACAATTAGCCACTGTTTAGAGACATTAGGGCTTCCCAGGTGGTGCTAGTGGTAAAGGACACACTTGCCAATGAAGGTAGATGTAAGAGACAGAGGTTTAATCTCTGGGGCAGGAAGATCCCTTGGAGGAAGGCATGGCAACCTCAATATTCAGAAAAACTAAGATCATGGCATCCATCTCTCATCACTTCATGGCAACTACATGGGAAAACAAGGAAACAGTGAGAGACTTTATTTTCTTGGCCTCCAAAAATCCCTGCAGATGGTGACTGCAGCCCTAAAATTAAAAGATGCTTGCTCCTTGGAAGAAAAGCTATGGCCAACCTAGACAGCATACTGAAAATCAGACACATTACCGACAAAGGTCCACAGAGTCAAAGCTATGGCTTTTCCAATAATCATGTATGGATGTGAGAGATGGACTCTAAAGGAAACTGAGCACTGAGGAACTGATGCTTTTGAGCTGTGGAGTTGGAGAAGACTCTTGAGAGCCCCTTGGACTGCAAGGAGACCCAACTAGTCCATCCTGAAGGAGATCTGTCCTAAATATTCATTGGAAGGATGAATGCTGAGGCTGAAACTCCCAATACTTCGGCCACCTCATATGAACAACTGACTTCTTAGAAAAGACCCTGATACTGGGAAAGAGTGAAGGCAGGAGGAGAAGAGGATGGCAGAGGATGAGATGCTTGGATGGCATCAGCAACTTGATGGACATGAGTTTGAGCAAGCTCTGGGTGTTGGTGATGGACAGAGAAAACTGGACTGCTGCAGTCCATGGTGTCTCAAAGAGTCAAATACGACTGAGCAACTGAACTGAGCTTTAGGCATTAAGATTCATCAAAATTTTTAAGAATTAGGTTTTTAATTTAAAAATATCTCAATGTAATTTCTAAAAGTATAATTTATAGCAGAGTTTGTAACAAAATAGCTAAAATATGATTTTGTCATCTGAAGTAGGTCATAAATTTTGTTTTTTTGAAAATGAATTTTCAACCTCAATTGAATTTTTTCATTTAGATTATCTCAATTGTAGTATTAAAATATATATATGTATATAAATACATATATATATAAATATAAAATAAATATATAAATACATATAAATATATATATGTATTAAAATATATATATATATATATATTTAAGATTTGTAACCGATTTTTACCTAAGAGCAGTTCAGGACACTTAGGCCTTAATAGCTTTAGTTGATGTTTTCTTTTTGATTCACCTTGGTACTTGATAGGCACATTTGAATTTTCACACATTGATATTCATGGAGTCATTCAGTATATATGTGTCGTTTTGCCACAGGAATGTTTAAGTTCACAGGCATACTAACAAAATCTATTATGGCAGAATTTGGACTTGATAGCAACTGAAGGTAAGCTAGTGCATTGATTGATAGTATCATCATAACTGTCTCCTCAAAGAAAGAAATATCAGGGTAGTGAGATTGCTGGGTCATATGGTAGTTTTATTCCTAGTTTTTAAATGAGTCTTCATATTGTTCTCCATTGTGGTTATATCAATTTTTATCCCACCAACAGAGCAAGAGAGTTCCCTTTTCTCCACATCCTCCCCAGCATTTATTGTTTGTAGATTTTTTGATGATGGCCATTCTGATCAGTGTGAAGTGACCTCTGATTTGTAATTCTGATTTGCATTTCTCTAATAATGAGTGATGTTGAGCATCCTTTCATGTGTTTGCTAGCCATCTGTATGAAGTAAGTCAAAGAGAAAAACAAATATTGTATATTAGTGCATACATATGGAATCTAGAAAAATGACTGATGAACCTATATTCAGGGCAGGAATAGAGACAAAGAAGTAGAGAACCATCTTATGGACACAGCAGGAGAAGAAAAGGGTGGGACAAATTGACAGAGAAGCACTGCGATGCATGCATTACCATGTGTAAAATAGACAGCTGGTGGCAAGTTGCTGAATGACACCGGGAGCTCAGCCTGGTGCTCTGTGACAACCCAGATGGATTGGATAAGGGCGGGTTGGGATGAAGGTCCATGAGGGAGAGGACCTATGTATCCTTACGGCTGATTCAGGTTGTATGGCAGAAGCCAACACAGCATTGTAAAGCAATTATCTTCCAATGAAAAATAATTTAAAAATATTTAGAAAGAGTATAGTCACCTACCTAATGAAACATGTTTTGGCTTATAAATCTAGGCAGACCTGACTAGGAATTAAGTGGGCCGGGGAAAACATGAATATCTTTCATACTAAGAAAATAAATAATAAATCATTTTTTATTACTAAAGAAGATGCCCTGAAACATGTGGGACATTGATTTTGATGAAATCAAATTCCATGCTTAAGAGAAAGGCTGGCTCTTTTTACCTGTTCATCAGTTTTTCATTTTTAATGCTGCACTAAGCAAAAATTAGTATCCAGTGATTTACAAAGGTCTAATGGCCTAATTTGCTTCCCAGCTACTCAGACCATAGCATGTAGAATTAAGTTGCTAGGAACACAAGAAAGCCATTACTTGGAAGAGACTTCTGGGGTTTGGGACATCAAGGCTGCCTTAACAACTACTCAAAACAAAACTACTTCTTGTTATTGAGTTTTGGTCTAAAGGGCTTCATTTTGCAAAGACATCAAGTAATCTGAAAGCCAAGGATAGGTATCATGTTGCAAGTACTGTAGAGAAATTTTTGAATAAAGAAACTCAATAGAAACCACTAATGAAGTGGAAATGATGTGTTTTATAGCATACAACAGAGAGAAACAAAGTAATGTAAAGTAGCACATTACTTCATTTTTTCATGGTGCCAAAAATTAAGATTTCTAGGACTCTCCTGCTTTGTTGTTGTAGTATGTCTAAACTCTATGATATTTTTCCCTACCCTCCCCCCACCCTCACTAAATTCACTGCTGAGAGTTTCAGAATTGAGTATGATGTTATTTGGAAATGGTATGATACACCATGATGGAAAAGTTAAAAGAAAGTCTACCCAATGGACATATAGCTAAGCAATATGGAGAAACACTTAATAACACCCACTTAGGGGGGGATGGATATTTTTGACTTTTGGGCCTTCACCAGTGACCTTGCAGTTCAGTTCAGTCAATCAGTTGTGTCTGGCTTTTTGCAACCCCATGGACTGCAGCACACCAGGCCTCCCTGTCCATCAACATCTCCCAGAGTTAACTCAAATTCATGTCCATTGAGTTAGTGATACCATCCAACCATCTCATCTTCTGTCATCCCCTTCTCCTTCCACCTTCAATCTTTTCCAGCATCAGGGTCTTTTCAAATGAGTCAGTTCTTCACATTCAGGGGCCAAAGTATTGGAGTTTCAGCTTCAGCATCAATCCTTCCAATGAATCTTCAGGGCTGATTTCCTTAAGAATGGACTGGTTAGATCTCCTTGCAGTCCAAGGGACTCTCAAGAGTCCTCTCCAACACCAAAAGTGACAGAATGATCTCTGTTCATTTCCAAGGCAATCCATTCAATATAACAGTAATCCAAGTCAATGCCCTGACCAATAATGCTGAAGAAGCTGAAGTTGAATGGTTCTATGAAGACCTATAAGACCTTCTAGAACCAACACCTAAAAAAGATGTCTTTTTCATTTTTGGGGACTTGAAGAAGTAGGAAGTCAAGAAATACCTGGAGTAACAGGCAAATTTGGCCTTGGAGTACAGAATGAAGCAGGGCAAAGGCTAATAGAGTTTTGCCAAGAGAACGCACTGGTCAAAGCAAACACCCTCTTCCAATAACACAAGAGAAGACTCTACACATGGACATGACTAGATGGTCAATATCAAAATCAGATTCATTATATTCTTTGCAGCCAAAGATGGAGAAGCTCTACACAGTCAGCAAAAACAAGACCAGGAGCTAACTGTGGCTCAGATCATGAACCCCTTATTGTCAAATTCAGACTTCAATTGAAGAAAGTAGGGAAAACCACTAGACTATTCAAGTATGACCTAAATCAAACCCCTTAGGATTATACAGTAGAAGTGAGCAAAAGATTCATGGGATTAGATCTGATAGAGTGCCTGAAGAACTATGGACAAAAGTCCATGAGATTGTACAGAAGGCAGTGATCAAGACCATCTCCAAGAAAAAGAAATGCAAAAAGGGGAAATGGTTGCCTGAGGAGGCCTTACAAATATCTGTGAAAAGAAGAGAAGTGAAAGGCAAAGGAGAAAAGGAAAGATATACCCACTTGAATGCAGAGTTCCAAAGAATAGCAAGGCCTTGCTGTAGACTGAGGCAAATGAGTTCTACATATCTGAAAAACTAGAAAATATACTTCTATGGACTATACAGAGAGTCTCTGAGAATTTAGAGAAATAATTGGAGTAAGTCATACAGATGTGCACTGAAAGACCCAAATGCTAACTCAGAAGAGGATTTGAATGCTAAGGCACATTCCTTAGTCAGATTCCTAGAAGTAACCATCTACGTTTATGAAGTGAGTAGGTCTGTGAGCTTCCTGGCCATGCAGAGGTGTACGAATGATGATATATTCCTGTTACATGTAATAAAGCCTCAAATGTAGGATGAAAGTATACCCAGTGCCAACGGAAAAGAAGTTAACCTGACTTGAGACAACACTTCATCAAAGAAAACATACAGATGGCAAATAAGCATAGGAAACCATGTTCAAGATAATTATCCCTTAAGTAAATGCAAATTAAAACCAAGAAGAGATATCACTATACAACTACTAGAAGAGCTAAAATGAAAAATGCTGACAAAGTGCTGACAAGGATACTGAACAAATGAGTCCCTATGTTGCTGGTAGGAATGCAAAATGGTATAAGCACTCAGTAAAAGAGATTGCCACTCAACAATCCTATTTCCAAGTATCTGTCCTATGAAAACTTTTGTTTATACAAACACCTGTATCCAATTATTAACAGCAGTTCTATTTGTAATTACCAAAGATTGAGGATGATCCAGATGTCACTGAAGGGTGAATGGATAAACAAACAGTAGAATATCCATATAATGGAATGCCTCTTAGAACTTGAAAGGAACAAACGATTCCTACAGACTTCTTGGATGAATTTCAAAAGCACCATGCTGGGTGGGTGACTCAAGTGTCCAAAGGTTACATACTATACGATTCTACTAATATGATATTCTGGAAAAGACAAAACTATAATGTTTGTTGCCAGGGGAAATACAATGATTCTGTGACCTGAGGATAGTGATGGTGGTTACACAATTTTCTGTATTTGTATGAAAGCTCATAGACCTTATACACCAAAGCAGGTTCAGTTTTGTTTTCAAATCATATTAATCCCAGTAATCTTCTGAGCATTACTGTTGCTGAATCTTGGCCTCTGATCACTAGCACTGAATAGAAATGTGGAGAGAGAGGTTTGGGTGAAGCAGAAAAGTGTAGCTTTTATTGCTTTACTAGACAAAGGGACTAATGCCCTCAGAACTGCATGACCCACCCTGTGGGCATAGCAAGGAGTTTTACACTGTTCAAGGAGCAGGGTGTAATGAGCTCATGGCTAATTCTTGGATTGGTTGGCACCAGGGTGAAGATTCCAGCATAATAAGTCTTCTGATTTCAACTAGTCTAGGGTCTATGTTCTTGGGGTTAGCAGTTTTCATCTGGAGTGGGGGGTGGGGGGGGCCTGCTTCCTGTAAAAACAACTTAGGAATGTGTGTCAAGCCTTTAACTATATCTTTCAGAGAACTGTGAGTTTGGTGATTCTGCTATGTGCAGATTTAGTCTACATTGTTACTAGTTCCCAAGCCTAACAGCTATTCTTTGTCTGGAAGTATTCACATTTCCCAAGTATTAACCCTGGCAAATATTTTGTCACATTCTCTTTTCTAACACAGTCTTCTTCAACTAATATAGTGACTTCTCATAAGATGTTTTTTCTAGTCCCTCACCCCCTGATTATTCCAGCCTTGGACATGCTAGTTTATCAACGTTGCTTCTCTGTGTGCGGTATGTGTGCTGTGCGTGCTTAGTCGCTCAGCCGGTTCTGACTCTTCGCGACCCCATGGACTGTCGGCTGCCAGGCTCCTCTTGTCAGTCGAACTCTCCAGGCAAGAGTCCTGGAGTGAGTTGCCATGCCCTCCTCTGGGAGATCTTCCCAATCCAGGGATCAAATTCAGGTCTCCTGCAGTGCAGGCAGATTCTTTACTGTCTGAGCCACCGGGGAAGTCCATGAATACTGTAGTGGGTAGCCTATCCCTTCTCCAGGGGATCTTCCCGACCCAGGAATTGAACTGGGGTCTCCTGTATTGCAGGAAGATTCTTTACGAGCTGAGCTACCAGGGAAGCCCCAATATATTGCTTTATCTAAACCTAATTCAGCATAACCATTACTTTTATTGTACTTCTGTTAACTAATACGGTCTAGAAGTTTATTTGCATTTCTCATACTGTGGCCTTTTGTTGCACATAATTTGCTCACTCTTTTCTTCATGAATAAGATTTTTTTGAATAGGCTTTATTATAGCCTATTCAAAACTTATACATTATGCTTTTGAAAATACATGAATGATTTTTAATTATATGATAAATTCATATAAACAACTAATTGGTTTATGTGTGCTAGAATATGTCCCCTATGGTTTGTTTAAATTTCAGAGCTATGACTTTTTTTCATAAAATTTTTAGCATCTTTAATAAGTATACATTCTCCTTCACTTGAATCAGAATCTGATCTTCATTCAGAAATGCTTATTTCAATATCTGCCTTTGGAACAATATAGAATAATTCTACTTTTCCATACCACTATCCATTAAAAGTTTCAGAACAACTTTCAGGACATAGTCATTAAGAATATAAATCATTAAACATAAATTATTACAATTTTATAAATTATTGCGTTAAAACTTACTAAGACAAGGATCTTAGTTTATCTACTTGCCTCAGAAAATTCATACTTGTCATAGAATTATATTTGGATTTCATACCTTTTTATGTGTACTCATGTTTATACTTATTTAGAGTTGACCAAATAAATAATTCTGACTTCATAATGACTGAATTAGAATTTGAGATAATTTTATGTTCATATTTTGCTTAAGACAGCTGTAAATAACTATTATTTTTTATGTATCATCCTCTAAATATTAGCCTCTTTCTGTTCATTATCCCTGTAGTTTCTCTAATACAACAATATCTTAAATATTACAGACCAGTGACCACTGGTATAGTAGGCATAGTTTTTTGTTTTTTTGACTTATAGCTAAATATAAAACCTTTGTAGATATTAAAGATGAATAATGCCTCTAAAAAATGAGATACAAATGGTATGTCATCAGAAACTTTTGTTTGAGAAATAAACACGCATGAATAATTCCATTTTAGCTAGTCTACTTTAATTAAAATGAGTCTTCTATCAAGCTAATTTTTATCATGTTTGCTAAGTAAATGGCAGCATATTTAGCTGCAATTTGAATTACTAATAAATTGATAACATTCTCCTCTATAATTGAGGTTTGGGTTATCTAGTAACTGGTACCTAAATAAATTAGTAGTCCTAATTTGTTAAATGGACTTAGAACGGAAGCATTATTAACATATCTGTTGGCAGGGGGATTTAGATAAATTTACAACAGCTTTAGAAAATTAAGTGAAATTAAAATCTACCTATAATTAAGAAATAGAAAACAAGAAAAATGTTGTTAAAGCATAAATACATTGCCTACATTGATAGGCACATATAAACTTTATAGTCTAGTTGAATAGTTGATCTTGTTGGAATGATGAAAATGCAATGGTAGGTTAAGTTCCTGTGAGAAAATACACTCATGTGGACAATCAATCATTTCATTATATCAGTCACCACTTCTGATTCTTGAAATACACACAAATACATCTCACAAAAATCAAGATTGAAGGTTACAACAGAGTATGTATAGAAATGGAAATAAAAACATCCTACTTAGTGAAATATATCCATGCAATCCAGACTATTGAAATCCTCTGACATGTAAACAAACTGTATGGTGTGAATGTTTGTTTCCTCACCCAATTTCAGATATTGAAGTCTTAACCCCAGAAGATTATGGGATTAGGAGGTATTATTCAGGCATAGGATAATGTTCTTATAAAAGAGACCACATGGAGATCTCTGGCCCTTTCCTACATGTGAGGACACAGTGAAAAGGCACCTACCATGAACCAGGAAAAAAGCCCTTACCAGACAATACCATGCTAGTGACATGATCTTGGATTTCTCAGCCTCCAGAACAGTAAGAAGTAAATTTCTGTGGCATTTTGTTATGACGGTCCCGAGTAGACTGAGAAATATACACTCTGTGAGTCTAGATAATGAAGTTTATTCTAGTCACATAGTAGAATAAAAAAATAACATTAGATTGTGGAGAATTAACATCTATTGAAAATTTAATATTATTTCAAACAATGTTTTCCTAACGTTTTATTTTTAATTGTTAAGTATGTGTGTGTCTGTGTATACATAAATTGTGTTAAAATGTATCGCCTGAGATCACAGTAGACCTTCTGTGTTAAAGTAACTAGCAGATATCTTTCAAAGTTAACATGTTGTGTAGATATTATAGAAAAAAAAATGCCAGATAGTTACCCAAACTTAAAAATGCTAGATGAACTTTTCCCTTTTTGTAGTCAGCATAGCTAGCTTCTCTCCTGGATTTAGTTAATAGTTTTAAGGATTTGGATAAATTATTTAATCTGAAAAACCAGAGTTTCACACTATAAAATGAAGATGTTTCAGTAATTTTTGTAGTACCTTGCAACTCTAAAATTCTACATTTTATGATATACTACTTATGTGATGGTTAACTGTCTTAATTTAATCCATTGACTATGGAAAGTCATTGTTCTTAAGATTCCTTATTGACTATATTTTTAGATATTGATTATATTTTTAGATATTGATTATTTTCTAGATACAAAGATAAATGCTTTTAAAACTTACCATAAATGTTTCTTCAAATATTTTATTATGATGAATCAAAGAGCTTATTAAAGGGATTAGATCTGGTAGACAGATCTGAAGAACTATAGATGGAGGTTCGTGACATTGTACAGGAGGCATTTTATCAAGAACATCCCCAAGAAAAAGAAATGCAAAAAGGCAAAATAGTTGTCTGAGGAGGCCTTACAAATATTTGTGAAAAGAAGAGGCGAAGGAGAAAAGGAAATATATGACCATTTGAATACAGAGATCAAAAGAATAGCAAGGAGAGATAAGAAAGCCTTCCTCAGCGATCAATGCAAAGAAATAGAGGAAAACAATAGAATAGGAAAGACTAGAGGTCTCTTCAAGAAAATTAGAGATACCAAGGGAATATTTCATGCAAAGATAGGCACAATAAAGGACAGAAATGATATGGACCTAACAGAAGCAGAATATATTCAGAAGAGATGACAAGAATACACAGAAGAACTACACAAAAAAGATCTTCACAAACCAGATAATCATGGTGGTGTGATCACTCACCTAGAGCCAGACATCCTGGAATGTGAAGTGAAGTGGGTCTTAGGAAACATCACTACAAACAAAGCTAGTGGAGGTGATAGAATTCCAGTTGATCTATTTCAAATCCTAAAAGATGATGCTGTAAAAATGCTGCACTCAATATGCCAGCAAATTTGGAAAACACAGCAGTGGCCACAGGACTGGAAAAGGTCAGTTTTCATTCCAATGAAAGGCATCCCAAATAATGCCTTTCTTTCGATCCCAAAGAAAGGCAATGCCAAAGAATGCTCAAACTACCGCACAGTTGCATACATCTCATATACTAGCAAAGTAATGCTCAAAATTCTCCAAGCCAGTCTTCAACAGTACCTGAACTGAGAACTTCCAGATGTTCAAGCTGGATTTAGAAAAGGCAGAGGAACCAGAGATCAAGTTGCCAACATCCACTGGATCATCGAAGAGTGAGAGTTCCAGAAAAACATTTACTTCTCCTTTATTAACTATGCCAAAGCCTTTGACTGTGTGGATCACAATAAACTGTGGAAAATTCCTCAAGAGATGGGAATATCAGACCACCTGACTTGCCTCCTGTCAGAAATCTGTATGCAGGTCAAGAAGCAACAGTAAGAACTGGACATGGAACAACAGACTGGTTCCAAATAGGAAAAGGAGCATGTCAAGGCTGTATATTGTCACTCTGCTATTTAACTTATATGCATGAGAAACCGTGAGCTGGATGAAGCACAAACTGGAATCAAGGTTGCCTGGAGAAATATCAATAACCTCAGATACGCAGATGACACCACACTTGTGGCAGAAAGAGAAGAAGAACTAAGGAGCCTCTTGATGAAAGTGAAAGAGGAGAGTGAAAAAGTTGACTTAAAACTCAGCATTCAGAAAACTAAGATCATGGCATCTGGTCCCATATCTTCATGGCAAATAGATGGGGAAACATGGAAATAGTGAGACTATTTTTGGGGGCTCCAAAATCACTGCAGATGGTCTCTGCAGCCATGAAATTAAAAGACGCTTGCTCCTTGGAAGAAGAGTTATGACCAACCCAGACAACATATTAAAAAGCAGAGATATTACTTTGCCAACAAAGGTCTGTCTAGTCAAAGCTATGGTTTTTCCAGTAGTTCATGTATGGATGTGAGAGTTGGACTATAAAGAAAGCTGAGCACAGAAAAATTAATGATATTGGTGTTGGAGAAGACTCTTGAGAGTCCCTTGGACTGCAAGGAGATCCAACGAGTCCATCCTAGAGGAGATCAATCCTGAATATTCATTGGAAGGACTGATGCTGAAGCTGAAACTTCAATACTTTGGACACCTGATGCGAAGAACTGATTCATTTGAAAAGACCCTGATGCTGGGAAAGATTGAAGGCAGGAGGAGAAAGGGACAACAGAGGATGAGATGGTTGGATGGCATCACTGACTCTATGGGCATGAGTTTTCATAAACTCTGGGAGTGTGTGATGGACAGGTGTACTGCAGTCCATGGGCTCGCAAAGAGTCAGACTCAACTGAGTGACTGAACTGAACTAAAAGGGAGATAACTCAAATTGTCTCAAATTCTTTAAACAGATCTAGTATGTAAAATTCAAATATTTACTTTTATTCAAAACCCATTCTTAATCCACTGATTCTTATGCTCACTTAATATCTACTAGGAATTGTAAGGTTAAAAAAACCCAGAAACCTCTTTGTTAAAACAGAGTCCAGCAATTCACAGGGAATACCAAATATAAAACCTAAATTCTAGAACTTTGGTATAGGACATAACCTCATTAAACTGTAGTATCTTTCATAGTATTTTTGGCTCTAAAATACTAAATTTTAATAAGAAATATTGTTTCATTTTAATAAATTTTTTATCTTCTTGTTCCTGAATGTACAGAAATAATAAATATGTTATTCCAAAATTGCATTTGTATAATACTATGTGTCTAATGTTGAGTCAGAATATTCTTCCCCCTCCAAATAATTATGTTTTTTGAAAGAATCCAACATTTCTGCTCCCTGGAGTATAGTCAGTTAAAGCTGTCATTTATTTGTATTTTCTGTGCTATTATTTTACTGAATAAAATTGATGGTACTAGAGCTCAGAATCCCAACAATTTAGAAAATATTATGTTACTTAATATTTTTTCCTAATCAATATGCTTGATTTATCATCAATTATTTACATAGTGACTTTTTACTAGCAAATTAGCAATTATCATTAATATATAATATGAAGTAATAAAAATATTAAATAGTAAATATTTGAACTCTTGTACTCTGTCCTTTGATTGTCCGTTTGAAAAGAAATTTCAATAACTATTCTTTTGAAAAGAACAGTTAAATGAACCTATATGCAATTCAGTGTATTTATAATTTGTTCTCCATTTTAAAAATACCTTATTGAAGTGCTTAAGTATTACTGTGCCTCCCCTTTCTTTCCTCTGATCCATTTTGTTTACGACGTTTATTTTAGTACGTTAGAGTAGAATTAACAGCTATTTATTTCTTATTTGTCAAATGTACAAAGAAAGCGCACAGAAGTAAGTTAAGATTTCCTTTGCTTTGCTAAATATTTTTGGCAGACATTTTGTCTTAACAATAGCCATCTCGCCTTAGTGCTTGGAAATAGAATCTTGATTCAGTTTAATGTGGCAAAATGCAAGCCAATCATAGTAACAACACCCTGATTTCTCACTTTCCCCATAGAGAAGGTGAATTGGAGGCATGATTTTGCCCAGTGAGAACCAGTGAGAGAAGGAGCCATCAGGAAAATCTTTCACTTTTCTTAGAAAAAGGTAAGGCACCCTGGCATCCTTCCCTGTGTTTACTTCTCCGGCAGCTGTGACTGTACAGTGACCAGAGCTGAGGAGAGACCGTGCAGTCTTGGGGGAAAGGCCAAGCTAACCACAGGCGCATTGACCAGTGCTTAGGTTGCAACATCCTACTTACGTAAGAGAAATATACCATGATCTTTTTCTTTTTTTTTTGCTTCATTCTTGATAACATGCACAATGAGGAACACATTCTGTTATATGAAGCAGAAGATCCTTACTGACAGTGGCTTAAACAAACAGGTGTTTGTCTCTGCATGGCCAAAAATCCTTTAAAGTAAGAGAGCTGCTGATTTTTATTCAGCTTCAAAAGTGCTACCAGGGATCCAAGTATTTTATTCTTCCATGTGGCCAATCTACCAGCCTTAGTGGGATAACTTTCTGATGATTTATACCCCTCAGTTGCAAAGCCTTGCTCTAGTTTCAAGCATTGTGTCTCTTTTTAAGGCAGGAAGAAGGCAGGCAGGTATGGGGACCAGTTGTCATCTACTCTCTCTCTCTCTCTCTTTTTTTTTTTTTTTAATTAACAAGGAAGGAAAGAATTCTGCATACAACTTTTTCATATGCCTTACTGGCTAGAAGTATGTTACATAGACAATTGTAGCAAAAAGGAGTATGGGAAAGTAGTTGTTTAGTTGGAAACTTTGCACTAATGAATATAGTCAAATTGGGGATGGGGGGAAATATCCATGAAAATGGGACAGGAGGGGTTAATATTAAACACCACACTAACAGCTTTTTACCAGGGCATTTTTTACTTTTTGATTGTATCAACTACCCAAATGTTCATTATAGACCTGACTTTATGGCATGTATTTCCTATCTTTCCAATCCTCTTTAGCTATTTCTCAACTTTTTTCTCCTAGAAAACTCAGGAGTGTAATTCTAAAGGTCTTATTTAATTTTTATTATTCTCTGTATCTAAAGCTTTACTGGAACAACCTCCACTTTAGACTGCTTCTTACCTCAATTTCAAATCTTCAATCCCATGCTGATTTTTTAAAAAAAATAATACCCTCATGAGAAGTGACACTGCTGTGTATACGTATGTATGCCTACATACATGCGAAGTCATGTTAGTCACGTGCAGTGGTCGTGTGTGACTCTGCGACCCTATAGACTATAGCCCACTAGGCTCCTCTGTCCATGGGATTCTCCAGGCATGAATACTGGGGTGGGAAGCCATGCCCTCCTCCTCCAGGGGATCTTCCTGACCCAGAGATCAAACCCACATCTCCTACTTCTTCTGCATTGGCAGGCAGTTCTTTACCGCCTATTCCACCTCAGAAGCCCTTATATATACATATATATATGTGCACATATATGTATATATGCATATGTATATGCATTACATAAATAAATGTTTTCCCCAAATAAAAAACTAGAATGTATTTGAATATACTAGAAATATATAAAGTCTAGTAGAAGAAAATATTAAAATGAGATATATACTTAAAAAACTTCTAACAAAAGTGTGAATTTTATTATGTTGAAAATGTCAAAATTAGCAGAAAATACTGATTATTTCAGAATACATAAATATAGTAGGAAAAGAAAATAACTGATTTCACAAATTCTATCAAAAATATTTCTCTTTCTAAGGGTGAGAATATTAATGGAACCATGCAGAGAAGAGAACCACAGATAAATGGAGATTTTTTAACATATTTACTTAGATTATGAAAAATTCAAATTTAAACTCTCTAAATATAGCAAATATTTCTTAATTAGATGTGTAGCAGCATTTTGATTTTCTAACAGTTCAAAAATGGCAGCAAGAAAAATATATTTTCAAAGATATGTTTTATTTTTTTTCTATCCAGAGGACATTTTGAATATGAGTGAATGAATAATATTTTATCTTGCTTAACTTAAATCATTTATTAAGAAAAAATAATTAATATGAGACCAGGACAAATTAAATAGTCAATTATCCAATTATGTTAAATCATTATTTGTACATTCTAAGTAATTTTAAAATGACTGTTTATGGGGAATAGTAATACAAAGATACTGGAGCCTACTCAAGAGGTGAACTAAAATTTCTTTCATTGCTGAATGCATCACATTTATCTGACTGCTCTACCCCTGGGTTGTATAATATTAATAACATACCACAACTCAAAATTAATATGTTATTCATACTCTCTTTAGCAGAATTAAGTCAGTGGACTAAAGTGACACTTTTTCCCAAAGTGAGAGATACAGAAGCATAGCTCAAAATAGTGACAAACTTTTATAATAACTAGGTGGCTCAGACGGTAAAGAAACTGCCTGCAATGCAGGAGACCTGGTTTCAATCCTTGGGTAAGGAAATCCCCTGGAGAGGCTACTCCAGTATTACTGTCTAGAGAATTCCATGAACAGAGGAGCCTAATGGGCTACAGTCCATGGAGTTGCATAGAGTCAGACACGACTGAGTGACTAACACACACACATTAATCCAAACATCTTGTATTAATATTTCTTGAACTCATTCTATCATATATACCTGAATCATTTTGTCTTCTCAGTGATATCTAGAGATCCAAGGGCTAATTCTGAACTTAACCAAAATAACTGCATACATTTGGAAGACATTATGTCCCATGAATCATATTTTTCAGAACTACTACTATAGGAAGTTAAAACTGTGAGTTTGACAGAAAGGTTATGTTATGGGATGAATTGGATTCCCCCAAAATTCAAATGTGACTATATTTATAGATAACAGTTCAGTTCAGTTCAGTAGCTCAGTCATGTCCAACTATTTGCTACCCCATGGATTAAAGCATGCCAGGCTTCCCTGTCCATCACCAACTCCCAGAGCTTGCTTAAACTCACACTCATCACATCGGTGATGCCATTCAACCATCTCATTTTCTGTCATCCTCTTCTCCTGCCTTCAATCTTTCCCAGCATCAGGGTCTTTTCCAATGAGTCAGTTCTTCACATCAGGTGGCCAAAGTATTGGAGTTTCAGCTTCAGCATCAGTTCTCCCAGTGAATATTCAGGACGGATTTCCTTTAGGATTGACTGGTTTGATCTCCATGCAGTCCAACAGACTCTCAAATTCTTCAAAACCATCAGTTCTTCAGCACTCAGCTTTCCTTATGGACCAATTGTCCAATCCATATGTGACTACTGGAAAAACCATAGCCTTGTCTAAACAGACCTTTGTCAGCAAACTAATGTCTCTGCTTTTTAATATGCTGTCTAGGTTGGTCATAGCTTTTCTTCCAAGGAGTACACATCATTAATTTCATGGCTTCAGTCACCATTTTCTTGGAACCCCAAAAAATAAAGTCTGTTACTGTTTCCATTGTTTCCCCATCTATTCACCATGAAGTAATGGGACTGGTTGCCATGGTCTTAGTTTTTTGAAGTTGAGTTTTAAGACAGCATTTTCACTATCCTCTTTCACTTTCATCAAGAGGCTCTTTAGTTCTTCTTGATTTTCTGTCATAAGTGTGGTATCATATGCTTATCTGAGGTTATTGATATTTCTTGACTCCAGCTTGTGCTTCATCCAGCCCTGCATTTCCCATAATATACTCTACGTATAAGTTAAATAAGCAGGGTGACAATATACAGCCTTGACGTACTCCTTTCCCAGTTTGGAACCAGTCCATTGTTCCATGTCAGGTTCTAACTGTTGCTTCCTGACCTGTATACAGATTTCCCAAGAGGCAGGTCAGGTAGTCTGGTATTCCCATCTCTTTCAGAATTTTCTACAGCTTTTTTTTTGTGAACCACACACTCAAAGACTGTGGCATAGTCAATAAAGCAGTAGATGTTTTTCTGGAACTCTCTTGCTTTTTTGATGATCCAGCAGATGTTGGCAATTTGATCTCTGGTTCCTCTTCCTTTTCTAAATCCAGCTTGAATATCTGGAAGTTCTTGTTTCACATACTCTTGAAGCCTCGCTTGGAGAATTTTGAGCATTACTTTGCTAGCCTGTGAGATGAGTGCAATTGTGGAGTAGTTTGAACATTCTTTGGCATTGCCTTTCTTTGGGATTGGAATGAAAACTGGCCTTTTCCAGTCCTGTGGCCACTGCTGAGTTTTCTAAATTTGCTGGCATACTGAGTGCAGCACTTTCACAGCATCATCTTCTAGGACTTGAAATAGCTCAGCTGGAATTGCTCACATCCACTAGCTTTCTTTGTACTGATGTTTCCTAAGGCCCTAGATCATTCAGGTGTGACCTAAATCAAATCCCTTATGACTATACAGTGGAAGTGAGAAATAGATTTAAGGGACTAGAGCCGATAGACAGAGTGCCTGATGAACTATGGACGGAGGTTCATGACGTTGTACAGGAGACAGGGATCAAGACCATCCCCATGGAAAAGAAATGCAAAAAGGCAAAATGGTTGTCTGAGGAGACCTTACAAATAGCTGTGAAAAGAAGACAAGCGAAAAGCAAAGGAGAAAAGGAAAGATATTCCCATTTGAATGCAGAGTTTCAAAGAATAGCAAGGAGAGATAAGAAAGCCTTCCTCAGTGATCAATGCAAAGAAATAGAGGAAAACAACAGAATGGGAAAGACTAGCAATCTCTTCAAGAAAATTAGAGGTATCAAGGGAACATTTCAGGCAAAGATGGGCATGATTAAGGACAGAAATGATGTGGACCTAACAGAAGCAGAAGATATTAAGAAGAGGTGGCAAGAATACACAGAACTGTACAAAAAAGATCTTCACGAACCAGATAATCATGATGGTGTGATCACTCACCTAGACATTCCAGACATTCTGGAATGTGAAGTCAGGTGGGCCTTAGAAAGCATCACTACGAACAAAGCTAGTGGAGGTGATGGAATTCCAGTTGAGCTATTTCAAATCCTGGAAGATGATACTGTGAAAGTGCTACACTCAATATGCCAGAAAATTTGGAAAACTCGGCAGTGGCCACAGGACTCACAAAGGTCAGTTTTCATTCCAATCCCAAAGAAACGCAATGCCAAAGAATGCTCAAACTACCGCACAATTGCACTCATCTCACACACTAGTAAAGTAATGCTCAAAATTCTCCAAGCCAGGCTTCAGCAATATGTGAACTGTGAACTTCCAGATGTTCAAGCTGGTTTTAGAAAAGGTAGAGGAACCAGAGATCAAATTGCCAACATCTGCTGGATCATCGAAAAAGCAAGAGAGTTCCAGAAAAACATCTATTTCTGCTTTATTGACTATGCCAGCCTTTGACTGTGTGGATCACAATAAACTGTGGAAAATTCTGAAAGAGATGGGAATACCAGACCACCTGACCCACCTCTTGAGAAACCTATATGCAGGTCAGGAAGCAACAGTTAGAACTGGACATGGACCTACAGACTGGTTCTAAATAGGAAAAGGAGTACGTCAAGGCTGTATATTGTCACCCTGCTTATTTAACTTACATGCAGAGTACATCATGAGAAACACTGGACTGGATGAAGCACAAGCTGGAATCAAGATTGCTGGGAGAAATATCAATAACTTCAGATATGCATATGACACCACTCTTATGGAAGAAAGGGAAGAGGAACTAAAAAGCCTCTTGATGAAAGTGAAAGAGGAGAGTGAAAAAGTTGGCTTAACGCTCAACATTCAGAAAACTAAGATCATGGCATCTGATCCCATCACTTCATGGGAAATAGATGGGGAAACAGTGGAAGCAGTGTCAGACTTTATTTTCTTGGGCTCCAAAATCACTGTAGATGGTGATTTCAGCCATGAAATTAAAAGACGCTTACTCCTTGGAAGGAAAGTTATGACCAACCTAGATAGCATATTAAAAAGCAGAGACATTACTTTGCCAACAAAGGTCTGTCTAGTCAGGGCTATGGTTTTTCCAGTGGTCACGTATGGATGTGAGAATTGGACTGTGAAGAAAGCTGATCACTGAAAAATTGATGCTTTTGAACTGTGGTGTTGGAGAAGACTCTTGAGAGTCCCTTGGACTGCAAGGAGATCCAACCAGTCCATCCTAAAGATCAGTCCCAGGTGTTCATTGGAAGGACTGATGCTGAAGCTGAAACTTCAATACTTTGGCCACCTCATGCAAAGAGTTGACTCACTGGAAAAGACCATGATGTTGAGAGGGATTGGGGGCAGGAGGAGAAGGGAACGACAGAGGACGAGATGGCTGGATGGCATCACTGACTCAATGGACATGAGTTTGATTAAACCCCGAGAGTTGGTGATGGACAGGGAGGCCTGGCCTGCTGTGATTCATGGGGTCGCAAAGAGTCGGATACGACTGAGCAACTGAACTGAACTGAACTGAAGGCCCATTTGACTTAGGACTCCAAGAATGTCTCATTTCTAGGTGAGTGATCACACCATCTTGGTTATCTGCATCATTAAAATCTTTTTTTGTCTCATGCATCCAACCTGGGCTGGTGATCTGTTTCACACTTGATAGTATACTTGTTTCAATGCTGTTCTCTCAGAACATCCCACCCTCGCCTTCTCCCACAGAGTCTAAAAGTCTGTTCTGTACATCTGTGTCTCTTTTTCTGTTTTGCATATAGGGTTATCATTACCATCTTTTTAAATTCCATATATATGCGTTAGTATGGAAGACCCAGAGGGATAGGATGGAGAGGGAGGCAGGAGGGGGGATCGGAATGGGGAACACATGTAAATCCATGGCTGATTCATGTCAATGTATGGCAAAAACCACTACCATATTACAAAGTAATTAGCCTCCAACTAATAAAAATAAATGGGAAAAATCTTTTTTTTTTTTTGTACAGTTCTTTTGTGTACTCTTGCCACCTCCTCTTAATATCTTCCACTTCTGTTAGGTCCATAACATTTCTGTCCTTTATCATGCCCATCTTTGCCTGAAATATTCCCTTGGTATATCTAATTTTCTTGAAGAGATCTCTA
Source organism: Dama dama (assembly GCF_033118175.1). Taxonomy (NCBI): domain Eukaryota; kingdom Metazoa; phylum Chordata; class Mammalia; order Artiodactyla; family Cervidae; genus Dama; species Dama dama. The sequence continues at coordinate 100,771,827 of NC_083689.1, forward strand.
GTCTTTCCCTTTCTATTGTTTTCCTCTATTTCTTTGCATTGATCACTGAGGAAGGCTTTCTTATCTCTCCTTGCTATTCTTTGGAACTCACCATTCAGATGGGTATATGTTTCTTTTTCTCCTTTGCTTTTAGCATCTCTTCTTTTCTCAGCAGTTTGTAAGGCCTCCTCAGCAACCTTTTGCCTTTTTGCATTTCTTCTTCTTGAGGATGGTCTTGATCACTGCTTCCTGTACAATGTCACGAACCTCTGTCCATAGGTCTTCAGGCACTCTTTCTATCAGATCTAATCCCTTGAATCTATTTGTCACTTCCACTGTATAATCATAAGGGATTGGATTTATGTCATACTTGATCAATTCTGGTAACTAACTGTGACTCAGATCATGAACTTCTTTGCAAAATTCAGGCTTAACTTAAAGAAAGTAGGGAAAACACCAGACTATTCAGGTATTTGCAGATATAAATCTCTCTAAAGCGATGATAAGGCTTCACTGGTGGCTCGGTGTTAAAGAATCCACTTGCCAATGCAGACACAGGTTCAGTCCCTGGGTTGGGAAGATCCTCTGGAGAAGGAAATGGTAACCCACTACACTGTTCTTGCCTATGAAATGGACAGAGGACCTGGTGGGCTACAGTCCATGGGCTGCAAAAGAGTACAACTTGGTGACAACAGAACAAAGAGATGACAAGGTTAAATGAGGTCATTCGTGGGCCTAATCCAGTACCGCTGGTGTCCTAATAAGACTGGAAAGTTAGCACACACACGTGCACAGAGGGAAGACCACGTGAAGGCTCAGGGAGAAGATAGCCATCTCGACGCAAGGAGGAATGGTCTTAGAACTCAGCACTGCTGACTGCTTGATCTCAGACGTCTCGCTTCCAGAATTGCGAGAACGTAAGCTTCTGTTATCAGTATTTCTGCCACCCAGTCTGCAGTAAATTTTTGTTACAACAGCCCTGAAAAGCTGATACAAATTGCAAACAAGGCATTTTGATAAATCAGGTAAAAAGATAATTGCCATGTAAGTAATAAACTCTTTTGCCCTAGATCCATTTCTGTCCTTGATATAAATCTGCTAAAATGGAATTGCCAGCCAGGAGTTCTCAATTCTAGGCCCAATTTTTACATAAAATTCTAATTCACATTACGTGTTTGTTAAAGGAACATACACATAAAATATACAGCAATTATATGAGGCATGAACACTCTTTGGCCTTAAGTTCCAATTTTCAGATCATTATATACTTCTGAATATTTCTTTCCAGTCTTTATATTTGCATATTATCAACTTCTTTTATATTATCTTTTAGGTCATTCTGTATTTTCATATAGAGATTGTCTTGAAAGTGACACTTTACCATCTGTGGAAAAATACAGAATTACTATTTCTAAAATTCATAATTTGACATGTTTATAAAATAAAAATACAATTCTTCTTTTCTTTTAAAATTTCATATATTTATGAGTATAATACATTTTATTTTTTAAATAGTTAGGGAAGATGGCATACAAACTGTAATAAGACTGAAGATAATAGCAGCACTAGTCATTATATAGGAGAAGGGAAATCATAGAAGCATAAAATCATTAAATCACATAAATTCTACTCTATAACTTTTCTGACTTCCTGAATCCCATCTGATATTATTTTATCCTCCAGCTCAAGAGATATTGGTGAAACAAAGCCTTTGTAAAAGCCTGGAGTTTTGAAATCATGTTGCTGAAGCACAGGTTATACATGCATTAAATTAATTTAATTTTTTACTTGTTTTCCCATAAATAAATTTCTGCTCCAGGGACACTAGTCAGTCCCCTGTCAGTAGAATTCTATGCATATTGGCAACACAGCACTTCATCTAAATCAGAACGCTCCCCACTTCCTCTATCATCTGTCTGAATCCTACTTAACCTTCCAGACTCTGCTAAATTCTTGTTTCTTCCAGAAGCTACCCCAGGTGGTGTCGAGAACACGTAAGGTTTTCACTCCTCTGACCATCAAGCCTCCAGTCTCTAATGCATAAAGTAGTGCTAGATGGCTTCATTTGTCATGGAACTTCACCCATGAGCTTTTAAGTAGTCCTGGGAGAGATGAAAAATATCTTTTAGAGAATACATTTCATGATGCCTCAGAGTGATGTCAGCAAAATGAAGGGGTAGGCAGCTCCGAGCTCTCATCTATTCACAGAAACATTGAAAAACAAATGTAAACTGTCAAAACAAGCTTTGTCAAAACTCTGGAAAATAGTTACAGGGTGTTTTTACTGCTTTTGCCACACCAAGTCCCTGGCGCAGCAGTGCTCTTAAAGGGGCAGCAGCCCATGGTCCTAGTGCTGGTGCTTCGTCTCCAGTTCCAGAGAAAGCAGAGCAGACCTCATTAGCAAGTTATTGTGTAAGTCTGTGCTGATTCATCTGGAGGGATTCCTGAATGAATGACAGGCAGTGTTTGTCTCTAGTTTGTATAACTCTGAACTCAGACTGAAAAAGTAGCATGCATTGCTCCATAGAGTAATGGACTAACAACAGGTTAATGGAACAGAAGATGTAAGTATTACATGATATAACTTACATACAGATTATAAAAAACCAAATTCAGACTAACGGAGAGTATAACGGTGGTTACCAGGGACAAGGAGGTGGGGGAAATGGGATGTTGTTGCTCCAAGAGCACATACTTACAGTTACAAAATAAGTAAGTTTGAAGGATCTAATATGCATGGTGATTATAGTCAACAATATTGTATCACACACGTGAAAGTATTTATGAGAGCAGATCGTAACTGTTTTCACCAAAAAAAAAAAAACCCCTCATTTTCACACTTTTTAAACTTGAGAAGAGCTGTTTTGTTGTGGATATGATATATCACATATATATGATCACAATGGAATGAAGCACAAGTTGGAATCAAGAGTTCAGGAGAAATATCAATAACCTCAGATATGCAGATGACACCACCCTTATGGCAGAAAGCGAAGAAGAACTAAAGATCCTCTCGATGAAAGTGAAAGAGGAGAATGAAAAAGTTGGCTGAAAAGTCAACTTCCAGAAAACTAAGATCCTGGCATCTGGTCCCACCACTTCATGGTAAATAGATGGGGAAACAACGGAAACAATGAGAGATGTATTTTCTTGGTCTCCAAAATCATTGCAGATGATGACTACAGCCATGAAATTAAAATATTCTTTCTCCTTGAGAGGAAAGCTATGACCAACCTAGACAGCATATGAAAAAACAGAGACATTACTTTGCCAACAAAGATCCATCTAGTTAAAATTATGGTTTTTCCAGTAGTCATGTATGGATGTGAGAGTTGGACTATAAAGAAAGCTGAACACTGAAGAATTGATGATTTTGAACTGTGGTGTTGGAGAAGACTCTTGAGAGTCCCTTGGACTGCAAGGAGATTAAGCCAGTCAATCCTAAAGGAAATCCATTCTGAATATTCATTGGAAGGTCTGATGCTAAAGCTGAATTTCTAATCATTTGTCCACCTAATGTGAAGAACTGACTCTGGAAAAGACCCTGATGCTGGGAAAGATTGAGGGCTGGAGGAGAAGTGGATGACAGAGGATGAGATGATTGGATGGCATCACTGACTCGATGGACATGAGTTTGAACAGGTTCTGGGAGTTGGTGATGGACAGGGAAGCCTGGTGTGCTGCAGTCCATGGTGTCACAGAGAGTCGGACACGACTGAGCAAATGAACTGAGGTGAAATGTTGATATAGCAGGTAAAAACAAAAAAAATACAGGGCATCATATGGGTTGATTCTCATGTCATTGGCTTTGCAATTGATTCTTTTGTGTGTGTGTGTGTGTGTGTGTGTGTGTGTGTGTGTGTGTGTGTGTGTACATAGGGTGCTTTATTCTCCACAGAGTGATACATGCTAAGGTGGGTTGGGCTTGGGCCGATGTCCCCATATGTACAGAACTGAATAAAGTGGGTCTCTGAAAAGAAGTCTGATTTGCCTTGATGTGGAGGGGAGCCGGGGAGGATGGAGATGGAGTGACAACCAGGATATGTTCAGTCCTGTGCTGGTTCTGGCCTGGAATGCAGGGAGTTACGGCAGCTCTCAGGGTGGGCACTTCCAGGCAGGGGCAGCCTGCAGGGCTTGGAGGGCCTTCTGTACCACATCTTCCCACTGGGCATCTGATATCTCACGAGCCCAGGCAGGAACCCCTGGTGCAGGCAGGTTTATGCCAGCCATCGTCCTTTTCACCAGCTCTACATGTTCTGGGTCCATGGGAATAGAGCTGTGGTTGTTCAATGCTGTAGCTCCCTGCTCATCTTCATCCTCACTTTCTAGCGGTGGGTCCGGCAAATGAAGCCTCAGGGCCTGGATCCGATCCTGGATATCAGCAACTACATCTTCTCCATCCCCCACTGGTGCTAGTTCCACCTCCTCTTGTTCAGGATCTTGGTTCAGAGGCTGGTGGGAGTAGCCATCTGGTCCTGCCCCTGTTTCCTCTTGTTCTTCCTCTGGTTCCTCACTGCTCCAATCCCCAGTGCCTTCCGTGGGGCCCTGATGTGGCCCGAGTTCCTCAGTCTGATTGGGGAAGATACGTTCAGGACCCATGGTGTCTCCCCCTAGAACTACTGCTGCCATCGGGCAGGGGCTGCTCAGAGCCTGCGACCCTGCAATTGATTCTTATATATGATACCAAGAGCCTGAGCAGCAAAGAAAAAACACCAGTTAAATTGGATTTCACAAACTTAAAGACTTAGAAGGAAAACAAAAATATAAAAACTTCTGTGTATCAAAGGGCATTGTCAAGGGAATTAGAAAACAAACTACAGAATAGGAAAATATTTGCATTTCTTATGTCTGAGAAATGCTTATATTCAGAATACTTCTATAGAACTGTTGAACTTTTGTAATTCTCCTTGGTCTTTGAGGTTTCTGTAATATAAGTACCATAGATTGGGTGACTTAAAGAACATTTATTTTCTCATAATTCTGAAGCTCCAGAAGTCAAGATCAAGATTCTGTCAAATTTAATCTCTGGTGAGGTTCTACTTTCTGGTGTTATCAATGTCTTTTCTCTGTGTCATCACATAGATGAAAGGACATTGGAACTCTCTGGGGTTTCTTCTTTAAAGGCAGTAATTGCATTGATGAGGGCTGTATTCTTACGACCTAACCATCTCCCAAAGTCTTATCTCTAAATACCATCATATAGAGGATTATGCTTCAACATATGTTCTTGCAGATGAGACATATTCAGTCTGTTTAGCTAACTAAACAACAAAAAAGACAATCTAATTTTAAAAATGAGCAAAGTTGAATGAACAGTTCTTCAAAGAAGATATACAAATGGTTAGTAAGCATATGAAGAGTTGCTAATCATTGTGTGTTGTGTTAAGTCACTTTAGTTGTGCCAGCTCTTTGCCACCCCATGGATTGTAACCCGCTAGGCTACCCTGTCCTTGAGATTCTTCAGGCAAGAATGCTGAAGTGGGTTGCTATTTCCTCCTTCAGGGGATCTTCCCAAATGAAGGATCGAACCCATGTCTTTTATGTCTCCTGCATTGGCGGGTGGGTTCTTTACTAACTATGCCACATGGGAAGTGGAAATGCAAATTAAAGCTGCAGTGAGATAACACTTCATATCCATCAGGATGACTTTTTTACAAAAGCAACAAACAAAATAACAAGTGCTGCTGAATGCCTAAAGAAATTGGAATCCTGGTACAATTTGGTAGAATATTAAGTAGGGCAGCCACTGTGGAAGACACTTGAGGAGTTCCTCAAAATTCTTAAAGAGATGGGAAGACCAGACCACCTTACCTGTCTTCTGAGAAACCTGTATGCCGGTCAAGAAGAAACAGTTAGAACTGGACATGGAACAACAGATTGTTTCAGGATTGGGAAAGGAGTATGACATGACTGTAATTGTCACCCTGCTTATTTAACTTATATGCAGAGCACATCATGTGAAATGCCATGCTGGATGAGTTGCAAACTGGACTCAAGATTGCCAAGAGAAATATCAACAATCTCAGATAGAGGGATGATACCACTCTAATGGCAGAAAGTGAAGAGGAACTACAGAGTCTCTTGTTGAGAGTGAAGGAGGAGAGTGAAAAAGCCTTCTTAAAATGCAATATTAAAAAAAAAAAAACTAAGATCCTGACATCCAGTGCCATCACTTCATGGCAAATAAAAAGGGAAAAGGTGGAAGCAATGACAGATTTCCTCTTCTTGGGCTCTAAACTCACTGCAGATGGTGACTGCAGCCATGAAATTAGAAGACTGCTTCTTGGCAGGAAAGTTTTGACAAACTGAGACAGTGTGTTAAAAAGAAAAGACATCACTTTGCTGACAGAAATCCATGTAATCAAGACTATGGTTTTTCCAGTAGTCATGTACAGATATAAGACCTGGAAAATAAAGAAGGCAGAGCACCAAAGAAATTGATACTTTTGAACTGTGGTGCTGGAGAAGACTGTTGAGAATCTCCTGGAAAGCAAGGCGATCACTACAATCCATCCTAAAGGAAATCAGTCCTGAATATTCATTGGAAGGACTGATGCTGAAGCTGAAGCTCCAATACTTTGGCCACCTGATGCGAAGAGCTGGCTCATTTGAAAATACTCTCATGCTCAGAAAGATTGAAGGCAGAAGAAGAGGGCAACAGTAGATGAGATAGTTAGATGGCATCACTGATTCAATGGAAGTGAACTTGGGCAAACTCTACGAGATGGTGAGGGACAAGGAAGTCTTGCGTGCTGCAGTTCATGGCATTGCAGAGAGTCAGACACAACTGGGTGATTTAACAACAGCAACAGATGTTTCTTCCAGTAGTCATGTCTGGATATGAAAGTTGGACCATAAAGAAGGCTAAGCACCTAAGAATGGATGCTTTCAAACTGTGATGCTGGAAAAGACTCTTGTGAGTCCCTTGGATAGCAAGGAGATCAATTAGTCAATTCTAAAGAAATTCAACCCTGAATATTCATTGGAAGGACTCATGCTGAAGCTCCAATACTTTGGTCACCTGATGGCAAGAGTTGACTCATTGGGAAAGACCCTGATTCTAGGAAAGATTGAAGGCAAAAGGAGAAGGAGGTGGCAGAGGATGAGATGGTTCGATAGCATCACCGACACAATGGACATGAGTTTCAGCAAACTCTGGGACACAGTGAAGGGTGGGAAAGCCTGGTGTGCTACAGTCCATGAGTTCTCAGAGTCAGACATGACTTAGTGACAGTAACGGCAATACTCTACAAGCCAAGGAATGCCAAGGATGACTGGCAAACACTAGAAGCTAGGAAAAGGCAAGAAGGGATTCTTCCTTGGAAACTTCAGAGGAAACAGGCCTGCAGACTCCTTAATTCCATACTCTGGCCTCCAGAACTGTGAGAGAATAAATTTCTGTTGTTTTAATGCACTTCATTTGTGGTCCTTTGTTATCGCAACCCAAAAAAACTAATAAGGTATATCAAAGTATATATACCCTTTTTATTAATTAATTTAGAATTCTAAAATTCTTTTAGTTCAACAGTATTACCTTAAAATTAACAGGAACTTTGGAACAAACAAACAGAAAAACTCAACAAACAAGGAAGCAGCCCTGAGTGTCTCCCAGCTGACCTCGCATCAACACCCTGTCTCAGTGCTTCCCAGGGCACAGATTTGAAAGATAAGGAATCCAGTGTAGTGTTCTTATTTGACTTAAGAATAAGTGTGGAAACCGAGGCTTAAAGAAATTTCTTCTCTGATGGACAGTGGTGGCAGACCACTCCCACTCCAATGTGTATTTGATTTCTTATTGCTTCATAATGTCCTATACTCTACTGGGCTTTGATTTTAAAAATAGCTCACTGATTTTCTCATCATAAAATTAATACATTTTATCACATAAAAATTTATTAAATCAAAACAGTAAAAAGATGAAATTACTGGTCTAATTAACACTTTATAAAAGAGCCCTAAACATTTGGTGGATTTACATATAAGCATTTAACTCCCAAATTAAACCCTGTAGCCTCTGCCAGCTACTCTCTGCAGTCAACGAAATAAAATCAATCCAGCAGACAGAAGATACTTACACAGAAATAATGTTTTCTTTCTTTCTCCTTAAAAAAAAAAAAATCTACAACTGTGAAAATTTTCTTTCCCTATCACTCCATTCTTATATTGCTCTCTTACACTCTGTAGCCACTAAGCATCTTTATTCTCCTGTTTTACTTTCCACAACTTATATTATTTCCTCTCAGCACAAACGTTACCCTTTTCCTCCGCCTCTTTCATTTAATGTCTCTCTCTCATTCTCCAGTTTCTTTATTAGAAGACTTAGGAGATGTCATCATAGAAAATAATTTAAACAAAATGTGGAAATAACCTAAGCATACATATTTTATCTGATCCTGTTGCTTATGCACATACACATATACTAGTTTGTCAAACTTCAATGAGAAGAATTTTCTATTTTCACTATTTTCTCCTAAAGATTAGTTGTGTTCATACCTTTATACTTTTTCCTATTATAAAGTTAATAAATATAGACATTATATTTTAATTTATATGAAAAATTAAGCAGATGCATTTGTGCTAGATACTTATTTAAAATATATATATATCAAGGTTATTTTAAATAAATAAATGCAGTATATAGTATTTAAAAAAATTAAATCATAGAATACTGAAAAAATGAGACTTCTCCATGTACTGGCTATAGAAAGCTTTAAGGTGTTTTACTCCCATACTTACAATAAAAAAGAACAAAAATAAACATTCAGTTGTGACTTGTTTTGAACCTATTATAAAACTAAGTTCACAGAAAATCCAGTACTCTAAAATCTAGTAAGAGACAGCAACGTACAAAAAGAAAAGAGGTGAGCACTGATTCATGTGGTACAGATGCAAATGGATACTTGCAATAGTAGTTCAATGTGAGTAACTGAACAACTGCTGAAAGCTGTGTTGAGACCCACAGAACACTGTGATGCCCCTGAGACTGGAGGTCTCAGAGGACTCCACCCTGTAGAAGTCACTTATAACAAATCTCACTGGGCATTCACAGAAAAGATCAGAGCGAGTCCTAAGAAAGTTTCCATGGTAGTGCAATGGAGAAAGGTAACAGCAGTTATATGGGATGGACCCATCTCTTCTATACCCACCATGGAACAAAGGCCTTAATCCGTAACAGAGGTGGACAAAGTTTACAACCAGGAGAAGGAAACACAGGAAAGATTCTACTCCTGAGGAAGTAGAAGACCATGAACTGGGCTCAAAACTAAACTGAGGGAGGAAGAGAAAAAAAAGAAGATAACTTTCCCCAAACTGAGGACAGTGTGACTGCCTAATGCTACAGCTTAGGCACAGAATGTCCCTCAAGTCTCCACATCCAAGAGTTAAGCCCTGAAAAATAACTAATGGCAAAAACCAGAGAAAGAAGGACAGGAGAGCATGAAAGAAGAGCTTTTCTGAGGAACAGAGCAAAAAGATCAAGGCTCAGGGTTGTGCATCCTAAACACACAGTATTGTACATGAACTTATAGCCAATTTTGCAGTCATAATACATCACCACAGCCAAAACTCCAAGTTGATTAACTCAAAAACTTGTACTGTAAGGAAATGTGTACCCATTTCAAGGGCTAAAAACTATTGCGTTTCTATTGCTGTATACAATAAGGCAGACTTTCAACAAAAACTATAAGACACAGAACAGTGTATGAGAAAACACACACTTCAGTTATAGAGTAATAATCAAAAGCCAACTAGAAGATAACAGAGATGTCAGAATTAATGATAGGAAATAGAAAATTGCCATAATTAATATATTAAAAGTCTAATGGGAAAGATTGACAACAAGCAGTGTTACACTGGCAATTTCAACAGAAAATGGAAACAAAAAGAATCAAATGAAAATACTACAACTTAAAAGCACAGAAATGGAGAGATAATGTCTTTGACAGACTCATCTGTAGACTTAACATAGCTGAGCGATCATTCAGTGAACTAGAAAATAGGTCAATAGAAGTTATTCAAATTGAAAGGTAAAGAGAAAAAAAAGAAAAATACAGGCATATTGATAGAAACTGTGGATTCAATGTCTATCATACTGAATCATATGCGAAATAACAATATGGGAGATACTGTGGATTCAGTTTCAGACCACAGAAATAAGTTGCTATCACAGTAAACTAGATCACAGAAATATTTTGGTTTCCTAGTGCATATAGACATTTTTGTTTTGTTTTGTTTTGTTTTGCTTTTTGCTGTTATTGAGTCACTAAGTCATGTCCAACTCTTTGTGACTCTATGGACTGCACATGCCAGGCTCCTCTGTCCTCCACTGTCTCCCAGAATTTACTCAAGTTCATGTCTGTTGAGTTGGTGATGCTACCTAACCATCTCATCCTCTGCTGCCCTCTTCTCCTCCTGCCTTCAATCTTTCACAACAGCAGGGTCTTTTCCAATGAGTCAGCTCTTCGCATCAGGTGGCCAAAGTATTGAGAGCTTCAGCTTCATCATCATTCCTTACAATGAATTTCAGGGTTGATTTCCTTTGGGGTTGACTGGTTTGATCTCCTTGCAGTCCAAGGGACTCTCGAGAGTCTCCTCCAGTACTGCAGTTCAAAAGCATCAATTCTTAAGTCCTCAACCTTCTTTGTGGTTCAGCTCTCACATCTGTACATGACTACTAGAAAAACCATAGCTTTGACTATATCAACCTTTGTCAGCAAAGTGACATCTCTGATTTTTAATATACTGTCTAGGTTTCTCATAGCTTTGTTTCCAAGGATCAAGCATCTTTTACTTTCATGGCTCACTTACTGCAGTGATTTTGAGCCCAAGAAAATAAAATCTGTAACTGTTTCCATTTCTCCCCTTCTATTTGCCATGAAGTGATGGAACTGGATGCCACAATCTTAGTTTTTTTAATGGTGCGTTTCTTTTTTTTTTTAATTTTTTTTATTAGTTGGAGGCTAATTACTTCACAACATTTCAGTGGGTTTTGTCATACATTGATATGAATCAGCCATGGATTTACACGTCTTCCCCATCCCAAGCCAACTTTTTCACTCTCCTCTTTCACCTCATCAAGAGGCTCTTTAGTTCCTCTTAACTTTCTGCCATTAGAGTGGTATCATCTGCATATCTAAAGTTACTGGCAATCTTGATTTCAGCTTTTGATTCATCCAGCCCAGTATTTCGCCTAATGTAACCTGCACAGAAGTTAAATAAGCATGTGACAACATATAGTCTTGTGGTACTCCTTTCCCAGTTTTGAACCAGTCAGTTGTTCCCTGTCCAGTTTTGTTGCTTCTTGACCTGCATAAAGGTTTCTCAGAAGACAAGTAAGGTACTCCCACCTCTTTAAGAATTTTTCTAGAAATGTGAAATGCATTTTTTACTCCCTCAAATGATTGTATACTATCTTATCTCTATGATTAAGATAGCCTAAATTATTGGTATATTGATAGTTAATAAAAATTGGGATGCTAGGAAACACATGACGTAATGACCTAAAATTTTAAAGATAGTTTTCAAAAGAACAGAGATTTTATATAAAATACAAATTTCAAGGAAATAACTCCTATGTTTTAACTTTTCTGTCTTATTGAATCATTAATCACACTTTCAGTGATTCAGCTGATACGAGGCAGATTAGCTACAGAAGTACAACATAAAACTTTCAAAAGTTTATAGACTTTTCTCTGATTCCTGGCAAATGTGAATGTTTGCTTACAGAGGTAGTTTATTTTCTAGTACCATGACACCAGACAATTTTAACGTGAACTTTGGGTCTTAAATTCTGTCTGTAAATACCTTTGACCCATCCCCATCAAGATATTTAGACCATCCCATTCTTTGAATCTGAATGAGTCTTCATGACTGCCATCTCAAATAATACACTATAGAAGTGATACTCAGTGACTTTTGAAGCTAGAATAGAATATGCCTTGTACTTTCTGGGAGCCTCAGTCTTGATATAAGAAGGTCAGTGACTATGTAGCCACTATAAAAAAAGAAAGGGACTACATAGACAAAGAAAGAGAGAGTGAGAACACTACTGAAGAGCTCCAGCTTTCAGTGTCTAGCTGAGATGTTTCTCAGCCAGGTGCAAGATGAGTGAGAGGTGAACCCTTCAGGAGGACTGTAGGCACATCTGACTACAACTGTCTAGGTTAACCACAGAGAACTGCCCATCTGATTCTAGGCAGCATCCAGACAAAATAAGTGATTGATATTGTTTTATGTCACTGACTTGGGTCAGTGTGTTTGATAGCCATAGATAAGTGAGAGTGAATTTATTTAGAATTATCCCCAGAAGTGTTACTGCATTTGGATACACAATCTTCTGTCCCAACTAAGTTAATAAATAACCTTGTATCTTAAACTCCTTGAAATGATAATGTTTCTGTGATCTCTTTGTATTTTCTCTGAGATGATCTTTCTGTGTATCTCAGAGCCTTTAGCTTTATTGACAACTAAATTTGTCAAAATTCCTCTTTCTTCATGAATTCAATTGAGTTGCTTATAGCAGTGTAAAACAGCTTTGCATGAATCATCTTTCTGAAGCCTTCAATTAAGCAAGTTTCTGAGTAAATCTCCTTCATTTGCTTGGGTGTCTTGACAGAAGAAATTTGAACTGTGATGTTCAAGTCAATACTGTGCTCTCTATATTTTAAATAACAAGAAAAATGTGAATCAAATTTTTAAATAACTATAGACTAGATGTGAGGATGAGACAGTTGGGTGGCATCACCAACTTGATGGACAAGAGTCTGAGCGAGCTCCAGGAGCTGGTGAGGGACCTGGAAGCCTGGCGTGCTGCAGTCCATGGGGTCACAGAGTCGGACACGACTGAGCGACTGAATTGAACTCACTGATAGAATAGTATTTTCATTTCTTGGTCATCCTTGTCCTTTCAGAATCTGAGACAAACTTTGTAGTATCAAATTGTCCCTATCAGGCAATAGGGACACCGGAATCCATATTACTAAATTGTGTTTAGAGTCTTACTACTAATCCATTATAAGAAACTGGAAAAACTGCTTAAACTTTCAGGTCAGGGCATAAAGTAATACATCTAAGAAATATGTCCTTCATTTACACCAGTACTTATTCTTCCAAAATTAACCTTTTAGTATATTTGAGAAATGTTTATAGAAATGCCTAAGAGTTGAAGTATAACTTCGGAAATGTGATATAATCTCAAATCTAGAAAGCTGAAACCGAAGTAGACACTCCAGCCAAGAAGTTCAGGGAAAAAAAAAAAAAAGTACCAATTGCACATAGGGGCTTTCCAGGTGGCACAGTGGTAAGAACCTGCCTGCCAATGTGGAAGACACAAGAGAGGCGGGTTTGATCCTTGGGTTGGAAGATCACCTAAAGGAAAAAATGGCAACCTGCTCCAGTACTCTTGCTGGAAGTTCCATGGACAGACGAGTCTGGCGGCTACAGTCCAAGGGGTCGCAAGAGTCAGGCAGGACTGAAGCGGATGAACACACAGGCGCACACACACATAGAAGTCACTGAGAGCTGCCATTAAACAAACGAGGAGGCAAACTTAGCTCTCCTTCTTTCACCCCGAGATGACTTGGTTCTCAGAATATTCTCTCCTTACAAGATTTTTTTTTTTTTTTTTTTGGGGGGGGGCTCTCTCCTGCCTTCTGACATCACAAATTACAGGCAGAAAAGGAGAAAGAATACTTAATAGTGTCAGGAAAGGGCAGTAAATTTGTACTTTAACAGGTATACGTCATATGCTTAGTCAAATAAAACCCAAATTAAAATAGGAAACATATTTCATAATGTTGCCCTTTATTCTCATATTCCAAATTGATGTTAGATATATTAAGATTTTAAACATTCCTTGATAGATTCATTTAGTGATTTAATCAACCCTCTCCTTAGCCAGTGTGTTAATTATGCCAACTTTTAACAATGGGCTATCTGAAGACTCTAGGAAATGAAAATAGGATACAAGTAGTTATAGTTATTTCCATCAAATTGTGCTAGTGAGCCTGGGGTGGCTGAGGATGCTAAGAGCTCTATTAAAAAAAAAATAAAAAATTGTCCTACAAAAATTTTAAACAAGGCAAAAACAATTAAATACCCATAAAGTCATAACAATTACTACTTCATTCTCAAGCGTGAAATTCCTTCAAATTCTGGAAAATCATAAGCAACCTAGAGGATCAAACAATTATGACTTAATTAAATTTCAGTATCCAGATGCAATCAAGTAGTCATCCATTAAGTGATTAAACAAATATGCATTCACATGAAATAATATTCATTGCATACAAAGTGAAAAATTTTAACATTTTAAAACAAAAATGAATTATACCACTCTCTGTTATATAATGAAATAGCAGAGACTAGGTTTACTCTCCAACATTAAAATGAAAACCAGAAGCTGTACAAAATATATGAAAGAGCAGTTTTCAGACACTGGACATCATGCAGAAAAGGACTGTGGTATCTAGAGAAAGGCTTAAAGGCAAACCCAGAAACTATTAAACTGATGATTAAGTATTCAAACTTTTGCTTAGTCTGGACATGCCATACAATGTCCAAACTAATTCAAAGAATACAACAGAAACCTGGAACCAACAATGTAAAATCACAAAGTATATTATCCAATCAAAAGTTACCAGGCATGCAAAGAAACAGAAAGAAAAAATATGTGTTTCAAACCAAGAGAAAGTTAATTATTATAATTAGAGTCAAAATGATAGAGATAATAGAGTTATCAAACAAAGATATGTGTACAAAATGCTTTTATAAATATATTCTACATATTTAAGAAGGTAGAAGAAAAGATGAATATGATGATGAGTGACATATAAGGCATGTGAAAAAATTCAAATCAGCTACCATAGATTGAAAATTTATTAAATGAATTATTACACTGTATTGAATTGACAACAGATGAGACACTGCAGAAGAGCTAGTATTATTGAAGACAAGACGATGGAAAATATCCAAAATGAAACATGGATAAAACTGGATTTAAGAAAATAAACAAAACTCTGTTAATCAATGGTACGATATTTCATCATCCAATATCTATATATACTTGCAGTAAAAGAAGAAAGGTATAAGAGGACAAAAATAAAGTTGAAGAAATATAAACGTTAGAAGTTATTTATTTGAAGATAATATGGTGGTCTATATAGAAAGTCTTAGGTAATTGACAAAAAAGCCTTGAAAAATAGTAAATGCTTTAACCGGGTTGTGGGACACAAATAAATGAAACTTTAAATTTACAAAAATCAGCATTAAAAACAGCAGCATCTGAAACATGTGAGAGAAAATCATAAAGAGAAAATTACATGTGGAGTCTCCTAAAAAATTCAAATGCAAAGAGGATTATCTTAAGCAACATATTTTAATGTCCCATAAAGAAATATGAGACATAAAAGATCTTCTATACAAAAAAGATCTTCAGGACCTAGATAACCATGATGGTGTGATCACTCATCTAGAGCCAGACTTCCTGGAAGGAGAAGTCAAATGGACTTTAGGAAGCATCGCTAAGAACAAAGCTAGTGGAGGTGATGGAATTCCAGCTGAGCTATTTCAAGTCCTAAAAGATGATGCTGTGAAAGTGCTGCACTCAGTATGCCAGCAAATCTTGAAAACTCAGCAGTGGCCACAGGACTGAAGAAGGTCAGTTTTCATCCCAATCCCAAAGAAGGGCAATGCCAAAGAATATTCAAAATACTGCACAATTGCACACATCTCACAGGTTAGCAAATAATGTTCAAAGTTCTCCAAGCCAGGCTTCAACAGTACTTGAACAGATAGTTCCAGCTGGATTTACAAAAATCAGAGGAACCAGGGATCAAATTGCCAACATCTGATGGATCATCGATAAAGCAAGAGAGTTGCAGAAAAACATCTACTTCTGCCTTATTGATGATGCCAAAGGCTTTGACTGTGTGGATAACAATAAACTGTAGAAAATTCTGAAAGAGATGGGAATGCCAGGCTACCTGACCTGCCTCTTGAGGAATCTGTATGCAGGTCAAGAAACAACAGAAAGAACTGTACATGGAACAAGAGACTGGTTCCAAATTGGGAAAGGAGTACGTCAAGGCTGTATATTGTCTCCCTGCTTATTTAACTTTTATACAGAGTACATCATGCTAAACCCCAGGCTGGATGAGGCACAAGCTGGAATCAAGATTGCAAGGAGAAATATTAATAACCTCAGATATACAGATGACACCACCCTTATGGCAGAAAGTGAAGAAGAACTAAAGAGCCTCTTGATGAAAGTGAAAGAGGCGAGTGAAAAAGTTGGCTTAAAACTCAACATTCAGAAAACTCATCCCATCCTCTCCTTATCCTCCTGCTGTGACCACAGACCTATTCTTTATGTCTGCACCTCTATTTCTGCCCTGCAAAATAGGTTCCATTTTTCTAAATAGATTTCACATATATGTGCTAACATGAGTGCTTTTAAAAAACGCTCTTCCATTTAGTGAGACTTTCACCTTCCATATACATTTAAGAATAACTGTAACAAACATTCCTCTGAAAATCTTGCTGGAGTGTTTCTTGAAATTGCATTAAATTTATCAATTGGGGAGAACTGACATCTTTAAAATGTTCATATGTTCTTTTCCATATACATTGTTTTCTCTACTTTTAAGGTGTAAAAGTAAAGTGGAAGCTTCACTTAAATAACAGCGTAATTTTAAAATTATGTCCTTAAAGATCTTGTGTATTTTTTATTATGTGAATTTCTACATATTAATAAATTCCTCCTATGGTAAAACAAACAAACAAACAAACAAAAAACAAAACTCAACATTCAGTAAACTAAGACCATGGCATCTGGTCCCATCACTCCATGGCAAATAGATGGAGAAATAATGGAAACAGTGAGAGATTTTATTTTGGGGGGCTCCAAAATCACTGCAGCTGGTGACTGCAGCCATGAAATTAAAAGACGCTTGTCCCTTGGAAGAAAAACTATGACCAACTTAGACAGCATATTAAAAATCAGAGACCTTACTTTGTCGACAAGTGTTGAGACCAACTTGACAAGCAGGGTTTCTGAAAGCGTGATGTGATGGGAGAAGGAGAAACAAGACACAAGAGTTCAGCGAAAAGCGAGGATCAGGGGACCAACACGCTCCAAGGTGAAGGCGCTGAAACTGAATCTAGGCCAGCTTTATTATACTCTCAGCCATGAAGGGAAGAATATGTGGGCAGTTAAGCTATAACTCATGTGGCCTTTAGGGTCAAGAACAAAGTTATCATTAACCACTGAGTAACTAAAAAACAGTAATCAATAATAAATCAGTAACTAAGACTAATATTCTTATCTATAGGTTGTCCTCCAGAAGTGTAAAGCATGTGACTCTGAGATGCCTGTTGGGAAATAGTCTGGGGTCAGTTTTCTGACCCCAAGATCATATCTTGTTTTCAAGAATATGAACAGATCCCTCTGGACTTGTTCCAAGAGACTCATGCCTTATAGCATCCAGTTTATCAATAATTATAAATTCCTTTTGCGGCCCTTGCTGGGGCCTACTTATCTTTTATTCTTTCTGTCTCCTGCAGACAAAAGTCCATATAGTCAAAGCCAAAAATAAACTAAAACAAAATAAAAAATAAAACTATCAAAAAATAAAATTATAGTGGAATATCTCTAATTAATATAGATGCAAAAATTCTCAACAACATATTAGCAAATCGAATCCAGCAACACATAAAAAAGACCATACCCAAAAACTGTGTTGGATTCATCCCAGGTTCACAAGGATGCTCAACATATGCAAATAAATAAACATGTTATATAACATTAAAAAAAAATGACAAAAGCCACATGACCATCTCAACAGATTCAGAAAACACATTTGATAAAATTCAACATCCATTCATGAAAAAAAAACTCTTACAATTGAATGTAGAGTAAACATATCTCAAACTAATAAAAGCTATTTATGACAAACCAACAGCCAACATAATGCTCAATGGTGGAAAGTTGAAAACTTTCCTCTAAAATATGAAATAGAACAAGAATGCCCAATCTCACCATTTCTATTCAACACAGTATTGGAAGACCTACCTACAGCAATCAGACAAGGAAAAGAAATAAAAAGTATCCAAACTGGAAAAGAAGAGGTAAAATTGACATTATAAGCAGATGACATGATACAATATACAGAAATTCTGAAAGAGTCTACACATAAAATACTAGAATTGTTAAATTCAGCAAGTTATCAAGATACAAGATTAATATTCAGAAATCTGTTGCTTTTCTTTACATTAACAATGAAATACCAGAAAGCAAAAGTAAAAAAAAAAAATCTTTTTTAAAAATCACATCAAAAAATAAAATACTTAAAAATAAACCTTACCAAAGAGGTGAAGGATTTACATACTGAGAGCTATAAAACACCGATAAAGGAAACCGAAGGTGATTCAAAAAACTGGAAAGCTATCCCATACTTTTGGATTGGAAGAATTAATATTTTGAAAATGGCCACATTACCCAAAGCAATCTGCATATTTAATGCAATCCCTATTAAATCACCCATGACATTTTTCACAGAACTAGAACAAATAATCCTAAAATTTATGTGGACTCATAAAAGACCCAAAATTGCCAGAGCCAACCTGAGGAAAAAGAACAAAGCAAGAGGCACACAATACAATATTCAGACAATACTACAAAGCTACAGTAATCAAACAGTGAAGTACTGGCACAAAAACAGATACATGGATCAATGGAACAAAATAAAGACCCCTAGAAATAATCCCACATAACTATGGTCAGCTAACATTGGACAAAGGAGGCAAGAATTTACAATGGAGAAAAGAGAGTCTCTTTAGCACGTAGTGTTGGGAAAGCTGGACAGCTGCATATAAATCAATGAAGTTAGAACATTCCCTCACACCAGATACAAAGATAAACTCAAAATGACTTAAAGACTTAAATATAAGAAAGGACACCATAAAACTTTGAGAAGAGAACACAGGAAAAACATTCTCTGTCATAAATAATACCAATGCTTTCTTAGATCAGCCACCCAAAGACAAAATTAACAAGTGAGACATAATCAAACTTAGAAGCTTTTGCACCACAAAGGAAACCATAAACAAAATGAAAATATAACATACAGTACAGGAGAAAATATCTTCAATGATATGACCAACAGGGGCTTACTATCAAAATATAAAAATAGTTCACACAACTCAATAACAAGGAAAAAAAAAACTAAAAAATAGGCAAAAGACCTAAATAGACATTTTTCTAAAGACAAACACAGGCCAACAAGCACATGAAAAGCTGTTCAACATCACTAATTATTAGAGAAATGCAAATCAAAACTACAATAGAATGTCACCTCACTCCAGTCAGAATTGCCAGCATCAAAAAGTTTACAGACAATAAATGCTGGAGAGGTATGGAGAAAGGGTACCTTCCTAGAGTGTTGGTGGGAACATAAATTGGTGCAGGCAGTATGAAAACAGTATGGAGGTTCCTTACAAAACTGAAAATAAGGGTTATTGTATGACCCAGCAATCCTACTACTGGATATGTATCTGGACAAAACTATACTTCAAAAATATATGTGCACCCTATGTTCACAACAGCTCTGTTACAGTAAGACCCAGAAGCCACCTAAATGTCCATTAACAAGTGAATAAAGGAGAGTTGGCTTGTGGGCACACACACAACTCCACAGGAATACTACTCAGTCATGTAAAAGAAACACACAGCAACACGGATTAACTTAAAGATTATCATACTAACTGAAGTCAGTCAGAGAAATAAAAACATATAATGTCACTTACTTGTAAATCTGAAATATGATAGCAATCAACTTATTTAGAGAACAGAAACAGATCTGCAAACAGAAAAAAAACCAGCTCTGGTTACAAGTGGGAAAGCGGAGGTGGGGATAAATTAAGATTTTGGAATTAGCAGATAAAACCTATCAATAGTATATACAAGATAGATATACAAGGTCAAATTGTACACCACAGCACAGGGATTGGTATTCGGTATCTGCAGTGACCTATAGTGGAAAACAATACATATATTTATATATTAAATACACACACACATATATATATATTTATACATACATATATAAAACTCGATCACTTTGCAGTATATCAGAAACTAATACAAGCATAAATCAACTATACTTCAATTTAGAAATGAAAAAAATCACTAATTCAGAAAAAAATAATACTTCAAGGAAAGCTCTAGAGATAACAAAGAAATCTTTGAAATTTAGAAAATACAGCATAAGATTCTAGAAGAATATCACTTCAGTTCAGTCACTCAGTCATGTCCTACTATTTACGACCTCATGGACTAGAGCATGCCAGGCTTCCCTGCCTGTCACCAACATCAGAGGTTGCTCAACTCATGTCCATCAATTTGGTGATGCCATCCAACCATCTCATTCTCTGTCATCCCCTTCTTCTCTGCTTTCAATCTTTCCCAGCATCAGGGTCTTATCAAATGAGTCAGTTCTTTACATCAGGTGGCCAAAATATTGGCGATTCAGCTTCAGCATCAGACTTTCCAATGAGTGTTCAGGACTGATTTCCTTTAGCATTGACTGGTTGGATCTCCTTGCAGTTCAAGGGACTCTCAAGAGTCTTCTCCAACACTACAATTCAAAAGCATCAATTCTTCAGTGCACAGCTTTCTTTATAGTCCAACTCTCACATCCATACATGACTACTGCAAAAACCATAGCTTTGACTATATGGACCTTTGGTGGGAAAGTAATGTCTCTGCTTTTTAATATGCTGTCTAAGTTGGTCATAGCTTTTCTTCTAAGAGGCAAGCGTCTTAATTTCATGGCTGCAGTCACCATCTGCAGTGATTTTGGAGCCTAAAGAAATAAAGTCTTCACGGTTTCCATTGTTTCCCCATCTATTTGACATGAAGTTATGGAACCAGATGCCATGAACTCAGTTTTCTGAATGTTGAGTTTTAGCCAACTTTTTCACTCTCCTCTTTCACTTTCATCAAGAGGCTCTTTAGTTCTTCTTTGCTTTCTGCTGTAAGGGTGGTGTCATCTGCATATCCGAGGTTGTTGATATTTCTCTCGGCAATCTTGATTCCAGCTTGTGCTTCATCCAGCCTGGCATTTCTCATGATGTACTCTGAATATAAGTTAAATAAGCAGGGTAACAATATACAGCCTTGAAGTACTCCTTTCCTGATTTCCAACCAGTCTGTTGTTCCATGTCCAGCTCTAACTGTTGCTTCCTTACCAGCATACAGATTTCTCAGGAGGAAGGTCAGGTGGTGTGGTATTCCCATCCCTTTAAGAATTTTCCACAGTTTGTTGTGATTCACACAGTCAAGGATTTTGGCATAATCAATAAAGTAGAAGTAGACATTCTACTGGAACTCTATTGCTTTTTCTATGATCCAACGATGTTGGTAGTTTTATCTCTGGTTCCTCTGCTTTTTCTAAATCCAGTTGGAACATCTGGAAGTTCTCGGTTCATGTACTGTTGAAACCTGCCTTGGAGAATTTTGAGCATTACTTTGCTAGTGTGTGAGATAAGTGCAATCGTGCAGTAGTTTGAACATTCTTTGGCATTGCCTTTCTCCTGGATTGGAATGAAAACTGACATTTTCCAGTCCTGTGGCCACTGCTGAGTTGTCCAAATTTGCCGGCATATTGAGTGCAGCACTTTCACAGCACCATCTTTTAGGATTTGGAATAGCTCAGCTGGAGTTCCATCACCATCACTAGCTTTTTCCGTAGTGATGCTTCCTAAGGTCCACTTGACTTCACATTCCAGAATGTCTGGCTCTAGATCAGTGATCACACCATCATGATTATCTGGGACATGGAGAACTTTTTTTTTTTTTTTCATGGAGAACTTTTTTGTATATTCTGTGTATTCTTGCTACCTCTTCTTAATATCTTCTGCTTCTGTTAGGTCCATACCATTTCTGTCCTTTATTGGGCCCATCTTTGCATGAAATGTTCCCTTGATATCTCTAATTTTCTTGAAGAGATCTCTAGTCTTTCCCATTCTATTGTTTTCCTGTATTTCTTTGCACTGATACCTGAGGAAGGCTTTCTTATCTCTCCTTGCTATTTTTGGAACTCTGCATTTAAATGGGTATGTATTTCATTTTTTCTTTGCCTTTAGCTTCTCTTATTTTCTCAGCTGTTTGTAAGACCACCTCAGATAACCATTCTGCGCTTTTGCATTTCTTCTTCTTGGGGATGTTCTTGATCACTGCCTCCTGTACAATGTCATGAACCCCCATCTGTAGTTCTTCAGGCACTCTATCAAATCTAGTCCCTTAAATCTATTTCTCACTTCCACCAGGTAATCATAAGGGATTTGATTTAGGTCATACCTGAATGGTCTAGTGGTTTTCCCTACTTTCTTCAATTTAAGTCTGAATTTGGCAATAAGGAGTTCATGAATTGAGCCATAGTCAGCTCCCAGTCTTGTTTTTGCTGACTGTATAGAGCATCTTCATCTTTGGCTGCAAAGAATATAATCAGTCTTATTTTGGTGTTGACCATCTGGTGATGTCCATGTGTAGAGTCTTCTCTTGTGTTGTTGGAAGAGGGTGTTTGCTGTGACCAGTGCATTCTCTTGAAAAAGCTCTGTTAGCCTTTACCCTGTTTCATTTTGTACTCCAAGGCCAAACTTGCCTGTTACTCCAGGTATCTCTTGACTTTCTATTTGCATTCCTGTCCCTTATAATGAAAAGGACATTTTTGCGGGCATTAGTTCTAGAATGTCTTGTCAGTCTTCATAGAACCGAACAAATTCAGCTTCTTCAGCATTACTGGTTGGGGCATAGACTTAGATTACTGTGATATTGAATGGTTTGCCTTGGAAATGAACAGAGATCATGCTGTTGTTTTTGAGATTGCAACCAAGTACTGCATTTCAGAATCTTTTGCTGACTATGAGGGCTAGTCCATTTCTTCTAAGGGATTCTTGCCCTTAGAAGTAGTAGATATAATGGTCATTTGAGTTAAATTTACCCATTCCAGTCCATTTTAGTTCACTGATTCCTAAAATGTCCACGTTCACTCTTGCTACCTCCCGTTTGACCACTTCCTATTTGCCTTGATTCATGGGCCTAACATTCCACGTTCCTGTGCAATATTGCTCTTTACAGGATCAGACTTACTTCCATCACCAGTCACATCCACAACTGGGTGTTGCTTTTGCTTTGGCTCCATCTCTTCTATCTTTCTGGTGTTGCTTTTGCTTTGGCTCCATCTCTTCTATCTTTCTGGAGTTATTTCTCCACTGTTCTGTAGCAGCATATTGGGCACCTACCAAGCTGAGGAGTTCATCTTTCAGTGTCCTATCTTTTTGCCTTTTCATACTGTTCATGGGGTTCTCAAGGCAAGAATACTGAAGTGGTTTGCTCTTACCTTCTGCAGTGCACCACGTTTTACCATAACTCTCCACCATGGCCTGTCAGTCTTGAGTGGCACTATAGTTTCATTTCCAAATTTCCAAATTTGCTGGCATATTGAGTGCAGCACTTTCACAGCATCATCTTTCAGGATTTGAAATAGATCAGCTGGAATTCCATCACATCCACTAGCTTTGTTTGTAGTGATGCTTTCTAAGGCCCACTTGACTTCATATTCCAGGATGTCTGGCTCTAGGTCAGTGATCACACCATTGTGATTACCTGGGTCATAAAGATCTTTTTTGTACAGTTCTTCTGTGTATTCTTGCCACCTCTTCTTAATATCTTCTGCTTCTGTTAGGTCCATACCATTTCTGTCCTTTATTGAGCCCATTTTTGCATGAAATGTTCCCTTGGTATCTCTAATTTTCTTGAAGAGATCTCTAGTCTTTCCCATTCTGTTGTTTTCTTCTATTTCTTTGCATTGATCACTGAGGAAGTCTTTCTTATCTCTCCTGGCTAGTCTTTGGAACTCTGCGTTCAAATGGGAATATCTTTCCTTTTCTCCTTTGCTTTTCACTTCTCTTCTTTTCTCAGCTCTTTGTAAGCCCTCCTCAGACAATCATTTTGCCTTTTTGCATTTCTTTTCCATGGGGATGGTCTTGATCCCTGTCTCCTATACAATGTCACGAACCTCCATCCATAGTTCATCAGGTTCTCTGTCTATCAGAGCTAATCCCTTAAATCTATTTCTCACTTCCACTGTATAGTCATAAGGGATTTGATTTATGTCATACCTGAATGGTCTAGTGGTTGTCCCTACTTTCTTCAATTTAAGTCTGAATTTGGCAATAAAGGAGTTCATGATCTGAGTCACAGTCAGCTCCCAGTCTTGTTTTTTCTGACTGAATAGAGCTTCTCCATCTTTGGCTGCAAAGAATATAATCAATCTGATTTCGGTGTTTGCCACCTGGTGATGTCCATGTGTAGAGTCTTCTCTTGTGTTGTTGGAAGAGAGTGTTTGCTATGACCAGTGCATTCTCTTGGCAAAACTCTATTAGCCTTTGCCCTTCTTCATTCCATACTTCAAGGCCAAATTTGCCCATTTCCAGGTGTTTCTTGACTACCTACTTTTGCATTCCAGTCCCCTATAATGAAAAGGACATCTTTTTTGGGTGTTAGTTCTAAAAGGTCTTGTCGTTCTTCATAGAACTGTTCAACTTCAGCTTCTTCAGCATTACTGGTTGGTGCATAGGCTTGGATTACCGTGATATTGAATGGTTTGCCTTGGAAACAAACAGAGATCATTCTGTCATTTTTGAGATTGCATTCAAGTACTGCATTTCAGACTATTTTGTTGACAATGATGACTACTCCATTTCTTCTAAGGGATTCCTGCCCACAGTTGTAGATATAATGGTCATCTGAGTAAATTCACCCATTCCAGTCCATTTTAGTTCACTGATTCCTAGAATATTGACATTCACTCTTGCCATCTCCTGTTTGACCACTTCCAATTTGCCTTGATTCAAGGACCTAACATTCCATGTTCCTATGCAATATTGCTCTTTACAGCATGGACCTCTATCACCAGTCCCATCCACAACTGGGTATTGTTTTTGCTTTGGCTCCATCCCTTCATTCTTTCTGGAGTTATTTCTCCACTGATCTCCGGTAGCATATTGGGCACCTACCGACCTGGGGAGTTCCTCTTTCAGTATCCTATCATTTTTCCTTCTCATACTGATCATGGGGTTCTCAAGGCAAGAATACTGAAGTTGTTTGCCATTCCCTTGTCCAGTGGACCACATTCTGTCAGACCTCTCCACCATGACCCGAATGTCTTGGGTGGCCCCACACGGCATGGCTTAGTTTCATTGATTTAGACAAGACTGTGGTCCATGTGATCAGATTGGCTAGTTTTCTGTGATTATGGTTTTAGTGTGTCTGCCCTCTGATGTCCTCTCGCAACACCTACCATCTTACTTGGGTTTCTCTTACCTTGAATGTGGGGTATGTCTTCACGGCTACTCCAGCAAAGCACAGCCACTGCAGATGGTGACTGCAGCCATGAAATTAAAAGACGCTTACTCCTTGGAAGGAAAGTTATGACCAACCTAGATAGCATATTAAAAAGAGAGACATTACTTTGCCAACAAAGGTCCATCTGGTCAAGGCTATGGTTTTTCCAGTGGTCATGTATGGATGTAAGAGTTGGACTGTGAAGAAAGCTGAGCGCTGAAAAATTGATGCTTTTGAACTATGGTGTTGGAGCAGACTCTTGAGAGTCCCTTGGACTGCAAGGAGATCCAACCAGTCCATCCTGAAGGAGATAAGTCCTGGGTGTTCATTGGAAGGACTGATGCTGAAGCTGAAACTCCAATACTTTGGGCAGCTCATGCGAAGAATTGACTTGTTGGAAAAGACCCTGATGCTGGGAGGGGTTGGGGGCAGGAGGAGAAGGAGATGACAGAGGATGAGATGGCTGGATGGCATCACCGACTCAATGGGCATGAGTTTGAGTAAACTCCGGGAGTTTGTGATGGACAGGGAGGCCTGGCATGCTGCGATTCATGGGGTTGCAAAGAGTCAGACATGACTGAGTGACTGAACTGAACTGACAGTTTCATTTAGCTAGACAAGGCTGTGGTCCATGTGATCAGTTTGATTAGTTTATTGTGATTGTGGTTTTCATTCTGTCTGCCCTCTGCTGGATATGCAATCTCCTGATGGGTGAGATTGACTTAGTAGGAAACTGAGTCTGTTCTGATGGGCAGAGCCATGCTCAGTAAATCTTTAATCCAATTTTCGGTTGATGGGCTGGGCTGTGTTCCCTCCCTTTTGCTTGACTTGAGGCCAAACTCTGGTGGAGGTAATGAAGATAATGGTGACCTCCCTCAACAGTTCCAGTGCACATTGCTGCACTTGATGCCCCTGACCCTGCAACAGGCCACTGCCGACCGAAGCTTACACTGGAGACTCCTGGACCCTCACAGGCAAGTCTGGGTTAGTCTCTTTTAGGGTCACTGCTTCTTTCTCATAGGTCCTGGGATGCAAAATGTTTTGTTTGTGCCCTCCAAGAGTCTGTTTCCCCAGTCGTGTGTAAGTTCTGGCAAGTCTATGGTGGGTTAATGGCGACCTCTTCCAAGAGTGCTTATGCCATACCCAGGTCTGCTGCACCAGAACCCCGCCCCTGCAACAGGCCACTGCTGACCCATACCTCCACAGGAGACACTCAAATACTCAAAGGCATGTCTGACTCAGCCTGTGGGGTCTCCTGGTACCCACAAGGTTTTGTTTGAGCCTTCTGAGCACCTCTGGCAGGTATGAGTTTTGATTCTAAATGCAATTTCACCCCTCCTACCATCTTGCTGGGGTTTCTCCTTTGTCCTTGGGCATGGCATATCTTTTTTTGGTGGGATCCACATTCTCCTGGTGAAGTTTGTTCAGCAACGAACTGTAATTTTGTAGTTCTTGCAGAAGTTGAGTGCAGGTCCTACTCCACCATCTTATATTCCTAGTAGAAAAGAAAAAAAAGATTGGTGAACTTTTATGCATAAAAATTGAAACTACCCAACATGAATTGCAAAGAAAACATATTGAAAGATAAAAAGCATCAGTGAACTGTGGAATAACTTCATATGTGAAATTTATATGTGGATTTCAGACAAGAATAGGTTTTGTTAAATAAATAATGGCTGGTTTATTTTTTTTTTTAATTTTGATAAAAACTACAAACTCAAAATTCTAGGAAGTGCAAGGAATCTCAAGAACAGGAAATATAAGTAATCACATCAATGTACATTTCCTAAAACAAGTGATAACAAATTTAATCGCATCTACAACAACGATAGGTGGCTTCTCAGATGGCTCAATGGTAAACAATCTGTCTGCCAATGCAGGAGACACAAGAGACCCAAGTTTGATCCCTGACTCCAGAAGATTCCCTAGAGGAGGAAATGGCAACCCATTCCAGTATTCTTACCTGAAAAATCCCATGGACAGAGGAGCCTGGTGGGCTATAGTCTATGGGGTTGAAAAGTCAGACATGACTGAGTGACTGTGCATATACACACACACACACACACACACAATAATGACAACAGCAAAGGTTTGTTGTCATGAACAATGAAGCAAATATATTTAAAGTAGTGAAGGCAAAAATAGGTCAACTAGCTCACTCTATACTCAACAAAAATGTATTTTGAAATTTAAGGCAAAATAAAAACTTACCAAATGTACAAAAACTGAAAGAATTCATTACCAACAGATATTTGCTATCAGAATTGATAAGGGGAGTAATCCAGTCAGTGTCATTAACAATAAGATCAAAACCCACATAATTAAATATAAAGCTGACAAATTATAAGAATGTCCTGTACACTGAAAACTGCAAAACAATGCACCAAGAAATTAAAAAAAAAAAATAACAGGACAGTTATATTGTGTTTACTGATTGGAAGACTATTGTTATTCCCAAATTGATCTATAAATTAAATGTAATTTCAATTCACACCAGCAGGCAGTTGAAAATTTTTATCTCATTTAAAAACTCACATGGAAATGAAATTAAAATTAAATAGTCAGAGCAACTTTGAAAAAGAAAAGTAAGCCAGGAAGACTTACACTGCCTGATTTCTATACTGAGCTACTCTTTAAAAAAAAAAAAGAAGAAGAAGAAAGATATACATGTGCTTTTAAATTAATACACTAAAGTCAGGACATGTAAAATGTAGGCTCTATTAGTGGTTATCTCTAAGGAGGAGAATATGATTGCAAGAGGACTCAAAAAAGCTTCCATTTTATTGAGAAGGTCTGACTTTTTTAAATAGGAAATTGTGTGTGCACACTATTTGAGTAATTATAAATACACTTGAAGTAAAATACAATGTCTTAAATGCCATTTTTCTTATCATAATTACTTTGATTTGAAACTGTAGTTATTTAGCAAAGATTGGATAAGGTTTCATATTCATTTGACAGTTGAAAAGGAAAAATACTGATGCCAAAACTTCATATTACTGAAGGTATTGAAGATATTGGGTTATTTTTATTTTATTCTATAAGTCAGAGTCAACATGCTATGGTAGTTTCTTGAACAGATTTGAAAGCATTTTACAAAACCGTACATGAGAGGATTGCAGTTCTAGGTGGTACTGCATGAATATTTTACCAACTGGAAATTCTTGAGACCTCCATTAATGTATTAGCAATATACTGCAAGTTCCTGTAATATAAAAGGGGATGGAGGAGTCAGGAAAGACTTAC
The DNA here is from genome assembly GCF_033118175.1 of Dama dama. Classification (NCBI taxonomy): domain Eukaryota; kingdom Metazoa; phylum Chordata; class Mammalia; order Artiodactyla; family Cervidae; genus Dama; species Dama dama. The sequence goes on from NC_083689.1 coordinate 100,800,454, forward strand.
CCCAAAATCACAAATAACAATTCAAAGGAATGCACACTGCTCCCTAACTTTTGTTCTGATGAGTACTGATTATTTAAAGTACTTTCAACCATGTTTGATTTTAATGTATGACAAGTGTTTGATTTTGCTATTCATCTTGCTATATAATAACTTTCTGAAGGCCATAAAATGCATCTATTTTAGAGTCTCAAATATCAGTCATAAACTCAAGTTATTAAAACTCAGAGATAAAATTTTCTATATAGATTATTATAATACAAAAGGCAAATGGTTCCATAGCCTGGTTGGAAGATAAGCTCTACATTTGGGAACAGGCTTAGAGGCTTTAGCAGCATTGATGCATTTCACATTGCTTCCTACAGAGGAGAAATTGCCATAGTAAACCTCTGGAAAGTAAATGAGACATAGGCTACATCCATGCATTTTAAAAATGCCAAGTTTAAAAGATGTTAAAAGCTGTTCAATTTAATTAATAATGAAGCAAAATCTTTCTTTTTCTTCTATGATTGCAGCCGGTTTCCTTTCTATTTCCTAGGAGAAGTAAAGCCTAGTGTGATATTCTCACTTTAAGGAGAGAAATTATTACAGGTTCATTAATGTCTGCTTCAGAAAAACTCTTAGAGCTTAGTTTTCTCATCTCCACATTTTACAATTTGGAAATTAAAAATACCTTTTCTTCAAAAGGCAATGATTCCCCTTATTTTACCTAATCATTATTCGGAAAACCTTGGCTAGCTCCAAAAGATTGCATCGTTTTCTTGGTTACACGTACAGGTGACTCACCACTCAGTCCTGAAGTACCGGAAAGGATCAGCTGAAGGACTCTAAGAGCTAGTAAACATGCAGATCATAACTCAATGCAGAATAAGGCTTTTATCCTTTTTCTTCTGGGAACAGGTTACCAAGGATCCAGAAAAACAACAACAGCAAAAATAAATAAACAGAGTAACAAAAGAGGAAAGGAGTACTGTTTCCTCAAATAATCCTCAATAGTCAGGACTCTATTGTTCACAGTGAAAAATATATATTATAGAGGAACATGATATTCTGTGGTTTTGAATGCCATGACCATTTTTTTTTTTTTTTTTAGATTTTTTAGTTAGATTCCTCTAATGTTGTTGCACCATATATTCTTAGATTCTATGGCAACAGATATTTATGTTCAAGAATGGCATTTGAAAAAAACAATAACAAATACTACAATTAAAGATGTTTTCAGGTGATGCTGAGAAGTGTGAAATATTACACAAGGCTGGATCAAGCATACAGCCACACCATTGATGAGCCACCTGACCATCACTGAGATCCTGAGTGTTGTCTTTGTTAGAACACAGCCATGCTGCATTAAAGCTGACATAATGAATAAGGGAATGTGAAAGGTGCTAGGCAGGATGCCCACAGCTCAACTGCTAGACACCCTCCTAGCCACTGTACAGTCCCAGCCAGTGAGCTACTGTTAATATGACAGACACACCCTTAAATAAAGTAGGAAAGGGAAACTCATTTCTAAAAGAGAACATAATGGAACTGTGTGCTGTTGTCAAGGTAAAAACCCCATGGCAGTATAAAATAGAAAAGATCTAATTAGAATGTGCAGTCTAACTTCTTACTAACTTAAGATGAAGGTCCCAGGGAGGAAACTTAATCCCTAATTTTAGTCAAAGGGCAAATGTACAATTAAGCTAACACAAATGCTTCAGCCAATCATTTGGGAGAATTCTATTAGCCCTGGACTCCCGAACACTCCACAGCTTAATAAGAAGTTCCAGCTGCACCAAATTGCTGTTTGTCAGACTGAAAAGAGCACAACCCAATGCACTGCTCTGCAGACTCGTCGGCCTGATCAGAATGTGAATATGGAGTATGGCATGCATAGTTGCTGGAACTGAACACACACTGTTTTCTCCTTCATGCATGGAAAATATCTCATTATTCCCAATCCCTAAATTCCCTGCCAGGCACTGCTGGAGCCACCACATATAGTGAGGCTTTGCGACCAAATGAATTTGAAAATAAACAAGTATGTGAAATCACAGGCTTAACTGAAAAAGCTTCCAGAATAAGGAAGTTCATAATTATAGGAATGCTTGTGCCAGGAGCTCTGGTGGCCTGAGTCTCCTTTTGTGTTAGCAGAAAGAGGTATTTCTAATCTACAGAATTGCTGAGAGGTTGAGTACTGTCAGTTCACAAAGCTTGCTCAGGTGAATAAGTAGCTTATCCTGCCTGATGCTGAAGCTTGTCTTTTGACTGGTAAGGGTTCACTAGCCCCTCTTCACCTCTTGCAAAGGGCCCTTCAGGAAAAGACAATAATGAGAGAGCTTTGGAAATGAACCTGATTTAAGAAAATGGTCTGGCCTTAGCTAATATGATACACTGCTTCATATCCTCTACTCAACCATTTAAATTTCAACTCAATTGCACTCAATTACATTTATCCAGTACTTTTAACATCCACAATATTAAAGTTGATCTCATCAAGGTTTCTGGGAATGCACGAGAAAGCAAAACAGACTCTACACTCAAACTCCTAGTTTATTAATGAAACTTAAAAGTTCACAAATAAGAATACTTCAAAAGAAGAATATAAAACTACAAATGGTAGAAACAACATGTCAAGATGAATAAAATAAAAAGACATCAGACCCGCAATCATGCATATCTGACTCCCCCCTCCAAACTGGACATACTGTACTAGAAAAGTTGGTTCCTTGCTCAAAACACGCTACTTTCCCTTGCTTAACATTTGTCACAAAAATCTATAATTTTTCCACATTATCAATGTGAAGGTACCTCTAGAGTTGCACTCACATTTCAGAGACATGGAATTTTAAAAAGTAGTTTTAAAATGTGTCATCATTTCCAGTTTTTTAAGAAATCTCCACACTGTTCTCCATAGCGGCTGTACTAGTTTGCATTCCCACCAACAGTGTAAGAGGGTTCCCTTTTCTCCACACCCTCTCCAGCATTTATTGCTTGTAGACTTTTGGATAGCAGCCATCCTGACTGGCGTGTAATGGTACCTCATTGTGGTTTTGATTTGCATTTCTCTGATAATGAGTGATGTTGAGCATCTTTTCATGTGTTTGTTAGCCATCTGTATGTCTTCTTTGGAGAAATGTCTGTTTAGTTCTTTGGCCCATTTTTTGAATGGGTCATTTATTTTTCTGGAATTGAGCTGCAGGAGTTGCTTGTATATTTTTGAGATTAATCCTTTGTCTGTTTCTTCATTTGCTATTATTTTCTCCCAATCTGAGGGCTGTCTTTTCACCTTACTTATAGTTTCCTTTGTAGTGCAAAAGCTTTTAAGTTTCATTAGGTCCCATTTGTTTAGTTTTGCTTTTATTTCCAATATTCTGGGAGGTGGGTCATAGAGGATCTTGCTTTGATTTATGTCGGTGAGTGTTTTGCCTATGTTCTCCTCTAGGAGTTTTATAGTTTCTGGTCTTACATTTAGATCTTTAATCCATTTTGAGTTTATTTTTGTGTATGGTGTTAGAAAGTGTTCTAGTTTCATTCTTTTACAAGTGGTTGACCAGCTTTCCCAGCACCACTTGTTAAAGAGGTTGTCTTTTTTCCATTGTGTATCCTTGCCTCCTTTGTCAAAGATAAGGTGTCCATAGGTTCGTGGATTTATCTCTGGGCTTTCTATTCTGTTCCATTGATCTATATTTCTGTCTTTGTGCCAGTACCATACTGTCTTGATGACTGTGGCTTTGTAGTAGAGTCTGAAGTCAGGCAGGTTGATTCCTCCAGTTCCATTCTTCTTTCTCAAGATTACTTTGGCTATTCGAGGTTTTTTGTATTTCCATACAAATTGTGAAATTATTTGTTCTAGTTCTGTGAAAAATACCATTGGTAGCTTGATAGGGATTGCATTGAATCTATAGATTGCTTTGGGTAGAATAGCCATTTTGACAATATTGATTCTTCCAATCCATGAGCATGGTATGTTTCTCCATCTGTTTGTGTCCTCTTTGATTTCTTTCATCAGTGTTTTATAGTTTTCTATGTATAGGTCTTTTGTTTCTTTAGGTAGATATATTCCTAAGTATTTTATTCTTTTTGTTGCAATGGTGAATGGTATTGTTTCCTTAATTTCTCTTTCTGTTTTTTCATTGTTAGTGTATAGGAATGCAAGGGATTTTTGTGTGTTAATTTTATATCCTGCAACTTTACTATATTCATTGATTAGCTCTAGTAATTTTCTGGAAGAGTCTTTAGGGTTTTCTATGTAGAGGATCATGTCGTCTGCAAACAGTGAGAGTTTCACTTCTGCCATATGACCCAGCAATACCACTCCTGGGCATACACACTGAGGAAACCAGATCTGAAAGAGACATGTGCACCCCAATGTTCATCGCAGCACTGTTTATAATAGCCAGGACATGGAAGCAACCTAGATGCCCATCAGCAGATGAATGGATAAAGAAGCTGTGGTACATATACACCATGGAATATTACTCAGCCGTTAAAAAGAATTCATTTGAATCGGTCCTAATGAGATGGATGAAACTGGAGCCCATTATACAGAGTGAAGTAAGCCAGAAAGATAAAGAACATTACAGCATACTAACACGTATATATGGAATTTAGAAAGATGGTAACGACAACCCTATATGCAAAACAGAAAAAGAGACACAGAAGTACAGAACAGACTTTTGAACTCTGTGGGAGAAGGTGAGGGTGGGATGTTGCGAAAGAACAGCATGTATATTATCTATGGTGAAACAGGTCACCAGCCCAGGTGGCATGCATGAGATAAGTGCTCGAACCTGGTGCACTGGGAAGACCCAGAGGAATCGGGTGGAGAGGGAGGGGGGAGGGGGGATCGGGATGGGGAATACGTGTAAATCTATTGCTGATTCATGTCAATGTATGACAAAACCCACTGAAAAAATAAATTAATTAATTAAAAAAAAAAACAATAAATGCGACCAAACCAAAAAAATAAATAAATAAATAAAATAAAATGTGTCATCATTTGAAGATAATATCATTTACTTAGAAAATCTAAGTGGTGATTACTGACAAACTATAAGAATTGCTCTGGATTTCAAAAAGATGGTAGTTTACAGATTAATACGCTATGTATTACTGTCAGAATTGTACCTGGAAAAAAAAGTCTAGTTACACAGGCAAGATATTTGTTTTTTTTGGCAAAACTGTCAGGTAGTAACAAACTAATCTTTCCAATTATCATATTAGACAATGGAAGTTATTCAATATTCAACTATTTACCAAGTTTTTGTTGAATGTTTATTCTGTTTTGTTACTTTAGAAGGGCAATAGTAGTTAATTACAATACAATCCAAGAATGAGTTACTGACTCCAAAGGCCAAAGGCCAACTGCTCCTATACATAGATATATGCTCTGACTAAAATCTACATGAAACCGGTGTGTGTATGTGTGTGTGTCTGTCATTTATAATAGTTTGCATGATACATTTCCTAATCAGGAACTGAAGGAACAAATAAAAAAGATATGCATTTTTTTCTCATTTAAATTATTCTTGGAAGACTGCTAGAGTGAGATTTTTGTTTTCTTTTTATTTCCTTTGTGATTGGCAAAATTTTGTCACTCAAACTTCAGGTTGTCATATTATTAATTTTAGGCTTCACAAAGATAAAAACAATGATTAGCATAAAATTATTGAGTCTTCTGTTAACATAGGGGTAAAATAGGCATAATAGTCATATCACAGGCTTTAGGTATTCTTTAGTGGTTGGTTTGTTTTTTGGCTGTGGCCTGAGGCATCTAGGATCTTACTTCACTGATGAAGGATCAAATCTGTGCCTCCTATAGTGGAAGCTGAGTCTTAACCACTGGCCCAGGGAAGTATTCACATTAATTTTTATCATTTTCACATTAATTTCTAAATGGTTTTTGCATTTCTAACTTGACATTTCTAGGCCCTTAGCCAGATATGGTTAAGGGTACAGTCTCTCTGGTCTAGATTTCTCTTCTTATGCCATCCAGACCATGTCTTCCCTGCCTTTACTTTAGGTACTAAGTTATTGTTACACATGAATCTATGCAAGAATGTTACATTTTGCAGGGTCATTATTATGAAGCATAACATTATTTAAAAATCTTGTGTGCAATCAGGTTTCACATTCTTAATTGTTTTATTTTTGAATCAGGTGAATTTTTAAGAGGACATTGCTTCTCTTTATTACCCTATTGAACACCTGCCATTTTCTATTTTAAGAAAAATATTTGTGTCTTGGTTAACCAGCAGACTTTGGTCTTCAGCTGGCTGCTTCTCAGTTTTGTGTCTCTATTCTAATCCCATATTATATGTTTGCACATATATGTGAGGGGTGATGTAGGGAAGAGAGAGGGATGTTGTGTCATGGATTTAGTTCATGGATTTAGTATCCTGGTTTCTAGAAGAAAGTAGAAGTAGGTCTAGAATCCATTCACACTGAATGTAAATCTTTGATCTGGCCAGAACTGAAGACACCATAATGTCACATTATTATTATTATTATTAGTTGTTGTTGTTGTTCAGTCACCAAGTTGTGTTCAACTCTTCAGGACCCCATGGACTGCAGCATGCAAGTCTTCCCTGACTCTCAGCATCTCCCGGAGAATGCCCAAATTCATGTCCATTGAATTGGTGATGCCATCCAACCATCTCATCCTCCATTGTCCTCTTTTTCTGCCTTCCATCTTTCCCAGCATCAAAGGTCTTTTCCGGTGAGTCAGTTTTTCACATCAGGAAGCCAAAGTATTAGAGCTTTAGCTTCAGCATCATTCTCTCAAAGAGTATTCAGGGTTGACATCCTTTAAGACTGACTGGTTTGATCTTCTTGCTTTCCAAGGGACTCTCAAGAGTCCACATTATTATACTTAACATTATTATACATTCTTAGAAGTAAGGGCCAGGTGCTCAGTCAATTTAGTTGTGTCTGACTCTTTGCAATCCTATGAAATGTATCCCACCAGGTTCCTCTGTTTATGACATTTTCCCAGTAAGAAAGCTGGAGTGGGTTGCCATGCCCTTCCCCCACCCCCACCCTGGGATCTTCCCAACCCAGGGATTGAACCCACCACAACCCAGGGATATCTTCTGCATCCCCTGCATTGCAGGTGGATTCTTTACTTCTGAGCAACTGGGAAAGCCCCAATGGCTAAGATTTGAGGCCAAAATGAAATTTTCTACTGCTTACTCCTGAATCTAACCTGGTGTTGGATTTGTGGGGTTAGGAATTTACTCACCTGGTCATCTGGAAAAACCTCTGCCTGCTTCACAAACCTAGAATCAGAGCTGCCTTATAACTTCTGTGAGCCCTAGACAGATTGCCTTTATGGCAACATGTGACTGCATCAATATAAATATAAATATACTATGTGTTCGTGTGCTCAGTCATGTCCAACTCTTGTGCAGAATCATAAACTGTAGCCCACCAGGCTGTTCTGCCCATGGAATTTTCCAAGCAAGAATATTACAGCAGGTTGCCATTTCCTACTCCAGGAAATGTACTGTACTGTGTGTTAAAATATTTCCTTCAGCTTAAAATTTATTATTTTCTTCCAATTTTAAAAGAAGACATTTTTTTTTGTGGGCCCCTAGAAGTACTGTATGCCCTAGACAATGCAACTATTGTGCTTAATGGATAATTCAGTCCTTCCTGGAAGAACAGAGATTTTCAGAGAAGGTTCTTGTTTTGTGTATTGTTTTTCTTTGTGTGTGTGTGTGGGGGGGGGGGGGCGCTGGGTAGAGGAAACTTTCATTGATTAACATGGCCCAATGGGTGTCTGGTTCTCATCCTAACATCATAGCTTCTCCTCTGAAAAAAAAAAATATGGCTTCCCTTACAGAGAGGAGAAAGTGAGAGGATTGAAAGGACAAAAAATGCTCATTTCTATACTACATTGCCTTGGTAGACAGAGCGAAGTTTCCCTTCTTTCAAAGGAAAGCTCTGCAGCAATGGGTACGCCTCCCCTCAAAGATAGAATGGTCTACCTTTGACCTTCCCCAGTTCATTGGAAGGACTGATGTTGAAGCTGAAACTCCAATACTTTGGCCACCTGATGTGAATAGCTGACTCATTTGAAAAGAACCTGATGCTGGGAAAGATTGAGGGCAGGAGGAGAAGGGGACGACAGAGGATGAGATGGTTGGATGGCATCAATAACTCAATGGACATGGGTTTGGGTAAATTCTGGGAGTTGGTGATGGACAGGGAGGCCTGGTGTGCTGTGGTTCATAGGGCCGCAAAGAGTCAGATATGACTGAGTGACTGAACTGGAACTGGAACTTCTATAGAACACTTCAGACACAGCAGGTTAGACATGGCTATCATTTATGTGAAAATCTATGTAAGTCACATTTGATACTTTCAGAGGAATGTGGGGTTTCTGCTTTTTTTCTACTTTTAAGAATGAATGTCTTCCTTCAAATTATTGAATGCTAGTCCCTAACATCATATTTGACACTTGTAGTTACTTCAGCTCTCCTGTGAGATTAGTTGTCAAATTATAGAGTCTTTTCTTGACCGTCTCTAACACCTATATATCTTCATTTTTAAACCCATTAAAATATTTTTCTAATTAATTTATTGTAGATTACAGGTTATTATTTAGTTGCTAAGTTGTGTCCAACTCTTTGTGACCTCATGGACTGTAAATTACCATGTTCCTTTGTCCATAATATTTCACAGACAAGAATACTGGAGTGAGTTGCCATTTCCTTCTCCAGGGAATCTTCCTGACCCTGGGATCAAACCACATCTCTTGAAATGACAAGCAGATTCTTTGCCACTGAGCCACCTGGGAAGCCCCAAATTGTAAGAACAAGACCAAAAACTCTAATGAATTCTATCAAAGATATCATGTTGTAGGAACAATGCTCACTTCCTTATCATGAGAAAGATATTCTAGATTACAAATCCAAAGTTAGTTGTAAACCAGCCTTCTGGGACAAACAGTTAGGACCAAAAATTTTCAAAAGGGGGAAAATGAAATGGGATCCCAGTATCAAGATAAAGCCCCTCAAAAGAACTTCTTGTTGTCTTAATTATTATCCCTCCAGTAGTCAAATCCTTAAAGAATTGGGAATTCTGGGGAAAACTAGGCGCTATGGTCAAACTGGTAGTGATTTCAAGTTTACAAGGTAACTTAAGGCTGATTGGATGGCATTGGCCTAGGAACAAACCTGGTCTCATAGCCTAGGAAGGGATTAAACCTACTGCTGGAGGTTAATTAGTTGCACTGTGAAGGGTACAGGAACTTGAGGTAGGAAGTCTGCATCTTTCTGGTCTCTACTTCTATGTCACATTATAAAACAAATACGCCTCAGAAGTTACTCCTGTGTTCTTCACTCCTGTGTTCTTCATTCTATGAAAGTGAAAGTGAAGTCATTCAGTCGTGTCTGACTCTTGGCAACCGCATAGACTGTAGCCTACTATAGACTGTAGCCTACCATAGACTGTAGCTTACAGGCTTCTCCATCCATGGGATTTTCCAGGCAAAGTACCAGAGTGGGTTGCCATTTCCTTCTCCAGGAGGATCTTCCCAACCCAGGGATCAAACCCAGGTCTCCTGCATTGCAGGCAGATGCTTTACCCTCTGTGCCACCAGGGAAGCCCAGTGAAAGTCACTCAGTCTTGTCTGACTCTTTGTGACCACATGGACTACACAGTCCATGGAATTCTCCAGGCCACAATACTGAAGTGGGTAGCCTTTCCCTTCTCCAGGGGATCTTCCCAACCCAGGGATCGAACCCAGGTCTTCTGCATTGCAGGTGGATTCTTTACCAGCTGAGCCACAAGAGAAGTCCTCTTATTCTATAGGCCAATATATATTTTTCTTAATTGTGAATAATTATGCTCAGGCAAAAGCCTCCAATTTTATCTCAGTGTTTTAAAAGACTCAACATTGTCCTGCATTTAATGTACATTTCATTGTCTACATTTAATGTATAGTGTTTTGAAAGTATATTTTTAATTTATTAACTTTTTATTCATTCATTTGAGAAATATTTGTTGAGCACATGTTCCTTGTGAATACCACAGTGAGCAAGACTGAGGACCCCTTCCCTTATGGAATTAATAATGGAAATAACTGAAATGGAAACAACTCCCTACTAATCCCATGTCCTGAGATAGGAAGTGCTGCAGCACTTGGTTTTCTTAACCAGGTACCTACAGAAAATAATAATAAAAACAGTTATTAGTCATTTTATATTTTGCTTACAATTTCCCAGTCATAATCTTACTTAATTATTTACCACAACCAGGTAATAAATGCAATACAAATCTCTGAGAAATTAACTAACTTGCCTCAACTCAAGAGTCAGGAATTTCCAATGCACAACTGAGATCCAGGCCCCCTGCTTAATTAATACAATATACTTGGCCTATTCATTTTCACACACAGATGTCTGGACAGCATGGACTCTGCTTTATACATCCATTAAGATTATATTGTAAAGTAATTAGCCTCCAACTAATAAAAATAAATGAAAAAAAAAAAACACCAAAAAAAAAAAAAAAAGATTATATTGACTGAATCATCAGGTAAACAGCACATGTCATAATATGTAGCTCTAAACAAATTCATTACTGTTTGAGGGAGTCCACTTTCAGTTAGGTTACAACACTTTAGAAATCATAGAAGAAAGTCAAAGGTACAGACATTATGGTGAATAAAATGTCCCTGGAGAATTAAAGTGGTAATTTACCTTAAAACAAGTGATTTATATTTCCAAATTACCTTTCTCATTACAAAGAACAATTTGTAAAGGGTTCATTCTATGTAACTCAATGGATCCTAACAGTCAAATAAATAAGAGTGATTTTACTACTGAGATTTCTTTTATATTTCTTTATTGCTCCAATAGCACAAAAATTAGGACTTTTCTTTCAATTAAAATCACTGTCTTTATTCATTGAAAAGTCTCTATTGTTGCTTTGATAAAATGTCAAAATTCAACTTTTTGCCTATTAAAAATAACATTTTAGTCCACAGAATGACTTGTCTCAAATCGCCAGAAAAAATAATGCCTAAAAACACTACCAGGCTTCCCTGGTGGCTCAGTTGGTAAAGAATGTGTCTGCAATGCAGGAGACCTGGGTTTGATTCCTGGGTCAGGAAGATCCCCTGGAGAAGGAAATGGCAACCCACTCCAGGATTCTTGCCTGGAGAATCCCATGGACAGAGGAGCGTGGCAGGCTACAGTCCATGTGGTCAAAAGAGTCAGACAGGACTTGGCAACTAAGCCACCCACCACCAGAAACAGTACCAAAAAACTTCCTTTTTCTTGTTAAGCATTTCAAAATAAAAGCCTCAATTTCAAGTGACTAAATTCTTCAAATTTTAGGCGTGAAAAATATGATCCTATATAACCTAAACCACTACTTACCCTCTGAATTATTGCTCCTGAACATTTAATTGTGACCCAAATAAATGTTCTAACATTTTAGAAGCCATTTTCTTTTGAACGGTAGCAGCAATAAGATTCAGGTAACTGGAGAACACTCACAATAGATGGCTTCTAATTAAATGCTGGTACCCTTGAAACACAAAACCCTTTTGTGTTTAAGCAGCAGGGTGGAAGTTATTTATTAGTCATACACTGTCCATTCTAAAATGAGGAGGTCAGACCATTGCACCGTACACTCACTGTTAAATTTCTGCTTTTTGAAAACAGGTATGTTGAGCATCAGGACAGTGACAAAGAAAACCATTTATAGGTAATCATCAGGAACCTGGCACCAAAAGGGTATAAAATAGACATATTTCATCTGTGGAACTTTACCCCTTATTTCCAGCACAGCTCTCGTTGTTAGGATCTCCATGAATATTGTATGATTACTGCTTTTCACACAGTTCAAAGAAGCAACCGTGTGGCATCACAAAAGCGCTTCTGTGAAGAAACTTAGAAAGAATCCCCAAAGGGGAACACCGATAAAGGGACGGATGAGAATAGGTGTTAGAGGGAGACTTGTCTAGAAAAGCTAAGGTCAGATAACCTTTACTCATGTGGCTAGGAAAAAAAAAATGTGTGCATATCAAAAAGCCATTCAAAGTTTCCCTTTACCATTCTTGACATTTTTCATGTAGACATTTAAGCTCACTGAGACTCAATTAAATAAAAAACTCTGAATTTCTCACCTGGCTTCTCATTCAGAGTAATGGAAAAAAAGCCAACCATGTTCATTATTTGCCCTGTCTAATTCATGCCTAGATAAGTCCATGGGAGTGGGTACATACATAAATTCTTTCTAGCCATAGTTATTTATTTAAAAATATATAGTGATAAATAAAAGGATGCCTTTAGTAGTATAAATACATATTTATGCTGTATGGTGAAATTCTTATTCACTTGATAATTCTAATGAGTTCTCTCATGAACAGTTTTAATAAATTGCTTGAAACTCTCACATGTAACTCATATAACAGAAGTGCTTACAAGGTAGCATAATTTTTATGTTAGTTTTTAGTTATTGACCATATTAGAGTCATGACTAACAACTGTCATGATGATTTGAATGCTGACATTTGATTCCTTTAAGTACCATTGATATCAGGAAATATGGGAAATCCCAGAAGAGTTTAGGCATTCAGAGCACTTGGCAACATTTTCCCACAAACAGTAATTCAAGATGAACTTTCTTATATTAATATACGTTTGTATTCAGACACGACAACCAGGAAATCAATTAAAGATGTATGAGATAACAGAAACCAGTGAGACCACAAAATAAAGTGACTGTTCCTTCTAAAGGAACATACATGAACCCATACAATTATAACTAAATATCTCTATGTGAAATTCAAGTTACAGACAATAGCAGAGGGAGAAGGGAGACAGCTGTGAAGGGTGTGAGTGGGGCTTCTTAGAAGCCTAAGAAATAAGTAAGATACATATAAGTGAAGAGCAATGGAATCCCACTGGAAGCAAGTCTAAGAGGTGAAAGTGGATTTGCATATTAAAAAAATCCTATTGACTGCAATGATTGGCGATTAGGAGACAGGAAATTCAGGAAATTTTGAGAAACAAGTTCAAAGTTATCCTGAATACTAAACTAAATAGTACAACCTTTCCTGTCAAAATATGAGGTTGTATTGATGTTGCATGTATGTGTATGTAAGAGAACAGCATGAAGAAATTATTGTCTTCAGTTCAGTTCAGTTCAGTTCAGTCACTCAGTCGTGTCCAACTCTTTGCAACCCTATGAACCGCAGCATCCCAGGTCTCCCTGTCCATCACCAACTCCTGGAGTTTACCCAACCTCATGTCCACTGAGTTGATGATGCCATCCAACCACCTCGTCCTCTGTCATCCTCTTTTCCTCCTGTCCTCAATCCCTCCCAGCATCAGGGTCTTTTCAAATGAGTCAGCTCTTCGCATGAGGTGGCCAAAGTATTGGAGTTTCAGCTTCAGCATCAGTCCTTCCAGTGAGCACTCAGGACTGATCTCCTTTAGGATGGACTGGTTGGATCTCCTTGCAGTCTAAGGGGCTCTCAAGAGTCTTCTCCAACACCACAGTTCAAAAGCATCAATTTTTCTGCGCTCAGCTTTCTTTATAGTCCAACTCTCACATCCAAATCCATTCTGTTTTGCAGCCAGATTTGGCTTCAAAACAGAATGGATTTGGATGTATGAAGAAACTACTTTGGTGGTTAGGACAGAAGTGATAGGATCTTTACCACAGTGGTTTTCATGCAGAAGGATATTTTAGATAGAGATTATATTAAGAAAAAAAGGGCTTCCCTGGTAGCTTAGCTGGTAAAGAATCTGCCTGCAAAGCAGGAGACTCTGGTTCAATTCCTGGGTTGGGAAGATCCCCTGAAGAAGGGCATTGCAACCCCCTCCTGTATTCTTGCCCGGAGAATCCCCATGGACAGAGGAGCCTGGCGGGCTATAGTCCATGGGGCTGCAGAGAGTCAGACATGACTAAGCAGCTGAGTGGACAGCACATATTAAGAAAGAGGATGATGAAAGACTGTAGGATTAGTCAGTTATATAGAATAATGGAGGTACATGTTATAGATTTTGCTTGCCTGATTTATGAGCCATTTAATCATGAAAACCAAGAAAAGTGAAGTCACTCAGTCATGTCTGACTCCTTGCAAACCCCAAGGACTGTAGCCTACCAGGCTCCTCGGTCCATGGAAATTTTCCAGGCAAGAGTACTGGAGTGGGTTGCCATTTCCTTCTCCAGGGCATCTTCCCGACCCAGGGATCAAACCCGGGTCTCCCACATTGCAAACCCATCTTTACCCGTCTTAGACTCACTTTACCATCTAAGCCACCAGGGAAGCCCATGAAAAAACCAAGAGAAAGCTTTATTCATTTTTTCCAGACCATATCTGCCTTAACATAAGGCAAAACTTCCCCATCCACTGCTAATTCAGAAAATAAATAAATAAACTGGACAAATAAAGAAACATCTAAAAAAGAAATAAACAAATAAGCAAACAAACTAAATAAACATCTGAAAAGCATTAACTGTTAAAGTGATAAGGGCAATCTATTATGACATATTGCATAAATCATTTGACCCTAACTTTATCCAATGTCTTTCAGTTAATTACTCAATTACAATACAGTTCTTTTTGTTGGAAGGTGGCTGGTTACTCATGCTACTACACAACTGGAATCAAGCAAGATGATTTCAGATACTTTTCTAAATAAGTGTCTAAGTGCTATAAGGCATCTCTCATAGTTTCGTAATATGTAGTTGCTTTGCTTATCCCCCTTCCAAGGAGAGTTTCATTATGTTCAGGTCACTATACACTTGCTAAATCTTAATCTTTTAGCACCTTCAAGGTTATTTAGTCATACGACTTAATATTTAGCCTGGGCAGGGAAATCCCTACTCTGAAATGTTTAGAAAAAACTACCTATTGTGGAATTTTCCACAGTCTATTAATAGAATGAAGGTTTCAGGTATTGGTCAGGGGAGTGTTAGCACATGGTTTGCACTTGGGCAAATCAGAGTTTAAATTCCAACTCAAACTTATCTGGCAAGTTACCAACTTCTTTGAGGCCCAATTGTTTCACCTATAAAATGTATACAATGACCTTGAATCTGACATTTCTTAAAGGCAACAAATGAAGGAAAATATGTAAGGAAGAGTTGGCATACCAAGAATGTAGAGGTAATAAATGAGAAAGATAATATTTATCATTAAATGTGTATATTCATTAAGAGAATATATGGATTTAAATTTCTATTGTGCCACTCATTAATTTCATGACTTTAGTAAGTTATCTGTAAATTACTTCAATGTCATCCTTGGGAAAATATAATGCATTGTTTTCTCTGGTATAAGGTATATTTCAGTAAATAGTATTTCATGTTTGTTGTACATACAGTTCAGAAGTAAAATGATTCTATCATTGAATCACTTTTTAATGCTGTCCTTAGCACTCATGTGACCATTAGCCATCATTAGCATTAAAGGGATTTCTTAAGGCATCTTGGAAATACACGCTTAGACAGCAACTTGCTTCCTTTAAACATGATATACAAGCAATAATAAAATTACATTTTTTGCCTTTAAAGATGTGTTTAAAGTTTCTATATCATTAAAATGGCATAACTGAAGAAAGAAATGGCAGCCCACTCCAGTATTCTTGCCTGGAAAATCCCATGGATGGAGGAACCTGGTAGGCTACAGTCCATGGGGTTGCAAAGAGTTGGACACGACTGAGTAACTTCACTCACTCAAAATGGCATAACATTCCTTATCATGCTTAAGATCACCCCTTGAAATAACAACAGTATTCCATGGACTTTGGTGGTGGTTTAGTCACTAAGTTGTGTCCAACTCTTGCAACCCCATGGACCGTAGCCCACCAGGCTCCTCTGTCCATGGGATTCTCCAGTCAAGAATACTAGAGTGGGGAGCCTTTCCTTTTTCCAGGTGATCTTCCTGACCCAGGAATAGAACCCAGGTCTCCTGCATTGCAGGCATATTCTTTATCAACTGAGCTACAGCAGTAAAGCTCCATGGACTTTAGCTTTCCTTGATCATAATTAGGACAGCTGTGTATGAGGTAGCTTTAGTTACTAAAATAGTTGCTTTAGTTTTGTTGCTTTAGTTACTAAAATAGATATTTGGAGAGGAGGACAATAGGAAAATATTAAAATTTATGTAACAGATATGTAAAAGATAATACAATAAGGGTAAACAAAAGTATGCATTTAATTTCCAAAATTTGCAAAGTGTTATTCTAAACAATCTAGAACTTATATTATTGTTACTATTTCATATCAAAAATATTTGCAATTATATGAGCTAGTTAATTGTGTTTACTTTTTCTCACTATTTTATATATTTTGAACCCACAAAGTACAATATAAAATATATCCATTACTATATCAGGAAGAAAAGACAATTTGGAACAAATAGTATAACTAATTCTTTGCAGACAATAGGGTGTATCTGGGAAGCAAAGTTAAAAAAAGTGCATTCCTCTATACAAAATGTTGAATTCTAAAATATTTTATATATTACAATGCATATATAAAATGAATTTTTCCAATTATCAATATACTCAAGTAAAGTATGATATAAAATATATATTCTGGTTAAAATATTTCCTTTCCATTTTTTGGAGGTACAGTTGTATATAATATCACACACTACACTATTGTCAAAGAAATAAATCAAATATGACCAATACAGATTTATGATGCTGATGAAGACAATAATGTAGTAGGAAAAATAATCTTTTGTACTGTGCAAATAACCAATATTTAATATGTTTGCATCAGTTAAATCATAGCAGTGACAAAAAATCATATAAATTCAAGTTATTAATAAAAACATTGGAAAAACAGAGCTTTGAAAGTTCAAAGGAGAAATCAAGGTGACTATCACAATAAGCAATTCACTTTTAACACAAAAGTTCAATGATATTCAGAAAGAATTAGAAAGAAAAGGACTTCAAAGGTCTCATAAGCATAAAGAAGTCAAAGAAGGTCAATCTTGAAATAGCTGCTGGAAGGGATCACAGAGATAAAACTTAAACCTCATAATTACTGTTAGAAAATTAAAGGAATAAAAATGGCCAACATCAAATCAAAAGCTTTCAAAGTGGAAGAGGAGAGTCCTGAGAAATTGCAGTAAAACCCATCTGGACATTATGCTCAGAATTCTTTTAATAGGTGATTAAAGAAAAAATAGCCTTTATCAATATACTATCAAGAAAGCCCTGAGGAATCATTCAGTGTAAATAGTCAATCACAGAAAACAGGAAAAAAATGACATTTTCTTGAGTCATAGAGAATTGAAAACCTTGAGAAAAATAGTTAAAATTCTGAATTTGAAATCTAACATGACCAACAATGAGCTCCCAAGTGGTGTTAGCAAATTCAACTGAAGCAGCCCTGATTTTGTTGACAAATGGTCCAGTGATAAAGTAGATCAGAAAAAATTTAATATACATGGCTCTTTGAGATAATTTCAGCTTCCCAGGTGGCACCATTGGTAAAGAACCTGCCTGCCACTACAGGAGATGTAAGAAATGAGGATTCAATCCTTGAGTCTGGAAGATCCCCTGGAGAAGAAAATGGCAACCCACTCCAGGATTCTTGACTGGAAAATTCCAAAGACAGAAGAACCTGGTGGGCTACAGTCCTTGGGGCTGCAAAGAGTCAGACACTACTGAGCAACTTAGCATGCTTGATTGAGATAATTTGCATACCATTCTCAGTAATCAAGTTTAGAAACTATGAATCAATATGAGTTTTTCTGCTTTCTGAGTATATTCCATCAAAAAGCATTCATATCAATAGGAAATTATACTTAATAAAAATCTTAAGTAGTGTGAATTCATTTTGATAAAAATTAATTGCTGGGGAACTGTGGTGTTGTAGAAGACTCTTGAGAGCCCCTTGGACAGCAAGGAGATCAAACAAGTCTATCCTAAAGGAAATCAGGCCTGAATATTCATTGGAAGGACTGATGCTGAAGCTAAAGCTCCAATACTCTGGCCACCTGATGCAAAGAAATGACTCCTTGGTAAAGACCCTGATGCTAGGAAAGATTGAAGACAGGAGGAAAAGGGGACCACAGAGGATGAGATGATTAGATGGCATCACTGACTCAATGGACATGCATTTGAGCAAGCTACGGGAGTTGGTGATGAACAGGGAAGCCTGGTGTGTTGCAGTCCATGGTTTCACAAAGAGTCAGACATGACTGAGCGACTGAACTGAACTGAAATCAATAATGGCAGAGAACAGACCTATTTCCTTGTGTACAAGAATAAAATTGCATAATACTTCATACTCAAGGAGGTAGAGCATAACTCTCTATCCTTTTAAGTGTGGGCTGTGCAAAGAGACTTTCATCCAAGAGTAAAGTGTGTAATGGGGGACTGGAGAGTCACGTTACAGTGGAGAAACCTAACAATACTACCCGAGTCAGATAATCAAAGTCAACATCATCAGTGGTAAGTTATATTGATAGTGTTTACCCTTGACAGGATGTAAAGAGAATGAGACCTGGCCTCTGTGTTCTTCTTCCCAAAACCATAAACATAGTTTAATCATGAAGAAGACATCAAGCAAATTCCAACTGAGAGACATTCTATAAAATATCTGGCCAGTGTACCTTTAACTACCAAGATCATCCAAAACAAGTAAAATCTGAGAAATTGTCACAACTTAGAAGAGCAAAGTGACACATGGCAATGTACTGCAATGTGCTATCTTGAGTGGGATCCTGGAATAGGAAAAGGAAGTGAGGTAAAATCTAAGAAAAACTGAAGTGTATGGACATCAGTTTATTAAAACAAACAAACATAAACCTTATCAGGGTGATAAAAATTATATAAAATATCTTCATTGTTTAGAAACTATTCACATATACAGGCAGTTACTACTGTAAGTCTTAAAGATTAGGCTATAACCAAATGTTCATATTGTAGTGGAAGGGCACAGACATCTCTGATTTCATTCATTCATTTATTCATTCACGTTTATTCATTCACTTTAGGTTGTTTGCCATTACTATAATGATAAAGTATATCAGTAGAATGTTGGAACAGAGATTCAAAAATTGAGAGGTCAAAATAGAGTAAATTATAAGCACATAAATTTTATCACCTGTCTTGGGTTTTTCATCAAAATGATTTAAATAGTTTCTAAATAGTAATTAACAAATATACTGGTGGATGCATACATTAGTTAATAGTATTCTTAAAACCTGGTGAGAAAAACCGTTAAGTTTTTACATACAGCCTGTTTAACAGAATTGCTTCTGGAAAGTAACTCAGACTACACACACACACACACACACTCACACACAGCAACTAAACAGCAACAACAACTATATACTGAAACAAGGAAGCCTAAAAGAGTGGTTACATTGCTCCAATAAGAATAACAGATTTCTCTATTTCTCCTTTCAGTTCTACATGTTTTTACTATGAAATATCCTTTTAATGCCTGATAATTTTCCTTGTTCTGAAGTCTTTTTGTTGAAGTATTGCAAAGTAGACTCAACTATATGTCTACAAAAGATCTCTTTTAAATATAAAGAATCAGATAAGCTAAAAGAAGTATAAACTATACATTTTGTTGTTCAGCGGCTAAGTTGCGTTTGACTCTTGGGAGCCCATGGATCTGGAGCCCATCAGGCTCCTTTGTCCATGGGATTTCCAAGGCAAGAATACTGGAGTGTGTTGTCACTTCCTTCTCCAGGGAATATACACAGGTATTTTGTTTTCAATTATTAACACATGATTCTATTAACCATCAGCCAGTTGGAGCATCTGGAAAGTATGTTTTATCTTTATCTTTAATGGTGGGTTCTGTGATAGATACACTATTTTACTCTCATGTTGATGCTATTAACCAAGGTGTTAGCACATACCAATAATACTATGGCGATCCCCTAAAAAACTAGGAATAAAACTACCGTATGACCCAGGAAACCCACTACTGGACATATACCCTGAGAAAACTGTAATTCAAAAACACATGTACCCTGATATTCATTGCAGCACTATTTACAATAGCCAGGATATGGAAGCAACCTAGATGTCTATCAACAGATGAACAGATAAAGAAATTGTGGTACACATACACAACGGAATATTACTCAACCATAAAAGGAACTGATATGAGTCAACTGAACTGATGTCGATGAACCTAGATGAACCTGTTACACAGAGTGAAGTAAGTCAGAAAAACCTATATTGTATATTAATGCATTTATATGGAATCTAGAAAAATAGTACTGATACACTTACTTGCAGGGTAGGAATAGAGATGCAGGCATAGAGAGCAGACTCATGGACAAAACAGGGTAAGGGGTGAACTGAAAAAGCAGCACTGACATATATGCACAACCGTATGTGAACATGTGTAAACATGTGTAAACATATGTGAAACAGATAGCTGGGAGGAAGCTGCTCTACAACACAGGGAACCCTGCCTGGTATTCTGTGACGACCAGGAGGGGTGGGCTGGAGGGCGGGGGTGGGAGCCCAGGATACACACACACACACACACACACACACACACACACACACGTATACACACATACACACACCCACAGAGTTATGACTGGTTTGCATTGTTTTATGACAGACACCAACACAACACTATAAAGTAATCATCCTCCAATTAAAAATAAATAAATAAAAATAAAATAAGGTCATGTGGAAAAATCTAGTTAAGGTATGTCCAATCTGGTATTGAGTGTAGGAATGACTAAAAGTAGTATCTAAGAAAATGTGCTAGGATAAATTTCTGTAAACATTTTAAAACTGAAAGTTATAAATGCTCTTCTAATACAAAAACACTGAAAAATTTTATAGACGTGAAATTTAGTTTTGAAGAAAACACTCTAATCAACTATTATAAAATAAAGTGGTCAACAAATTGAAAGTTATTTGTAAACATGTGATCAAATATAACTATATCCTCAGAAAGTATTAAGAAATACTAACAATTCTAATGCGACTTCTCTATCAAGCCAGCCTCACCCTTCAGATGATTTACTGTGGTAGCATTCCAAATGTTCTTCTTACTTCCACATTTGCCTTCCTGAAACTATTTTCACGAAAGAGCCCTGAGTGATCTTGGTAAAATACTAGCCGGATCATCTCACATCTCTGCTGACAGCTCTCTGATAGCTGCTGGCTTCTCTCAGCTGTGTTGTGCTCAGTCGTGTCTGACTCTCTGCAGCCCCATGGACTGTAGCCCGCCAGGCTCCTCTGTCCACAGAATTTTCCAGGCAGGAATACTGGAGTGGGTTGCCATTTCCTGCCCCAGGGGATCGTCTCCACCCAGAGATGGAACCCGCATCTCTCACATCTCTGGCACTGGCAGGCAGATTCTTTACCACTAGATTCTTTACAACCTGGGAAGCCCACTTCTCTCAGAGTGGAGGCCAAAATCCTAACAAAGATTAGAAGGCCCAGTGGACACCAGCCGTTAATGAACTCGGAGGTGACTACTCTCCCTCTTTCTAGTCCCCTTACTCTAAATCATTTTACTCCATCCATGTGGAACGTCTCACTTGAATCTGGTCCTTTTTCATTTATATGCTCAGAAATCTAAAATGGAAGTTATTAGAACCTTGAAAAGGAAACTGAATGGAGTCATGCAATAAGGTAAAAGAGTCATTAAAGAACATGTATCTAAGATCCTACTAAAATGGAAGGCAACTTGGCAACCAAGGAAGAACTAAGGGAACTTTATAACTAGGATACGCCGATGTCTATGCAGTAAAACAGGAAAGGAATCTTTCAGGCCCTGCATTCTACCCATGAAAACTAGAGCATTTAAAGCAAACCTGATGAGATGACTGGTTCTGGAGTCATACTTCCTGGCTTGGAATTCCTGCTTCTTTGCTTTAAGAAGAAGATATTTCACTCATATTGCTTCAGTGACTCCATGTGTAGGATGGAAATGGAGCTTTAAACATTTGTATAGTGATTCCAATGGTGCCTATCTTTGCCAGATTTTTCTATCTTTCTTAGAATTACTTCAGAAAAGGACTAGAATATTTTCTTTACATTTTCTGAAAGTTATCCCATCATCTCCTGGCTTGCTGAAATTCATCTTATCTAGTCTTCTTGATTAGGGATTAGCAAAAATATTTTCTCTGTTTACATAGATTCAGGACTGTTGTCATAGCAATTTTGTGTAAAAGATAAGCCAAATATGAAATAATATTCTTGCTTTGTCTTTCTTTCCTTGAGTGAGTCTGCAGATGTTTCAATAATTGAATGTGTTTACTGAGAACTCTGAAACTTAAATTGATACCTTTTATTTTATAAGTGAAAAAATTTTGTTTTATTATGTAAGCAATTTGATGTTCTAAAAACACAATAGGTTATGCCAAGGTGTTGACTTTTTATTGAGACTCCAAACAATTTGTTGTGTAACACACCATGCCCTTCTAATAAGTCTAATAATTATCCTCTTTATTGCAGAGAACTTCTTTAAAAATACATCTTTAGTACGTGGTTACTTTAAGTATTCTGGTTTTCTCTATTTATGTACTCATATTAAATTCCCTTTAGGTTGACTGCATTTTAAAATATTTTTAACCCATCGTTTATTTCTGATGCATGAATTTGAGTCCCTCCTGTACTGTTTCTGGGCTAGCAACAAGACAGGATAGAAATATCAACCAGTCAATAAAATCAAATGTTAGAAACAAACTCAAAAGTGATCCAAATAATTATGCTTAGTAGATGACTAAGTAGATTAGTAGATTAACTTAGTAGATTAACTAAGTCAATATGTTAAAGAACAAATAATTCAAAATATTTAAAGCAAAAACTTGACAGAATTGAAAGGAGGAAAAAGGGTATATTCATCATTAACATAGGAGACTTTAGCACTTCTCAATATGTAATAGAAAAAAAAAGTCAAAGAATAAGAGTACAGTAGGTAAGAAAAATAGAATATATTAGAAAAATATATTATTAAACCCTAACCTATTAGATAAGAAGAGAGATTAAAATTCAGTTATTTAAGTTGAAAGTAAGTTTAGAAATGACCAAGAAATCAGTCAGAAGAAAGTAGAAGAAAACAGAAATAAAACAATAGAAATCAGTAAATTAAAAATAGATAGACACAATATACAGTGCAATAGACACAAATCACCCAAAAGTTTATGTCAATTCTTCAGAAATAATACAGTTACTAAACCCCTAGAAATATTGATCCAAAAGAGATATAAAACACAAGTTCCTAATATTAATAATGAAAAAAGTGGACTTTAAATCATACGCTCATGAGAACAACAATAGAATAAAATAGTCACAACTTGGTGTAAATGACTTTGGTAATATAATGAAATGTGAAAATTTCTTGAAAACCAGGATTTATAAAAGCTAACAACTGTCTCCTGCATTGCAGGCAGATTCTTTACCGACTGAGCCACAAGGGAAGCCCAAGGACACTGGAGTGGGTAGCCTATCCCTTCTTCAGGGGATCTTCCTGACCCAGGAATTGAACCAGGGTCTTCTGCATTGCAAGCAGATTCTTTACCAACTGAGCTATCAGGGAAGACTCTAAATGAAATGGGAAAATTGCTTGAAAACCAGAATTTATAAAAGCTAACAATAGAAAAATCACAATAGCATTACACTCTTTAAAGATATAAGTACTGTTTCCATTTTTGTTGAGTTTCTTGATCATTTTTCAGTCTGTTCAGTTCAGTTGCTCAGCCATATCCGAATTTTTGCAATCCCATGGACTGCAGCATGCCAGGCTTCCCTGTCCATCATCATATCTTAGAGTTTACTCAAACTCATGTCCATGGAGTCAGTGAGGCCATCCAATCACCTCATCCTCAGTCGTCCCCTTCTCCTCCAGCCTTCCATCTTTCCCAGCATCAAGGTCTTTTCTAAGGAGTCAGTTCTTTGCATCAGGTGGCCAAAATATTGGAGCTTTAGCTTCAGCTTCAGTCCTTCCAATGAATATTCAGGACTGATTTCCTTTAGGATGGACTGGTTGGATCTCCTTGCAGTCCAAGGGACCCTCATGAGTCTTCTCCAACACCACAGTTCAAAAGCATCAGTTCTTTGGCTCTCAGCCTTCTATCTGGTCAACTCTAACATCCATACGTGACTACTGGAAAAACCATAGGTTTGATTAGATGGAACTGTGTCAGCAAAGTAATGTCTCTGCTTTTTAATATGCTCTCTAGTTCCATCATAGTTCGCCCCCCCCCCCCCCCCCCCCCCCCCCGCCAAGAAGTAAGTGTCTTTTAATTTCATGGCTGCAGTCATCATCTGCAGTGATTTTGGAGCCCAAAAAATAAAGTCTCTCACTGTTTCCATTGTTTCCCCATCTATTTGCCATGAAGGGATGGTACTGGATGCCATGATCTTAGTTTTCTGAATGTTGAGTTTTAAGCCAACATTTTCACTCTTTTTCATTTTCATCAAGAGGCTCCTTAGTTCTTCTTCTCTTTCTGCCATAAGGGTGGTGTCATCTGCATGTCTGAGGTTATTGATATTTTTCCAAGCAATCTTGATTCCAGCTTCTGCTTCATAGAACTCAGCATTTCTCATGATGTTCTCTGCATATAAGTTAAATAAGCAGGGTGACAATATACAGCCTTGATGTACTCCTTTCCCAATTTGGAACCAGTCTGTTGTTCCATATCCAGTTCCAACAGTTGCTTCTTGACCTGCATGTAGATTTCTCAGGAGGCAGGTCAGGGGGTCTCATATTCCCATCTCTTGAAAAATTTTCAAGTTTGTTGTGATCCACACAGTCAAAGACTTTAGCTTAGTTAATGAAGCAGAAGTAGATGTTTTTCTGTAGATCATTCTTATTGCTGTGTAATTTATTTACAATAAACTACAAACCTATAAAGTTTACAATGGATTGAACTTTGAGAATTGTATGTAGCTACAGATCTTTTTTCAGAATTAAGAACAGCTCGATCACCCCTAAAGTTTCCTCATTTCCCTTTGCATTCCATCATTTACTCTCCTCCTGGCTTCAAACAAGCAGTGATCTCATTTTGTCACAATAGATTAATTTTATTTTCTAGAAGTTTATATAAATGGAACCCAAGTTAATATATTCTTCTTGTTTGGATTATTTCACTCAGCAGAATAACTTTTAGATTCATCCATATTATATCAGTAGTTTGTTCTTTTGTCGCTAAAGAATATCATTCAACTGTGGTAAATGTCACAAAGTCCTTATGAATTCAGCTATGGTTGGTTTAGTTATTTCTAATTTGGAGCTGCTGTGTATAAAGCTTCTAACAATTGTATCTGAGTCATTCCCTGGAATGTATTCCTTTTCTTTGCTACAAGTGTACCCAAGAGAAGAATGGATGGTATGGTGGATATAAGCTTAACTTTTAAAAATTCGGTCAATTTTTCAAAGTGTTTATAGCATCCGTAGTCACACTGGCAGCCTGAGGGTTTCATTATATTATACAAACTGTTTATACTTTAAAAAAGCTTTTCTATTTATATTCATTTTAAAGAGTTTTAGTGAAATTTTATTATGATTTTAACTTTAATATCCCTGATGACAATGAGGGATATTGTCGAGCATCTCTGTATGTGTCATTGGCTTGCTGTACACCTACTCAGTAAGTTTCTGTTCAAATATTTTGTAATTTTAAAATTGGGTTGTTTACCTTCTTAATAAGTTGTATGAGTTCTTATACATTCTGGATTCTGTCCTCTGACAAAGCATTTCTCTTGCAGTAATTTTCTCTTTCTTTCTTTGGCTTTTCTTTCTATTTGACTAAGAAAACAAAATCCATAGGTCATTATAAGTAACAAAAGTCCATTATCAATGATAATCAGAGCAAGAGTGCAGGTAAAATATAATAAAATGCAGGTAAAAATATATTAAATATTTATTTCTACCTCAGTTGTCAAGACTAATTATTTTTAATTAAATGTTTCTATCATTTCAAAGTTCAAGGAAAACTAGAGTTGCCAAGAGATTAAAAAATTGTGCATAGTATCAGCATGCATGGGATGATAGGAAAGCAGATGATAATTTTATATTCATTTAATATATGAAAAGAATGTTCTAATATCAGAATTATCCAAAGACTAATCTTTTTAAAATAATTCATTCACTACCTATTAAAAAACTCACTCTTAAAATATTCAAAGTAATTTCAGAAACAAAATAATTTTTTGAGAACAGTAACCTTGTTTTAGTTTTATTTTTTTCCTTTGATCTGGTTTACTATAAGACAGTGGTATTTTCATATAAGGATCTACATTAATATGTTATAGTACATGGTTCCAGTTGAAATGTACAATGAAAATCCATCATGACTTTTCAAATAATCGTGGATATTCCTGTTTGATACTTCCCCAATATGTTAGGTGAAATGTGGTGCTTCCTGCAATAATGTTTAACTCTGAGGAAAGAATGGAGGGAAATAGAAAGGGAAGAATAGCAGAGAGTGAAAGTAGATTCAAAGATCTTATACTTACCTGTAATATTCTGTATATTTTACTTTAAAAATCTGGAGAATATCTGAAAAAAATGCTGATGGGTATCTATCTCATGAAGTCTCAAAAATCAGTGTCATAGATCTCTGTGTAAATCTTCTCAAAATAATGTTTTAAAACATGACCCAGAGGGATGGGATGGGGAGGGAGGCGGGAGGGGGGATCAGGATGGGGAACACATGTAAATCCGTGGCTGATTCATGTCAGTGTATGGCAAAAACCACTACAATATTGTAAAGTAATTAGCCTCCAACTAATAAAAATAAATTAAAAAAAAAAAAGTCACTGTTATTTCAAAGGTAAATCAGTAATTATTTCAGAAAAATGTTGCTTGAATTTTAATATTGACAATTTACATAAGAAATTTACCCTGTTTTGTAATAATAAAGAAAGTTAATTGCAATGAATTAAAAACAAAACCCTGAGGTAATGAAAATACAGGTAAGTATAATAGCATTGACAAAAGAAGTTTAAATTCTGAATATGAAAACATGGAGAGATACAGATTAATGTACATATATATATATATATATATATATATATATATATAAATTGAAAATACCACAAAACTGAAAATAAGATTTTCTTTTAGATGATATATTCAAGAGCAATTGATAAAATTAAATTTTAACACTATGTGAAAAACCAACCAGTAGGAAGAACAGGACCAGCTGTAATGAAATGACTGTCCAACTTTCAGGGCTGGCTAGGTGTGTGACTTGGATGACCTATCGTCTGCTTCTAACAGGTTCTGAAGCAATTGGGACAAATCATTGGAGTTATGAGTCCTTATGTGTCCAGGAGTAAGTTGATCACTGCTAGATCTAAATAATGAATTAATTTCACAGTGTTATATGCACCTGGAATTTATGCACCCTGGAATCCCAATTTATTTTCCTCTTTCCCATTTAACAAAGGAGAATAAAAACGTTGATTAGTTTGTTAAAAGTTCACATCCCTACACCAGAGCCAGATAGGCAGTTTAAGACTGAGGCCTACTCCCACAAGCTCCTCCCCCTTGCACATTAATCCCTTATCCCCAATACCAGAGTTGTATCTGTGTCTCTTCTATGAAATTGGTGTGCAATGCTTCTGGGAGAACACTTACCCTATCCATAGGCAAGAAATCTTTGGAAATTGTTATTTTTTGTATCTCTCTTCTCATTGTTACTTGACAGGTAGAAGGATTTGAGGCATTTACCTATTTTGGTGGAGAACTTAAGCGATCACTTTGATTAACGATGTCAATAGAATTTCACTTTTGTTAACATTTTAATGCTTTCAAGTGCTTTTACCTACATTATTTCATTTGCTTTTTATCACATCTCTGGGGTGGAGGTGAATTTATTTTAAAATTTAGGAGAATAAGACATTTAGAGACTTGCAGAAGCTCCTAAGGAAACACTAACAAAAGAAGAACTTGAATCTCAGTTATTCTGACCCTTTTCAAACACTCTACCTAAGATACCTTGTTTCTCATGATAAGCAGTGCCAGGGGCACTTGAAATAATACTTCTTAAAAATAATAACTCCAGTAGAATGTTGCTCTAGAAACATCACTTGTAAACAAAGACATTAATTCAGAATTTATCTTTCAATAGACAATCACATCAAATCATAATTAATGAATCTGTATATTAAATTTCCCCTGTTTAATCTAGTCTGTGGTTTCTACTTCTTGATTAGACAGACCCAGACTGCTAGAGCTCTCAATTCACATAGTGTGGATGTGTCAAACTTGTCAAATAAGGGTAATTCCAGGCACTTGTTTAAATCCAAAAATATAGAATTTTTTTCAATAAATTCATTGCTTTCTCTCTCTCCTTTGCTCCAGGGGTACTA
This sequence comes from Dama dama, assembly GCF_033118175.1. NCBI lineage: Eukaryota > Metazoa > Chordata > Mammalia > Artiodactyla > Cervidae > Dama > Dama dama. The sequence goes on from NC_083689.1 coordinate 100,828,734, forward strand.
TCTACACACGAGGCATACTAATGGATTCTCATAGCTTAAGAGCAAATACTCTGTTTGATATTAGCATCTGTTTAAACTTAGGCCTCTATTCAATTATGCACTTTCAAGAAATTCCAAATTCTTCTTTTACTGTCTTACTTTTCTTTCTCTGCAGGAAACACTCAGCAAATATGTGTGGAAAGAATACATAATGAACCATTGAACTCTATTGTGTATGCTTGGGCCCACCTTCCATAGTCATTAAAAATGATAGAAATTGCAGGAAAACAGTTACAGATTCTCATTAAATACTTAAAGAATTTTCCTAATAACTTACCATATTAATGATTTGAAAGAGAATACATATACCCTAGGTTTATTCTTTCCTTGATCATCCTCCATGACACGTATTTATCTTTTTACTTGAAAAGAAATTATTTTTTGAAAAAAATGAAAGAACATACTTTTTGTTCATGTCCTATACTACATGCACACACTTAAGGTACCTAGAAAAAAATGCAATGCTAAAATAACAATGCATTTGATGTGTGTATATATTTAGCCACCTCCCAGTTTTGACTAGCTTATTGACTACTTTAAATCAAACCACTTAAATCATTTAACAAACATCCACCTACCTACTCATTTGAACTATGTTACTATGTATTTGTGTTCTAAGAATTAAGCTACTGAATTCACTGAGTTATTTGAAAATTTTCAGAATTAGAAGGCATTAAAACAATTTTAATTTATTTTAATTGATTTATTTCAACACTGGCTTTATGTTTGTATCAAACAATATTTCCCTTTAAAACATTCTTTTATTAACATTGAAATTTTCGACTAAATAAGAGATAGAAACTTCATTATTCCCTTATAAGAACTCCTTTCCTCATCTTAATGTTTAAGGCTGACAATATTGCTTTGATAAGATTTTAATCAAACCTGCATACATGAGACTCATGTCTGGTACTCAAAAGAAATGGCCATATCTAAATTTGTCCTTGAACAACTACTTCCAAGATATGTACCCTCAAGATGGGTGTCAATGCTTTAGACATAGAAATTAGTGTTTCTCTTGGCCTGGAAATGTCCAATTATATTAAAATAGTATACATGAGGTTTAAAATACCCTGTGGGGTGTGTGTGTGTGTGTGTATGTGTGTTCAGTTGCTCAGTTTTGTCTGACTTCTGTTACCCCATGGACTGTAGCCTGCCAGGTTTCCCTGTCCATGGAATTCTCCAGGCAACAATAGTGGAATGAGTTGCCATTTCCTATTCCAGGGGATATTCCCAACCCAGAAATTGAACTGCATCTCTTGTGTCTACTGCATTGGCAGGCAAATTCTTTACCACTAGCGCCACCTGGTCGTCCTAAGATTTCATTAAATAGTTCAATATTTATGGTAAATAATTTTATTATTTATGTATATTCATGAAAAGAGTAGGTTACTTTTAGAATGCTGTATATCATTTACATGATTTATCAAAGTTATATATGTCTGTAATATGTAGACTAATTTTCTTGCTTGGAATATTCCATGTGAAAATTTATAGTGGAAAATTGATATATCAATACATTAACATCACTAAGACTGAGACTTTACATTTTAAATGATCTAATCAGCTAAATTCTCCAGTAAATCACTTAAAGCTTGGAGTAAGTCACTTAAGTCATCCTGTTAGTTCTTTTAAGCCATTACAGGTTCCATTTCTGCTCAACAGGCTTATTAGAAGAAATGGTAGAATTCTTTTATGATTAAGTTTTTGCTGCCTATGCCTCTTCACTGTTTGTTCCTGCTCTCTACTTGACTGTGAACTATGGAGGACATGGAAGACCCCCCAAGAATACTTCACTAAAATCTTAGGTGTGAACCCAATTCAACATAAAGAAAAACAACAACAACAAAAAATAGGCAAAAGACCTGAACAGACATTTTTCCAAGAAGACAGACAGCCAACAGGAACATAAAAAAAGTTCATATCACTAATCATCAGAAAAATGTAAACCAAAACCACAATGAGTTATCACCTCACAGCTGTTAGAATTCCCATCATTAAAAAGTCTACAAATAACAAACATTGGCAAGGATATGGAGTACAAAGTATCTTTGTATACTGTTGGTGGGAATGTAAATTAGTGCAACCACTGGGGAAAGTAATAGGGAGGTTCCTCACAAAGCTAAAATTATAACTACCATATAGTCCAGTGATTCCTCTCAGAATATATACCCAAAGGAATCAAAAACACCAATTCAAAAAGATACATGCATTGCAATATTCATAATAGTGTTATTTACAATAAGCAAGATACAGAAGCAGCCTAAATGTCCATCAACAGATGAATGGATAAAGGAGGTGGTGTGTGTGTGTGTGTGTGTGTGTGTATTTATACAATGAAATAGTACTCATTCATAAAAAAGAATGAAAGTTTGCCATTTGCAACAACATGGATGGACCTGGAGGATATTATGCTTTGTGAAAGAAGTCAGACCAAGGAAGATGAATATTGAATGTTATCACTGGTATGTGGAATCTAAAATATAAAATAAACTGGTAAATATAACAAAAAAATAAACAAATTTGCAGATATAGAGAACAAACTAGTGGTTACCAGTTGGGGGAGAAAAGTGGAGAGAAGCAGGATAGGGGTAGGGAATTAAGAGACACAAACAACTGTATACAAAATAAATTCATTACAGGGATATATTGTATAATACAGAGCAAACAATATTTTATTAAAAAATATTTAAATGGAGTAAAAACTATAAAAACTTTGAATCGCTATTTTATACAAATGAAATTAGTATTGTAAGTCAACTACACCTCAATAAAAAATAAAAAATTATATATATATTATATTACACATATATATGGCATGGCTGGTATGCTGCTGTCCATGGAGTCACAAAGAGTCAGACACGACTGGGTGACTGAACAACAAAAATAACATACAACAGCAACAAAAAACTTAACAATCTTAGGTGTTAAGTTTTTCATGCTGGATTTCCAAAGTCTTCCTACCATGTTACCAGATAAATGTAAATTTCACTTTTCCCTTATATAACCTATTTACAGTACTGGTACACAGCACATTTTAGTGGGAGGCCTAAATTTTTCATGAAGAGGTTTGCTCCTTTTAATTAGAAGGTACTTCAAATGGAGAGAGTAAATTGTAGTAATAAAGTATATTGCATTATAAACCCATCTGTGCTTTAAGGTGTGTGTGTGAAAGTCGCTCAGTCATGTATGACTCTTTGTGACCCCATGGACTGTAGCCCACCAGGCTCCTCTGTCCACAGAATTCTCCAGGCCAGAGTAATGGAGTGGGTTGCCATTCCCTTCACCAGGGGATCTTCCCAACCTGGGGATCGAATCCAGGTCTCCTGCATTGCAGGTTGACTCTTTACCAGCTGAGCCGCCAGGGAAGCCTAAGAATACTGGAGTAGGTAGCCTATCCCTTCTCCAGGGGATCTTCCTGACCCAGGAATTGAACAAGGGTCTCCTGCATTGCAGGTGGATTCTTTACCAGCTGAGCTATCAAGTTCTTTATCTAGATCTACCTTGGCTTTTTCTGTCATTCCCTTCAGATATTTGCTCAAATACTACCTTCCCAGTGAAGTCTTCCATAACTACTTTACCTAAAATTATAATCCCTTCTCCCTGATATTTCCTATTCTGATTACTGAATATATTTTTCTCTATTGCATTTGCCATGTTCCAATACAGTTTGTGTGTGCATGTGTGTGTGTGTGTATGTGTGAGTGTTAATGTTACCAGATAAAAAGGAGGATTCATGTTAAATTTTATTTTGAGATATAAGTATGTCCAAATACTGCCTGGGATATAATCATAACATTATTTGTTGTTTATCAAAATTCATATTTAGATGCATTTTAATATGTAATATATGGAACATATATTTAAAACAGAATATATTGTATATTCTTTAACTACACAATATTTTGGATGTACTTATACTAAAATTTATTTGCTATTTATCTGAAATTAAAATTTAACTGGGTATTTTGAATATTTTAAATTTAGCCATCTGTGGGTGCATGTGTGTTACTAACAGTGTGTTATGAACTAGAATGTAATTTCTACAAAGGAATTTTTGCTGTTTTGTTCTCTGATGTAGAGGTGAACAAGTAAACAGAGGTGCTCAGGAATACCTATTTAAGAGTGAATTAAGTTTCTTAACCCTTTATAATATATATTTTAATATATGTTAAATTAGAGCATTAATATCTACCTACAGGTATTTTGTATCATTTGAAAGAAATAATTTATGCAAATAGTTTTTCACAATATCTAGCAAGGTATTAAGTAACTTTTCTTTTTTTTTTTTTTTCATTCAGGTTTGCATTTATTTCCAAGTTCAGCCTTTCAAAAGCCTTCTGAGAGAATGGTAGTATCTGATGATTTTTCCTTCTTTTGCATTTAAAGAATGCATTATTATTTAATGAATTAATAGATATTCATTATTTTTGCCATTGTTCTTAATCCCAACAAGGACTCCTGAATATTCAGGGTAAAGTTTTCTCAAAATCTTAATGTTTTTTATATTAAAAATGTAATTAACTGCTTTCTGTAACATTGAGCTCAATGGAGATTCACTTTGCTTCTGAAGGACATATTTAGCATTTATTAAGTCACTGTTGGAGTTCAAGAATTTTTGTATTTTTTTGAAGAATGTAAAAATAACATATTTATTTTCTTTTCTCATTTGTGAAAAAATAAGATGGCCAAAGAAATCTATAAAGGTCTGGACTGAACCTATAAAATGACACTCTCAAATGTAGTTTTTCTACTTCAAGCAGAAGTCTGTTATAGACAGGAGGAAGGTATAGGTGGTGGGAATGGCTTAAAAAGCAACTGCAAACTATTTTTAAACAGTACCATTTCAAAACTTACAATTTCCTTGTTTTCTGAAATAAGTCTGATAAGAGATCAACACATCAAATGCACTTTAATACATTAAGTGCTGGTTCTCTTTTATAAGAACACTCACCTAAAGAGCTGAGAGTCCTGTGATGGGGCAGGGTTGGGTCCTCTGGAAAACAGAGTGCCACCTCCTCTTTCACTAATAATATAGAGCTTGTATATCTGACAGACATTTTGGCTTTTTTTTTTCAGCTCATCATTTGTGGCTTCTTCAGAAATCAGGTTTACATAAGTTTAAGCAATAGGCACATGATGGAAAATAAAAAATATTCTGGGATTTCATAACTTACCTGTTTTGTAAATCTGGACATTCACAAAGTGATTTTATTTTTCATGATTGGAAAACAACTGGTAAGCATCAGAGAGACTTAAAGCCAGATATGACAATTTTGTTGTGATTATATCATTAATAAAATTAAACAGATATTTAATGTCCCATTTGGTAACATGCATTATTAATAATATTCTATTGAACAAAAGATACCAAATTAAAAAAGGATATACTACACCCTGTTGGCTCAGGCAGTAAAGAATCTGCCTGCAATGTGGGAGACCCAGGTTGATCCCTGGGTCGGGATTATCCCCTGGAGGAGGAAATGGCAACCCACTCAAGTATTTTTGCCTGGGAAATCCCAAGGACAGAGGAGCCTGGTGGGTTATAATCCATGGGGTTGCAAAGAGGCGGACATAATTGAGCAGCTAACACTTTGACTTTGATACTATAAAGACTCATTTTTGCATTTTTACAAGTACACTTACATATCAGAATCCTCATGGTCCCTAATTTGGTATAAAAATAAATATACACTTGAGTTTTCACACAAATGACCTTAATAACAGACATTCAGAAGCACCCTATTTCTGAATTTTCCAGTACCTAGTCCCTGTGGTCCAAGCAAATGAACAGAGGTTATGAGCATGCACTTCAGACTCCTGTTTAGTCCCTTCCTACTCATATAATTCTGCAAAAGCCACTTATTATCAAAGTCTGACGTTATGGGGGAGTATATCAGTATCAGACTCAAAGACATTTTGTGACGATAGAGTGATGTAGTTCATGCAGGGTGCTTACCACCAAACTTCTTATATAGTATGTGTGCAGGCGTGCTAAGTCTCTTCAGTTGTGTTCGACTCTTTGCCAACCTATGGACAGTAGCCTGCCAGGCTCCTCTGTCCATGGGGATTCTCCAGGCAAGAACACTGGGTGGGTTGCCATGCTCTTCACCAGGGGATCTTCCCGGCCCAGGGATCGAACCTGTGTCTCTTACGCCCCTTGCATTGGTAGGCAGGTTCTTTACCACTAGTGCCACCTGGGAAGCCCTTTATATATTGCAATTCTTAGTATCATTTTACATCATATGTACATAACCCCTGTAGGGGAGCAAAATTTAACATCCAAAAATATCTCGTTGGTATGAGAATTATTTCAATCGGAAACAACCAAGGCCCCAAGAGACTCAGGAAGAAACTTTGGCCTTCCCCTTAAATGTCTGAAAGAATGTCGCTGCTGCAGCTGCTAAGTCGCTTCAGTCGTGTCCGACTCTGTGTGACCCCACAGACGGCAGCCCACCAGGGTCCCCCGTCCCTGGGATTCTCCAGGCAGGAACACTGGAGTGGGCTGCCATTTCCTTCTCCAATGCGTGCATGCATGCTGAGTCGCTTCAGTCATGTCCGACTCTGTGCGACCCCATGGACTGGTGCAGCCCACCAAGCTCCTCTGTGCACAGGATTCTCTAGGCAAGAGTACTGGAGTGGGCTGCCATTTCCTTCTCCAGAAACAATGCAGATGGAGCCCCGATTCCAGGGAGGGGGTTGTCACCACAGACAAGGACAGTGTGAACTAGGTGTGACAACAGGGAACCCCGAGCAGTCTGTGCGCTGTGAGGCCTCTCTGAGTTCATTGCCCCACTTGGCTCAGCAAACTTCCCTTCACCAGATACTTCCTTTTCCTTCTCTATGTGGATTGCCTGTTTCCTCTTTGAAGTCCTAAACCACTGTCCCCAGCATCCTCTTTTGTCTTTAGCTCAAGATGATATTCAAGGTGAGGATCTGGGCCATTTTGGCAAGTATTCAGTTTTCCTGGGTCTCTCTCATGTATGCGTGTTATAAACTTTCATTTGATTTTCTCCTCTTAAAGTGTCCCATGCTAATTTAACACTTTGACCAGCAAGTAAAACCTAGAATGGTCTTCCTCCCAACCCCACTCTGAGCATGAACTCATGACCCCTTTGGCAAGTTATTACTATTACTTTTATCTCACTAGCTTAGTTGTTATTAAAGATACTAATGTTTTCATGTTACAGATGATCCTTCATACTACACAAATGTATATGTATATGTTCCATTCTACACACACGTATCTTTTACATGCCATGCTTACATTTTTGAGATGAGAATTGTCATAGATTTTAATAGCATTTTCATATTTTAAAGTAGGACAAATAGGCTACTTTAAAATTACTTATATCCATGTAGTTTGCAGAATGGTGATTCCTACTCTTTATTGAGTAGAAGTTTTATACTTTGTGTAACTTTACTGTGCTTACAAAAACTTGTGATTTAAGTAACATATGTAAATGAACTTAAGTGGTATTTGCATACTATGACTCATTTAATCATAATATTCATAATCAAGTAAAAATCACTTTAGGTAAGTGAGGCTTTAATGAATGTAGTAAATTAGCTTTAATTTTCAAATGAGGGCTTTTAAAATTTGAGTAGGAAATAGAAAAAAATCATTGATCATTCTTTTCCAATTTTAAAGAAAATATTGGAAGCTGACTAGTTTAGTTCAACCGCTCTTTGTCTCTGAACATAAAGTTTTATAATACCTTACTGACCTAATGTATAATAAATAACAGTGTAATAAATAATATTGATAGTCTATGTTAATTAGTCAAATGACTGACAGCCTTTTAAAATGATAAAATTTTAACTTCCAGTTAGTAACCATCTGATATATAAAAGCACATTCAACTGAACATAAATCATACAACTTACATTTCCTGGAAAAATGGATCAAGCATATGCATGAATATAATGTATATTGGTTTCTTATACTCAGTTTATCAAGAAAATTAGTAACATGAACTCACAGTTTCTAATTCTTTTTGAAACAAAGCAAAGATTTAAAAAATAATTCAACTTAATAAGGCATAACTCATTTTATTGTACTTCACTTTATTGCTTTTTTCCAGATACTGCATTTTTAAAACAAATTTAATGTTTGTGGCACTCTGCTCAAGCAAATCTATTGACGTTATTTTTCCAACAGCATTTGCTTACTTCCTGTCTCTGTCACATTTTGGTAACCCTTGCAATATTTCAAACCTTTTCATTATTATTTTATTTCATATAGTGGTCTGTGATAAGTAATATTTGATGCCACTACTGTAACTGTTGGGGGCGCCATGAACCATGCTCTTATAAGACAACAAACTTAATTAATAAATGTGTGTATTCTGACTGCTCCACCAACCAACCAGTCATTCCTCTCTCTCTTTCTGCGTGGGCCTCTGCATTCCCTGAGACACACTATCAAAAGTAGGCTAATAACCAACCATACAGTGACTTGACTCTAAGATTTCAAGTGAAAGGAGGAATCACACATCTCACTTTAAATCAAAAGCTGGGAAAGATTAAGTTTTGTAAGAAAGGCATGTCAAAAGTCAAGACAGACCAAAATCTAGGCTTCTTGTGGCAAATGGTTGGTCAAGCTGTGAATGCAAAAGGAAAGTTCTTAAGAAAATTTAAAGTGTTACTCCAGTGAACAAATGATTAAAAAAAATAATTGAAACACCTTATTGCTGATATGGGGAAAGTTTCAGTGGTCTGAATAGAATATCAAACCAGACACAACATCTCTGTAAGCCAAAGCATAGTCCACAGCAAGGCCCTAACTCCTTTCAACTATAGGAAGGCACAAAGAGGTTAGGAAAAAACCTGCAGAAGAAAAGTTAGAAGCTGGCATAGACTGACTTATGAGGTTTAAAGAAAAATGCCAACACCAGAACACCAAAGTGCAAGGTGAAACAGTATGAATTGCTGTGAAAATTGCAGCAAGTTATTCAGAAGATCAAGCTAAAATAATGAATAATAGTGGCTACACTAAAAAAAAAAAAAAAAAAAAAAAAAGATTTTCAATGTAGATAAAATAACCCTCTGTTTGAAGAAGATGCCATCTAGGACTTTCATGGTGAGAGAGAAGCCAATGTCTGGCTTCACAGTTTCAAAGGACAGACTAACTGTTTTGTTACGGGCTAATGTAACTGGTGACTTAAAGCTGAAGCCAAAATTTCTGGGGTTCCTAAGGATGCTGGTAAATGTATTCTGCCTCTGGTCTAAAAATGAAACAACAAAGCCTGGATCACAGCACATCTGTTTACAACATGATTTACTAAATATTTTAAGTCTACTATTGAGATCTACAACTCAAAAAAGAAGTATTTCAAAAGATTACTGTTCATTGAAAATGCACCTGGTCACTCAAGAGCTCTGATGGAGCTATATGATAAGATTCATGTTATTTTCATGCCTGCACACAACATCCATTCTGCAGCCCATGGATCAAGTAGTAATTTTGACTTTGAAGTCTCATGACTTAAGAAATACATTTCATAAGGCTATAGCTGCCATAGATCATGATTCCTCTGATGGATCTGGCCAAAGTCAATTGAAAACCTTCTGAGAAGGCTTCACCATTCCAGATGCCATGAAGATCATTGGTGATGCAAGGTAAGATGTCAAAATAGCAACATAAACAGAAGTTTGGAAAAAGTTGATTCCAGTTCTCGTGAATGACTTTCAGGAGTTTAACACTTACTTCAGTGAAGGAAGTCATTACAGATGTGGTAGAAGCAGCAAGACAAATAGAAGTGGAGCTTGAAGATGTGACTGAATTACTGCAATCTCACGATAAAACCTTAATGGATGAGGAGTTGCTTCTTATGGATGAGCAAAGAAAGCAGTTTCTTGAGATAGAATCTACTCCTGGTGAAGACGCTATAAAGACTATTGAAATGACAGCAAAAGATCTCGAATACTACATAAACTTAGGTGATAAAATAGCAGCAGATTTTGAAAGAACTGACTTCAATTCTGAAAGAAGTTCTGACGGCAAAATGCTATCAAGCAGAACTTCACATTACAGAGAAATTGTTCTCAAAAGGAACAATTGATTGATGTATAGGAGACTTATTGTTGTCTTATTTTAAGAAATTGCCAGTCTCCCCAACCTTCAGCAACTACCACCCTGATCAGGCCACAGCCATCATTACTGAGGCAAGACCCTTCTCCAACAAAAAGATTTTGACTCACTGACGGCTCAAATGATGATTAGCAATTTTTAGCAATAAAACATTTTTAAATTAAGGTTTGTACATTTTGTAGGCATAATGCTATTTCATACTTAATGGACTACAATATTATATACTCATAACTTTTATAGGCAATAAGTAACTGAAAAATTAGTGTTACTTATTTTATTGCAACATTAAATGTATTAAAATATTAGATTTATTGCAGTGCCATGCCCAACCCACAGTACTTCCAAGGTATGCCTATATATTGTAGCCACCTGTCTATATATGTGATGATAAGAATATAATTTTTAAGAATATGGATAGCTGAGTCAGAAGACCTGTTTCAATTCTGGAAACACAGTTGCTCTGTGATCTTGAGTAAACTATTTAACTTATTTAATACCCACTTTTCTCATCTTCAAAATAGCAATGATAACAGTACCTAACTCATAGATTGATTGGATTATGTAATATCATGCTTGACGATCTTTTAAAAAAGTAAAAGTACATAAAACACATTAGCTATTGTCATTATAAGTACTATTATTTGCTGGAAGGAAAAGCATATCTTTATGAATATACTTCTTGTTATTTTGTGCACTAATATGGGACTTGTTTAAGAGAAGAATTACAGGGTATGGAGAACCTCCCATATCAACCACAAGTAGATAAATAATCTCCTTTATATCCACTCCTACAAAAGTCATATAAACCCTGTAGCTTCCAAACTTGAGACTGCTGGCTTGTCACAGATTAAATTATAGGTGCCTGGAGTTCTTAGCTAACAAACATGTGTTCCATAAAACTATTGTGGCTCTCTACCACCTCTAACTTCCTCACTGTGAAACCTAATTTTCATACCCGTATTTAGATGTTACTCTAGTCCGGTGGTCAATCCACTCTGCAAAAAAGCAGATACCTGTAAGGAGACAACCAAGTTTCCTATACTTTGAAACAAGTTAAAAGTGGTTTATGCTCCTAGATTTGTGCAGTGTCACGATTAAACTGAGCCGAAGTACAAACCCATTTCAAAGTGACTTACTGTCATTCAAATTAGTTTCAACTAGCTTAGACTATGAGTGCACTTTCTTATTCTATTTAAAAACATATTACAATATAAACTATTTCAACAGTTAATGTTGTTACACATGAAAATTTTTAAATTAAACTTATTTAAAAAGTTTCCACATCACATTGGCATATTTGTCTCTTCCAAAAACCTTGTCAAAAGATAGTACGTAACCAACTGTTAATTACATTTTATAAATGAAGCCCAAAGGATGAGAAGATACTGAGGTACAGAGGAAACAAAACTCAAAAAGTTGGATTATAAATAAAGAATTTCTGTTTTTGGACCACTAGGTGCACACGTGTGCATGCACAAACACACATACATATCTAAAACAAGAGGATGATAAATACGTGGTAGGCAAGTAACATTCTCTGCCAATCAAAAGTTTAATTTTCAACCTGTTACCAATTTCTGTCTTTACAGGAATCATGAAATCACAAAAAACTCTATAGATTTGTCCACTAACCTGAAGCCCAAGTCACAAGGTTCTCAAACCATCCCAAGTTTTTCTCATATTTGCAGTGAAAATATTTTTAACATTTTACCTAAGATATTTATAAATATTGATGGTAGAAATACAGTCTACAGGCTTAATGAATGTGAATAATGAGAAATTTTTTCTTTGGGCAACAGATCATAGTGACCCTTCACGTCAAAGTCAGCTTTACAAAGACTCATTATTATATTGAGCAGTAGAAGAGCTGTTAATGACCAAACAAATATACACAGCACCTCCTATACAGAGAAAGACAGACATGGGAGCTTGCTTGATTCTTCCAGCCTGACATCTATATAGACCAATAACTCTGAAGTAGAAAACAATTTTGAATTTTAATAAGTATGATTAAAAAAGATTTTAGGGTTATTAATTTAAAGGACACTTTATGTCAGTTTTTAATTTTTTACATTATATGAATTTCACAAGGTTTTTTTTTTTTTTGTCTTGTTCAAATTTGATTCTTGGGATAAAGATACCAGGTATGCTTTATTTTCAAAATGTTACAAAACAGAAAATGCAGGCATAGGGAAAGCATGCACAATTAAATGGATAAAATTAGTTAAAATCATTGCTTTAAGCAAGAGGAAGACTTTAGTTAATATGGATCAGAACCGTCTTCAGTTATATCTTGCAAATATGACATTTCTAACATCAAACGAATTCTAGGAGCAAAATAAAAACATTTTATCTTTCTCATTTAAGAAACATTGTCCGTGTTGCTAGGTATGGTACATAAATATTATTCCTTCTTTACTTAAAATTTGTTGATAGAGAAAAAAATCTCCAAAATGCTGCCAAATACCACTTTCATAGTTAAAGCAATTACCTATAAACTGTGGTATTGTAAGTGTTATCATACTGAAGATGTAAATTTGATTGTTATACAGGTTGTTGCTGAGGGAGAATTTGTATATGGGACTTTCAATATTTTTCCCCCATCACACATATAAGTTAGTTAAATAATTTATAATTAAAGTTGAAGAAACATATTTAAACCAATCAGTGTTACTAAAACTCTGAGAAACTACTGATAAAATTGAATGGACCTTTAATTTATGACCAGGAAGCCACCTTTCAGGATAACAAAACATACAGACAAGAAGATTAATTAATGCAATAGTGAATAGCTCTCTTGGTTGTTTTAAGCATTGCTGGCTTGAAGGCAGAGATATGGGCTCATGATTTCAGAGTCTCTTCAAATTCTTAAATATATTCACCTTTGAAAAGTTGTATTGTGAGTTATTATCTATACTTCATTGGGACATACAGAGAAAACAAAAACTTTCTTTTAAGAACTTCCAAGTTAAAATTTTAAGAATGTAACACTTTATTGTATATTATACATAATGAATCTCTAATTTTTGTAACTTGAATATTTATTGATTGCACATAAGGATAGAAGTGCCTAATCTAAACATGCTTACTCTAAACACACTTACCATCATCCAAACCATAAAATAGACCCATATATAAGCCAATGAGCCTGGATGAGATTTAATGAGTTGGGGGATGGGGAGCAGAGAAGAAAAATGAACCCAAAGTAAATTTCTATGAATAATAAGGGTCCAATTTATTTTTATTGTTATGGAAGTGAATATACAGATGAAAGAGACCAAAAAAGATCTTCAAGACCCAGATAATCATGATGGTGTGATCACTCACCTAGAGCCAGACATCCTGAAATGCGAAGTCATGTGGGCCTTAGGAGGCATCACCATGAACAAAGCTAGTGGAAGTGTTGGAATTCTAGTTGAGCTATTTCAAATCCCAAAAGATGATGCTGTGAAAATGCTACATTCAATATGCCAGCAAATTTGGAAAACTCAGCAGTGGCCACAGGACTGGAAAAGGTCAGTTTTCATTCCAATCCCTAAGAAAGGCAATGCCAAAGAATGCTCAAACTACCACACAATTGCACTCATCTCACACAGTTGCAAAGTGATGCTCAAAATTCTCCAAGACAGGCTTCAACAGTACCTGAACTGTGAAATTCCAGATGTTCAAACTGGATTTAGAAAAGGCAGAGAAACTTGAAATCTAATTGCCAACATCTGTTGTATCATTGAAAACGCAAGATAGTTCCAGAAAAACATATACTTCTGCTTTATTGACTATGCCACAGCCTTTGACTGTGTGGATCACAACAAACTGTGGAAAACTCTTAAAGAGATGGGAATAGCAGACCACCTGACCTGCCTCCTGAGAAATCTGTATGCAGGTCAGGAAGCAACAGTTACAACTGGACATGAAACAAAAGACTGGTTCTAAATTGGGAAAGGAGTACCTCAAGGCTGTATGTTGTCACCCTGCTTATTTAACTTATATGCAGAGTACATCATGAGAAACGCTGGGCTGGAGGAAGCACAAGCTGGAATCAAGATTGCTGGGAGCAAAAAAAAAAAAAGATTGCTGGGAGAAATATCAATAACCTCAGATATGCAGATGACACCACCCTATGGCAGAAAGTGAAGAAAGACTAAAGAACCTCTTGATGAAAGTGAAAGAGAAGAGCGAAAAAGTTGGCTTAAAACTCAACATTCAGAAAACTAAGATAATGGCATCTGGTCCCATCACTTCATGGAAAATAGATGGGGAAACAGTGGAAACACTTTATTTTGTGCGTTCCAGAATCAGTGCAGATAGTGACTGTAGCCATGAAATTAAAAGATGCTTGCTCCTTGGGAGGAAAGTTATGACCAACCTAGACAGCATATTACAAAGCAGAGACATTACTTTGCCAACAAAGGTCCATCTGGTCAAGGCTATGGTTTTTCCAGTGGTCATGTATGGATGTGAGAGTTGCACTATAAAGAAAGCTGAGCACAGAAGAATTGATGGTTTTGAACTGTGGTGTTGGAGAAGACTCTTGAGAGTCCCTTGGACTGCAAGGAGATCCAACCAGTCCATCCTGAAAGAAATCTGTCATAGGTGTTCATTGGAAGGACTAATGCTGAAGCTGAAATGCCAATACTTTGGCCATCTGATGTGAAGAGCTGACTCATTTGAAAAGACTCTGATGCTGGGAAAGATTGAGGGCAGGAGGAGAAGGGGACGACTGAGGATGAGATGGATGGATGGCATCACCGACTTCAATGGATATGAGTTTGGGTGGACTCCGGGAGTTGGTGATGGACAGGGAAGCCTGGCGTGCTGCGGTCCATGGGGTCGCAAAGAGTCGGACACGACTGAGTGACTGAACTGAACTGAACTGAACCCTGATGCATCACATCCTAGAAACTTGAGGGTAACTGAAGACAAGTTATTGAAGCTGCTTACAGAATGGTTCTCTAAAAACAAAAGACTATGAAACAATAAGGGTTTTTTAGTCAGACTGACCTTGATTTCCTGTCTTCCTCAAGCCTGTAGCAACTATATTCTATAAAACTCTACTCCCAAATCACTTTCTGACCACATGTCTCAACTGCAAAGATAACTCCTTAAGAGGAACACTAAGTCCTGGTTTTCAGAGAGGAACACAGCCATTATGAAACAGCTTGTCATATATTATGAGAAACATGTTAAAGAAGACCAGATGGTCTAGTGTTCAGCATGCAACCCCTGTAGCCAGATAGCTCAAGCTTGTATGTGAGCTCCACCACCAAATAAGCCAGAGCACTGAGCAACTTACTCAGTCCCTCTGTGACTAGATTTGCTTATCTGCACAATGGGGATAATGAGATGACCTATCTCAAGTTGCCATGAGGGTTAACTAAGTCAGTACTCATACAGTACTTAGGATAATACCTGGAAGATAATATAAAACTGTTTTTTTGTTGTTGTTGTTCAAAAACCCACTAGTTATTAACCAGTGGGAAGAAATAAAGAAACTTGGGAGTCAAGATCATTATTTTGAAAAGTCTAAATTGCCTTTCTACAAATAAGGACCTGGTCTAAACTAGATAAGATTCAGGACCATATATACAGGGATTTTTAAATCTGTTTCTCCATACTGGTCTCCCACTCTACCTTTATCTAGGTAACTACTTTAATGTGTTTAATTAATATTTTACTTTGCAAAATTGACATCACTGTTTTATGTCTTTAATTTGTGTATGTCTTTAATTTGCAAAATGTTGTTGTATCATATACCTCATTACGTGTCTTATTTTTTTTCAATAAGCAGCATGCTATGGATATTTACCAATGTTGTTTGCTGTACCGCTAAACCACTTCCTTCAAACATTGAGTAATACCTCATGGGGTGCATTCATTTTATCCATTTTGGTCTTCAAGTGACAGACACACAGTTTGACCGGCAGACATTTTGGAAAAAAGTGTGTTTATCCTTCATAAAAACTGTAGGGACATCTATACGCTGCTAGGTAAAGGATAGATACATGCATATGACATATGCATTTTGGAAAGCAATCTTCTACCAACTATACAGTTTAAGTAATAGCTCCTTGTGTTAATGTACATGTTTCTCACAAATGATTCTTTTATGATTTGTTTATACACGTACTTCTAGATTTTTTACTTTATTTCTAAGGAGTTTACTCATGTCACTTAACAAACTTTTCAACTAAAATTTCCCCTTTGGAAACAGGTTGCTGAATGTTTTACAGAATAATCCCCAACTTACTTTAGACACTGAAAGATCTCTTATCAGTCAGTCATCTATTTCTTAACTTGGTCTGTAGTATCCTTGGTTAAGAAGGTATCGATTTTCTTAACTGTGAATTTTCTTAACTGTGAAATTTCTTAACTGTGAATTTTCAAATTCACAAAGTTGCAATAGAACTCAAATTACCTCATATGCCATCCACAAATGTACATTGGTTGTTTACAATTTGCTTTTGCTAAATTATATATAAACCTACATATATGCACACATACTGTAAATACATATTTGTATTTTTTTCTGAATCACTTGAGAGGAGGCTGCAGAAACTATGCCCCTGTGTATGTGTATTTCACTGTGTATGCCCTAAGGGCAAACAAATGATCTTATATAACTACAGTAAAATTTTCAAAGTCAGAGAATAACATTGATTCAATCTTTTCTAACCTACAATCCATTTTTAAACACTGTAAGCTATCCTGATAATATTCTTTAAATGTCTTACCATTCCCAATCTGGGATCACACACTGCATTTTGTTATTGTGCCAAATGACAAAAATAATACAGTTAAGTCATGTGCTTGATGTCCTTTATTCAAGAGAAAACAACCCATGGTTGGGGAAGTGTGGTACCTCACAAGCATGGAGCACTGTTCCTGAGGGGGCATCCCACCCATCTAACTACATTATCTTCACTTTGCTTCTTTAATTCTGAGGCAAGATTTTCAATTAAAACAGAAATCAATAGTTTCTTGTATTCTAGCTTTACAGCTGTTTGTCTCTGGAATGCTTTTCTTTCCCTTTGAGTCCATGGTTTCAGTTAGCTTAGCGGAGAAAACTTAAAACAAAAAGCTCTTATCAGGGGCTTCCCTGGCAGTCCAGTGGTTAAGACTTAGCCTTCTAATTCAAAGGATGTGGGTTTGAATCCTGGTCAGTGAGCTAAGATCCCACATGGATCCCAGCCAAAACAACAACAACAAAAAATCCAAAGCATAAAACAGAAGCAATATTGTAACAACTCAAGAAATACTTTTAAAAATTTGTCCACATCAAAAACTTATCTTTTAAAAAAATTGTTCTTATCAGGTTCTGAGTATCAGCCCCCGATCTGGCAAATTTCTGACCATACAACTACTTAGAAAAACCTTCCCAGTCTTTTGTCAGGTTTCAGCTGGTACAAATAACAAATATACCTGGTGGTACTGAATAAACACGTGGAGGAAAAAGGCATCTCCACTACCCTCCAAAGATCCAGAGCCACTCCCAAAGGTAGCAAAAGACAGACTCAGACAAGTCCCCCAGAACTGGCCACAGCTGGTAAGACCCTGCCTGCAAATGGAGTACAACCCACATTTCTGTCCAGCCGTGTTTTGGGGGCTCCAGACCTGATGCTGAGCTGCCTGCATATGTATGAGCCCGACAACCTGTGTGCCCCGGGCCGGGAGAAAACCAGGCCAAGCTCTCAGACCACAGACGGGAGGCAAACATGAAGGAAACTGCGGTTTCTGGGAGAGGAAGAAGCAGCAACGGGCACACCAAACCGAATCCGTGAGCGTACGAATCTGGAAAGGAAGAGACGGTGTGAAAAGTCACCTTTTCTAGGTTCTCCAGAAGCTCAGAAGAGCTGACTCTGGTAAGAATTCTCACCCTGCACAGGCTTCTGCCAATTTTCCCAGGATGCCATTGATAGGCTCTGGAGTGGCTGGTGCCTAAAGAATAGAGGGTAGCTCTCGTATCTACCAAAATTTGACAAGGTTTTCTATTAACTTTAGTTTTATTTTCATCTTGGTTGCTTAAGGGAATAACTGGTAGCAGTTTACCACAGAAACACAGGGATTCCCACCAACCCATAAACTTTCAAGGACAAGCTTATATATATATATACATACACACACACACACAGAGTATTCTGGTTGATGACAAATAAGACAATTTCTCTGTCAAGGTTTTGATGATGCACCCTCTGGAGGGTACAACAGGGAAGACTGTACCATGCTTGTTTCTTTGAAAATTGAAGACTATGTTTCTTTAGCTAAGTCTTGGATTTCTCAGAGTCAAATTAATACCTGATAGGGATATACCACTGGGTTGGAGATTTTATGATGTTCTATTGTGTATCTTATTACACAGAAGTTTTCTTGAGGTTGGTAGGTGATCTAGCATCCATTTACCCCATTCCATGACCAATTTATTTTAGCATGGGAGTCTTACAATTAGGTAGCAAGAGTTCTAGCAACTTTTAAGCACAAGAGTTCTAACAGCTTTTAAACACAAAATCCATGCCTACCAATTTTGTGAGATGTGGCTTCCCAGATTCTCATTAGCAATATATCTCTTACTTTTCCCATGGGAATGTTTATTTATACTGGCAGATACCCTAATAGTGGTCTTGAATAGCCTGACTTGTCCATTGTTAGATTCTGATGTTCCATTGGGCAAATAAGTTTGGACTTTTTGTCTTATTTCCACATGCTTTGCAGTGGTTTATACTATGGACTTACCTCCAGGCTTTATGAGTCTCCTAAAGGCTGCCAGCTTGCTTTGTTAGCTTGAAGGGTAGACATCATTTTCCCTTGAAACAGTCCTCTGTAATTCAAACAGACCTGCCTTTTCTGTATGCCTATGCACAGGTCTTGAGAACTGTAAATGTCAGATGAGAATCTGGAGTCTCTCCCACACTAATGTACACCCTGTGAACATGTGGGATTTCTCACACCCCAGTTTTCCACCCAGAAGGATGAGGAAGGACAAACTCGAAGAGCTTAGAATGCAAAATAAGCGGAACTCAATTCAAGAGAAACTTACCAGAGGTGCTGGAGAATAGTTAAAGGGGTTCTGTAGTTATCTTCACCAGCATCAACTGTCCCTGAAATCTTCACCAGCTGTCTTTGAACATCACTTCATCCCCCAAACTATCAAAAGACAAAAATACTACAATTAAGAGTGAGTTTGACATCCTCCATTTAAGGGAAAACAATCTATGGATGGGAGCAATACAGAGCCTCACAGGCAGAGGAGCTGAGTTCCTGAGGAATTCGGGGCAAAAGTAAGTTTTATAGAGTAGTGGAAGCGGAAACAGAAAGAGAATGGTTGACTAGTAAGCTGAAGATTTCCTTCTAGAGCTAGCAGGTCCCATTTTCCAGGGGAAGGTAAGCTAACTGAAGCTGAGTTGGAGAATTATCATTGGTGTATGTTAGGATTCCTTCACAGGTGTTTCCCATAATAGGCTGTCATAGAGTTGCCATGTGACCTGGGTCACTGGGGCAGCCGCCATTCTATGGGTCTGGATATATGAATTAACGGTATCAGTCTACTATTCTTCTTTAATATACAATATTTCCTAAACTTTTCTCTGTGTTTTGACCTGGTGGTTTTGAAGAGTATGGGCTACTTGTTTTTGTAAAAATGTTCTAATTTGGATTGGATTGCTATTTCTTCATGATTGGAGTTATGTTATGCACTTTTGCAGGAATAACACAGAAGTGACATTGTACCCTCCTACTGCCTTGAATCAGGAGACATAATGTTGTCCCAGTATTTTGATGCTAGCTTCGTT
Organism: Dama dama; assembly: GCF_033118175.1. Lineage (NCBI taxonomy): Eukaryota > Metazoa > Chordata > Mammalia > Artiodactyla > Cervidae > Dama > Dama dama. Next base: position 100,848,648 of record NC_083689.1, read on the forward strand.
GTCTTCAGAAAGGAGGTCTCAAGTCAAATCCTCCTCTATAAATTTATCAGTTTCTTATTTACAATTGAAAACTAGTTTGTAAAGAGATACTTTGAGTTCACACTACCCTTTTCAGAGTCAATATCCTTTCCACCAGTTTTAGCATCATTGGATGATTCTATTTTAGCCATACAATTCTTTATTAGTTAGCATTAAAAGGTATAAGAGCTTAGACTTCTTCCCTAAGTATTTATTCACTTTTATATCTGTATGGATGCATTGATTTTTATTTTGTTCCATAGTCTATAATATATTGCTAATTTTATTTATTTTGATGCTTAAACTGTCCCAGATTTGGCCAGTGGAGGCCCCTTTGAGAAGCTTCCTCTGTCGCTTTGACATGTGCCTATTTAACCCTGTCTGTGTCCTGAAATTAGCCATTCCTCCGAGAAGCACTAGATTCTTATAGTTGAAAATAATATTGAGAAACTAAGATCTGTAAACTAGGTGTACTCACTGTGACTGACAGATCATAGCATCTAGTCCTATCATGTATATTAAACATACATATATGTATGTGAAAGTGAGAGTGAAGTTGCTCAGTCATGTCCGACTCTGCAAACCCATGGGTCTGCCAGGTTCCTTCGTCCATGGGATTTTCCAGGCAAGTGTACTGGAGTGGGTTGCCATTTCCTTCTCCAGGAGATCTTCCTGACCCAGAGATTGAACCCGGGTCTCCCACATTGTAGGCAGGCGCTTTATCATCTGAGCCACCAGGGAAGTCCAATATATATGTATAAATGTATATACATATTTATAAATGAAAGCCAAGCTCCTCACTGTTTGATGAAAGAATTTCAAATATAAAAATAAGAAAGAAATGGTAGAATCCTGCAGTAATGGAACTAAACTACAGGTTTCAATAAAAACTCATCAAGTTATAGTTTAATGGAAAATACAAAAATAGATAAAAGTAACAAATACACTTTAAGCACACATATATATTCACATATACGTGTATCTATTTTTATATCTTTCCATTGATCCATTCAATAATAGTATTTTACAATGTGTTAAAACAAGTCCTTCCCTCTTTCCTTTAGAATGAATGGACTCTTTGCAGTTCTTATTCTCTCTGATTAAATCTTCGAGTAAGTTTACTGTGTCCCTCAAAAATATTCAAAAGGAATTTTGATTGGGATTGCTTGAGTTTGTTTGTAACTATATGAAAGTAGAATTAGATAAGTCCTGAGACAAGAAGTCCAAAGATCAGGATCTTAATACTCGCTACATAATTAGATAAATAAATCGTCAAGGGTAGATTACATTCTAAATAAACTGTACTCTTCTCACCTGTAAAATGAGTATAATAATATATGTTACAAAATATTGTCAAAATAAACAAATGAAAATTATGGTTGTTACTGATAAATATATTTTTCTTCTCCTTCAAATTATTTTCCAGTTATTTCCTATATATCACAAAAAAACCCAAATCCCAATTAGCTGGAACTAAATAAATCTAAATAAACACACTCATAGGATGATGATCTCATTATTATTTAACTGATATGAACTGTGGCATCCAAATTACAGAGCAACTCTATATTCAGATCCTTATCCTTATATTTTAATTAAAAAAAAAACTTTAGCATCTTTAAATTATACTATATATAGTGTGGATTTTATCTATAAATCTGTGCTTTATAAATCTAGAGAAAGCATGAATTATCTAACCATATCATTATTTTAACAATTTTAGAAACTAAAATAATGGAGAAGTAACAGGCGAGACAAACAGACCTACTAAATCAAAAATAATGAAGAGAATATGTACGTGCTTTTTAAGTGTTCCAAGCAACCATTTTCTAAAGTTTTTATTTACTAAGAAATTTTGTCCTTCACATTGCTGGGTCATTTTTGTTATGGTAATGAATGCATTTAGTCCTCAAATTGAAAAAAATGTATACTGTTTCTTTTTATAATAAGATTTATTTTTATTATGTAGTCCTTTGTTAATCTTAAATGGGAGATGGTTTTCTTCAAATATTATTGCATCTACATTTAGAAGGGCCTGCTTTACAGAGCACTGACTGATAATGCTTTCCAATCAACAAAGCCCTTGAAACTGTTCAGCGTGTTAGACATCTGCTATTGAAGAGTGCATCCATCTCTGAAAACAAGATGCAAGGAAACACAGTCCTCATTTTCTCCAGCAGTTAGTTGCTCAAAAGACTATAGCCATTTCAAGAGGTGCTAGATGTGCATGCATAAGGCTTGATCATGCTAACAATGAAGAAGTATAATGAGCATTTATGATTTGAAGAGTTTCAAAAGGATGCAAATCAGTATCCTATCTACAAGGATAAAAATATCCCATCAAGTTAAAGAGCAATTTTGTAGATTTTAAGCTTATCATAAGCATTTAAAAAAAAAAACCAAAAAACAAAAAAACCACAGTGTTTACTACCCTTGCTGAGATTATATCACATCAGTTAATTTCCCCAATGGGAGAATACTTCAGAAATATCAAGGACTCTTATAACTCTTAACAGAGTACCCAAGTAGGGCAGAGAGTCATGATAACAGTTGGGAAATGTTATCCGAGAAAACAGGGTATACATTTAACTATCAGAATTAAGAGCAAGGAGATGCCATTCATATTATCTTTATTCATTTTCTACTGCTGTGTAACAAACTACCGCAAACCTAGCTACCCAAAACAAGATCCAACAATTCTGATTCAGTTCTGCTGGTGAGAAGCTGGGGCGGGTGTGTCTGGGCTCCCTGCTCAGAGGGTCCCAAGGCCAGAGTCAAGAGGCCAGCTGGGCACAGCTCTTATCTGGACACTCGGGGGAAGAATCCATTTCCACGTTGACTCCCAACTGGGTCAGAATTCAGTTCCTTACAGCTGTAGGACTGAGGAGGAACAGAAGAGAAAGAAGTCACCAAATCTCTCCATAAGAAGACAGGATAAGTAAATGGTAGCAAAGTACACCACCCAAAATATGCCTCATTGGCATCCTGAGTATTTTTAACTGGTTATAAAGAAACAACAGACAAGAAAGAAGCTCTGAAAATCTAGTAAAGGTTGCCCTTTTGTAAGAGACACTTAGATTTATAAGGGAAGTACCCATTTGTAGAAGTATCTCTCTCTGTACCAGGAAGAAGATGATGACAAAAATCTCAAGAAACTCGTATTGGTAGAAAAGCAAGACTTAAATCTGCCTTGGAGGAGGAAATGGCAACCCACTCTAGTATTATTGCTGGAAATTCCATGGACAGAGGAGCCTGGTGGGTTATGGTCCATGGCGTCAGAAAGAGTTGGACACGACTGCATACATGCATACATGTGTGCATGCACACACACACACACAGACAAACCTGCCTAATGACCCATACCTTTTTTTACTGTGCTTTTCCAATAACTGACCTCCCACACCCTTAATAGATTTCTTTTGTCTTTAGCTGGAGATGGTATTTAAGATGGCGTCTTGGGCCATTTTGGGGAGCCACTCTGTTTTCCTGAGTCTCTCTTCTGTACACAAGAGATAGGCAGGTTATTAAACTTCTGTTTATTTTTCTCCTCTAATGTGTCTTTTATTACAAGCCATCTCAGCCTACCTAGAAGGGTAGATGGCAAGCTATTTTCCTCCCTTATAATATAAATTTCTTATTCTTCCCTCGCTCTTCCATCCTAACTTTATTTACCTCAGATGCTCCATTTTCCACCTCTACAGAAGCATCTGAATGAATGACACTCAATAATTTTCTTTAAAGTGAAGGACAAGACTATAAACCCACCTTCCAATCCAGGTGTCTACTCAGGCAGGCACATACTGAGCTGCTGCAATGAAAATGCCTGCTACTCTTATATACCATGTCTATTTTTAGTGACACAAGGCAACATCATTTCAGGAGTTGATAAAAGTTAAATAACTTCCTACTACGTTACCATTAAAGCATTTTATCCTACCATAAAAGAGGCACTAATTAGCACACAAAATCAGGGATGGTTTTTGTCTTTCTGTTATAAAAATCATGAAAAATGTCATATTTAGCATCATTCTTAACATGTGTTCTTTAGAGAGAACTACAGACCACTCATAAACTAATTTTGCAAAGCCCACAGATTCACAGATCATTAATGACATGTATTTACACTGTAAGTATTTTTCAAAAGGATATACTGAAGTTATATTTTTTCATTTTTGCTACATAATTATAGAATCATAATCATAAGTTCCATAAGTGGGCCTCCGGTTTTCTACAAATATTTCACATCAGTAACAATTAAGTTTTTCTGCAAAAGTAAATGATTTTTTAGAATGACAGTTTCCAAGGGGAATGATAGTAAGTCCTCATTAGTCACCTATTTTATACATAGACATATATATAGATATACATATATGTCAATCCCAATCTCCCCACTCATCCTACGCTACTCCTATTCCCCTTGGGTATCTACAAGTTTGTTCTCAATGTCTGTGTCTCTATTTCTGTGTTGCAAATGACATCATCTTTACCATTTTTCTAGATTCCACACAGATATGTTAATCAGTGATATTTGTTTTTCTGACTTACTTCACTTTGTATGACAGTCTCCAGGTCCATCCACATCTCTGAAAATGACATAAATTAGTTCCTTTTTGTGAATACATCTGAGTAATATTCCACTGTATATATATTCACCACACCTTCTTTATCCATTACTTTTTTGATGGGCATGTAGGTTCCTTCTTCCATGTCCTCGCTATTATAAATAGTGCTCAAATGAACATTGGGGTGTATGTATCTTTTTGGATTATAGTTTTCTCTGGGTATGTGCTCAGAAGTGAGATTGCTGGGTCATTTGGTAGCTCTATTTTTAGCTTTTTAAGAAACTTCCATATGATTCTTCATAGTGGCTATACCAATTTACATTCCAAGCAAGAGGGTTCCCTTTCCTCAAATAAAGATGCATTTATTCTTCATAGATTTTTTGATGATGGCCATTCTGACTGGTGCCCTGAAATTAAAAAAAAAGTCTGATCCTTGGAAGAAAAGTTATGTCCAACCTAGACAACATATTAAAAAGCAGAGACATTACTTTGCTGACAAAGATCTGTCTAGTCAAAGCTATGGTTTTTCCAATAGTCATGTATGGATGTGAGAGTTGGACTATAAAGAAAGCTGAGCACTGAAGAATTGGTGCTTTTGAACTGTGGTGTTGGAGAAGACTCTTGAGAGTCCCTTGGACTGCAAGGAGATCCAACCAGCCCATCTTAAAGGAAATCAGTCCTGAATATTTTTTGGAAGGACTGATGCTGAAGCTGAAGCTCCAATTCTTTGGCCACCTGACGCAAAGAACTGACTCACTGGAAAAGACACTGATGCTGGGAAATATTGAAGGCTGGAGGAGAAGGGCACGACAGAGGATGAGATAGTTGGATGGCATCACAGACTCGATGGACATGAGTTTGAGCAAACTCCGGGAGTTGTTGATGGAAAGGGAGGCCTGGCGTGCTGTAGTCCATGGGGTCACAAACAATGGGACATGACTAAGTGGCTAAGCTGAACTGAAGGTGCAATAGACAGGGAGGAACGTATCAAAGTCTGTTTGTTAAAATTTCACTGTATCCTGTTATCTCTGTATAACTCAGAAAACACATTTTTCCAAGCATTTGCCTTTCCATCTCCATGTCACATGAATTGTCTTCCTCCTCCCTGAAGTTCCAAACCAGTAACTCCAACATTATCACTTGTCTTTAGGTGAAAATTCTATTTAAGTGAGGGTTTTGGCCATTTTGGCCAGTTACTCAGTTTTCCTGGGTTTCTCCCATGTATAAACATTAAAGGCTTTTGATTTTTCTCCTGTTAATTGACTTCATGTCGATCTAATTCTTAGACCAGCTAGAAGAACCTAGAAGGATAAAATGTCCTCCTCAGAACATCTTAAAGATAATAAGCACTGGAAACATATTTATTGAAATAATAATTTCTTTACTTAAAAATAACATCCCTAGCCTTCCCAAAGCCAACCTGCTCCCAAGTGTGTGCGTGCTCAGTCGCTTCGGTTGTGTCTGAATCTTTGTGACCCTATGAACTGTAGCCCGCTGGGCTCCTCTGTCCATGGGATTCTCCAGGCAAGAATACTGGAGTGGGGTGCCATGCCCCCTCCTCAGGGATCAAACTCCCAACTCTTATGTCTTCTACATTGGCAAGCAGGTTCTTTACCACTAGCGCCACCTATGAAGCCCCAAAGTATAAATACTTCAAATTCCTATGGAAGAAAACAGAAAATATTAATTCAAGATCCTTTGACTACATGCTAGAAAACACCCATGGAAGAGGCTATAGACACTTTCTTAAGAAGCTCTTATGAGCCTCAGGCCAGTTCTCTAGACTCTAAGCTCATGCTCTGCCATGTTGGGTAATCCTCTTTGTCTAACTTGAGGACACAGGCTGAAGTCTTTCTCAGAAGTCACACTGAGTGGCAAATCCAGGTTAACCCCAATCTTGCCAAGATTTTGTCCCAGATCATTAATGATCAAACTATATTTCTCACCCCCCCCCCTTTTTTTTCCCCCATTATAGGATTCCCATCTTGACCAAATCCAACATATTTTATACTGGAAAGGAAAAATCAGATCTCATTATGCTGTAACAAATTTATCCCTGACAGGTCATTTAAAATACAAAGGAATGTTTGAAGGAGGAAATTTTAGAAGTGTCAATTATAGTCATACTCACAGAGTTCTTAATAAGAAAAAAAGGTTGATTAAAAATAGTCCCAGCTTGGAATCACAAAAGAAAGGAGTAATACCTAATAAATCTGATAATTTTTAAAGACAGAGCAGAAAGAATCAGCAGGAGAAATCTGAGGACTAATTTGCTTCTGGTCTGAGGGTACTTCAACACAGTACACCACCCAAAAGACTAATTCAGGGGGTCAGGAAGTATAGCATGCATGCAGTGAGCACTGAGAACAATCTAGGAAAATGTAGGTGGTAACGGGCTGCAGGCAGACAAATGCTTTGAAATGAACAGTGTCTGAGAGAACTGTAACTCAGATAGGTATCTAGGTTTTAGGCAATTTAACCATCAGTAGCATAAGAAAGAAGAAATATGGCATGAGATAACAAAATAAACGATTTACACAAAAGTCAGAATACTGGTAAATCCACAAACAACAACAACAACAGCAACCTGAATAGCTTGACTAGAACATCGGAGGAAAATTTAGTTACAATTCTTTTTTAAAGTAAATATCTACCCTAGCACAAAAACTGATGTAATATAGTAAGGACAAGTATAAACAGATAAGGAAAAATAATGCTTACAAGTTCAGGCAAAGATGTCAGTGAAGTATTAAAAAGTTATTAACAGTTAAGATACGAAGACCTTGTTTATAATACGGATTGACCATAAAACTGAATATAATACTCAAATGTGAGTAACTGATTACAATCAATTCAAATTAAATAGATAATATTTTTGAGCAAGAACACAACTGCCTCTTACCCAAAATGAAATTTACATTATTTTGAACCTATAATTTCTGTATTTTGAAAACTTAGTCCATTCCTTTACTTTTGTTCTGGTCACAGCAGATCTAAGGCTACACATCCATGACTTCTATGCTTTCAACTCCCACACCCCCACATACACACACACACTCAAGGCTTCTATGTATTCCTCAGAATGGGTGAATTCTACTGCAACTACATAAGCATAGAGGCGGGTCTAAACACAATGCTGTGCTCTGTAAGTCCTATCTCAGATATTCCCATTTTTCCCACTTTAGTCTGCATTTCTTAAGTCACTGGTGGTATCGATTATGCAGGACTCGTCTACTAAAGTCTTGCCTCACATGTGAAATTTATCACAAAGTTTTAGACATAATCATATTTCTCACTAGCTGTGCCATCAGAATAAGTGAAGGGGTATGAAAGTGTGAATAGCCTATAATGGCATAGTAGGATATTTCATCAGAGCATTTGTGTGGCATTATATTGAAGATTCCTATAGCTAAGAAGCAGCTATTTTTGAGTGTCTGTGATTATACAGAGGAGCTCTTCTGATATTTTACACAAATTACTGAATTTAATGCTCACAAAAAAAGCTATTAGGTAAAAATTATTATTCCTACTTTACAGCTAGAAATTTGAGGAACAGAGAAGTAACTTCCACAAAATCATCATATTCAAGAACATATTTTGTCTTAGCTAGGATACAAGCCCTATTGATCTTTCTTTAAAACTTAAACTTGGAACCACTTTTATACTGTGTACACAGAAATGGGATAGCAGAAAAGGAAGTGGCTCACAACATAATTTTACCTAAGATCAGTCTCCTCCTAATTGGGTGTTAGTTAAAGCCAAGATAATTATCATTACTGGAAAATATATTTAAAATATTTTAATCTTGATATGACTCAAAAATAAGGGGGACTTTGGGATATTCTGAAAGAGGGGAACTGTCACTTGCCAGTAGGTCTAAGTGATAATAAGTAAACCGCAATTCTTTAAACCAGTGGGACAAGTCCCTCACTCAACTGGGTTCATTTACACCTCACTGAATGGGTGAGAGTCCCTTGGACTGCAAGGAGATCCAACCAGTCCATCCTAAAGGAGATCAGTCCTGGGTGTTCATTGGAAGGACTGATGCTGAAGCTGAAACTCCAATACTTTGGCCACCTCATGCGAAGAGCTGACTCATTGGAAAAGACCCTGATGCTGGGAAGGATTGGGGGCAGGAGGAGAAGGGGACGACAGAGGATGAGATGGCTGGATGGCACCACCGACTCGATGGACATGAGTTTGAGTAAACTCCGGGAGTTGGTGATGGACAGGGAGGCCTGGTGTGTTGCAGTCCACGGGGTCGCAAAGAGTCAGACACGACTGAGCGACTGAACTGAACTGAAACTGGCTTTGGGGCTTCCCTGGTGGCTCAGAGGTTAAAGCGTCTGCCTGCAATGAGGGAGACCCGGGTTCGATCCCTGGGTGGGGAAGATTCCCTGGAGAAGGAAATGGCAACCCACTCCAGTACTCTTGCGGGAGAATCCCATGGACAGAGGAGCCTGGTAGGCTACATTAGTTCATGGGGTCGCAAAGAGTCGGACACGACTGAGCAACTTCACTTCCACTTTCCCTTTCAAACTGAGTTTCAGATAAGGTGGTGGTGGTGTAGTCTCTCAGTCGTGTCCAACTCTTACAATTCTATGGACTGTATGTAGCCTGCCAGGCTCCTCTGTCCGTGAGATTCTCCAGACAAGAATATTGGAGTGGGTTGTCATTTCCTTCTCCAGGGGATCTTTCCGATCCAGAAACCTAACCCCAGTCTCCTTCATTGCAAGTGGATTCTTTACCAACTGAGCTACCAGCAAAGCCCTCAGACAGGGTATCAAAAGATAATAATTAATTCATATTACCAAGCACACAATTCAAGAAACAGATTCATGAACATTTTAAGAGAGAACACCTTCTTAAGAGAACACTGTGTACCTTAAACTGATTTTATTTGTGCATTTCAGGCAGATTAAGAAAAGGCATAGTATAAATACACTCTTAAATATAATAGTGAACTAAGATCTGATTATATTCTGCGGTTGTTGCATTGCATGATAAAAATAAAAAGAGGCTGGTTGAGTGAAGGAGACAAAGGGAAATCAAAGGGTACAACAAAGAATAACAGAGCAAAACAATAAGGAGAAAGTGGAAAATTCAATCTGCTACTTGCGAGGCAAACAATAAATACCAAGGAAGACCTTCATACAACAGCATTCTTAAAGGGAAAAGTCAAGAGATATTAAATGCCAGAAGGAGGAATTCATAATCCTGGTTTTAATTAATTTTTTAAAACTAGCCCTCCATATAGGACAGAATTAATTACTCATCCATATATATGTATGTATGCATATATATATATATATATATATATATATATATATATGAGGGTTTCCCTCTCAAATATGGCACTAGGGGTAAAGAACCTGCCTGCCAATGCAGGAACGGTAAGAGACTTGGGTTCGATCCCTGGGGTGGGAAGATCCTCTGGAGGAGCACACGGCAACCCACTCCAGTATTCTTCCTGGAAAATCCCATGGATAGAGGAGTCTGGTGAGCTACAGTCCACAGGGTCGCACAGTCAGACATGACTAAATTGACTTAGCATGCACAGCATGCACGCATATATTTGAGTAAAGGAGTCTGGTTGCTCAATGGAAAGCATTTGCAGTTCAGGTCAGTAAAGATTCCCAAGATGACGTTACTCAGAACCAGTTAAAATGAAGTAAAGTTTTCAGGACTTTTAAAAATTAGTAAGCTTTTAAAAATGATATATACTAGTTTAAGATTTTCATAAAATTTGTGAAAACTGTAGAGTTCCAACAGAACCAAAATCCAGTTTTCCTTATTAATGAAATCTTACATTAGGATAGTGTAGTTGTCACAAGTAATAGTTAACTAAAGTTTATACTTTATCCAGATTTCATTAGAACCCCACACAGGACACCACCCTACACTTGGTGATCCCGTCTCCTTTGTCTGCTCTTGGCCATGACACTTTCTCAGATACTCCTTGTTATGAATGAATGACATTGACAGCAATGAGTACAAATCATATATATTTTTAGAATGAACCTTAACTGGAGTTTCACTGATGTTTTTCTCTCATGGTTAGGACTGAAGTTAGGTTATGTTTGCGATAGTAATTACAGAGACAAATGTTACTCTTGTCATACTCTATCAAATGAACACACTTTCGTATCACTTTTGAGGTTAATCTTGACCACCTGGCTGAAATAGTGTTTGTCAGATTTCTCTGCTGCATAATTAGTCTTTTATTCTTCAATGCCATATGGTACTCTTTGAAGCATAGCCTATGCATAGACCCCGTTTAAGGAGTAGGGAGATAAAGACTACTTCCTTGACAGCACAGTACCTGCACAGATTCTTTTGAATTCTTCTAACTGGAAGAATAGTCTATTTTCTTCATTTATTTATTTATCCAAACATTTATTTAAATCTATGGACTTACATATTTTATACTATAGCTTATAATTCAGTATTATTTTATTCATTTTGTTGCTCAATTTGCTTTAGGTTTAGGTTTTGGGAGCTCTTTCAGTTGGCTCCTGTGTCTTTTTGAAACACTGGTTTGTTTTTCTGAGCACTTCCTTACCTTTCTATTAATATAAAATACTGCTGGCTCATCTTATGTATCTGCAGTCAGTAATTTCTCCAAGGATATTTATTTTTTAATAAATAATATAAAAGTTTAAAGATATATACAGTAAATATAATACATACGAATAGATAGATTTTAGATACTCTATAGCTCAGTTCAGTTCAGTTGGTCAGTTGTGTCCGACCCTCTGTGACCCCATGGGCTACAGCATGCCAGAATTCCCTGTCCATCACAAATTCCCAGAGCTTGCTCAAACTCTATCGAGTTGATGATGCCATCCAACCATCTCATCCCCAGTCATCCCCATCTCCTCCTGCCTTCAATCTTTTTCAGCATCAGGGTCTTTTCAAATCAGGTGGCCAAAGTATTGGAGTTTCAGCTTCAGCATCAGTCCTTCCAATGAATATTCAGGACTGATTTCCTTTAGGGTGGACTGGTTGTATCTCTGCAGTCCAAGGGATTCTCAAGAGTCTTTTCCAACACCACAGTTCAAAAGCATCAGTTCCTCAGCACTCCGCTTTCTTTTAGACGGACCTTTGTCAGCAAAGTAATGTCACCTCTTTTTAACATACTGTGTAGGTTGGTCATAGTTTTTCTTCCAAGGACCAAACATGTTTTACTTTCATGGCTGCAGCCACCATCTGCAGTTTTCGGAACAAAAAAAAAAGAAAAAATGTTTGTAACTTTTTCCATTGTTTTGCCATCTATTTACCATGAAGTGATGGGACCAGATGCCATGATCTTAGTTGTTTGAATGTTGGGTTTTAAGCCAACTTTTTCCACTCTCTTCTTTCATTAAGAGGCTCTTAATTCTTCTTTGCCTTTTGCCATAAGGGTAACCTCATCTTCATATTTGAGGTTATTGATATTTCTCCCGGAAATCTTAAATCCAGCTGGTGCTTCATTCAGCCTGGCATTTTGCTTGATACACTCTGCATATAAGTTAAATAAGCAGCTGACAATATACAGCCTTGACGTACTCCTTTCTCAATTCTATAGCTCCACTTGTAAAGAATCCACCTGCAACACAGAAGACACCGTTTTGATTCCTGTGTCAGGAAGATCCCCTGGAGAAGGGATAGGCTATCCACTCCAGTATTCTTGGGCTTCCCTTGTGGCTCAGCTGGTAAAGAATCTGCGTGCAATGCAAGAGGCCTGGGTTCGATCCCTGGGTTGGGAAGAACCCCTGGAGAAGGGAAAGGCTACCCATTCCAGCATTCCAGCCTGGAGAATTCCATGGGCAGTACAGTCCACGGGTCACAAAGAATCAGACACGACTGTGTGACTTTCACTTCCACTTACATATGTAATTTCATGTATATATGTGTATATATATATATATATATATATTCAGTTTATGTATATTAGAAACAAAAACTGGACACTGTTGTACAGGTTGCTACTGGGATTTAGTCTTTCTAGGCCCTTTCAGTGGACAGAAAAAGGAAATATTATGTGTGTATTTTTACACACACACATAAACATTCTATATATCAACACGTATCTACATAACATTAAACATGAGTTCACATGATGTCTCCAACTTGAAGCAGTTACTACATGGACTGTTCTAACTTTTTCCCCTTCATGGTCTCTAACTTCTCATGGCCACAATAAGGCACCTGATCCTAGCATCTGCCATTTATTTAATTAATTGTTCAATTCTATTATATGTGTATATTGGTTTCAGAATCGTTAACCCTACTCTCATAGGATACGGCTTTAGCAACTAAAGTAGAGTGCTTACGTATAGTCCTTTTACCTTTAGTCTTATAGCTGCAACTCATTTCCAAAGTTATATAGATCAGCATGTTTTTCTCCCTGCCCCCATTTAGTGAGACTGCTTCACTCGTATTATGATTAGATTGTTAAGTTCTGTCACTTTTTACAAAACGGGGTCCTCCATTCTCCCAAATGATTTTTGTTTAACTAGTATACATTAAAGTTCTCTCTTTGTGCTACAAAGTTCTATAGGTTTTGATAAAGGTGTAATGTCATATATTCACCAGCATCATTCTTACCAAATAATTTCAACCTCCTAAAATATTCAAAGTACTTCAAATACTCAACCCCACCTCCAAACACCAGAAAACAACTCATCTCTTTACAATTCATGTAGTTTTACTTTTCCAAATGTCATATAATCGGAATCATGCAACGTGTAACCTAGCTTCTTTCACTTAGCATTTAGATTAAAGTCTTCACACAGACTAACAAATCATTATTTTTATCTCTGAATAGCAATCCATTGAATTGACATATTAAAATATATCCATGCATTTATTGAAGGATATCTTGTTTTTTGTGATTATGAATACAGTTACTTTTATTATTCATATGCAGGATTTTGGAAGAACATAAATTTTCAAGCCAATTTAGTAAGAATGTAGGGGAATGACTGTTAGATCATGTGATAAAACTGTGGTTTGCTTGGGAAGAAACTTCCATACTGTGTTTCAAAGCCCTGAATCATTTTGAGTTTCCACCAGTACCAAATGAAAGGTTCTGATGCACTATATCCTTGGCAGGGATTAGTATTGTCTATTTTTGGAATTTAAGCATTCTAATAAGTGTGTAGTAGTATTTCATCCCTGTGTAAATTTGCAATTCCCTGATAAGAAATGATTTTAAACATCTTTTGAAATATCTACATGCCAGCTACATACTTCCTTTGGTGACCTGTCTGGTAAGATCTTGTATCCATTTCTTAATGGCCTGTTCAATATTTTTTGTTGAGTTATAAGAGTTCTTTGTGTACTGTGGGCATGCATTCTTTATCAGAGATGTCTTATGAAAGTTTATCCATTCACTTATTGGAGAATATCTTGGTTAATTCCATATTTTTGTAATTATCAGTAAGGTTACTAAAAATAATCACATGCAGGATTTTGTAAGGACATATCTTTTCCAGTATGTGGCTTGTCTTCCTATTCTAACAGTGTATTTTGTAGAACAGTGGCTTTATTTTACTAAAGTCCAAGTTATTTTTTCTTTCATGAGTCAGGCTTTTAGTGTGGTAGCTAAAAGCTTATTGACAGACATCCTGGCAGTGCAGTGGTTAGGACTTCACTTTCCACTGCAGAGGGCACTGGTGTGGACCCTGGTCAGGGAACTAAGATCCCACCAGCTGTGTGACATGGTCTAAAAACTAAAAACTTACTGACAAAACCAAACCAGATTTTTCTCCAGTGTTTTTTTTCTGCAAGTTTTAATATCTCTGTATTTTATATTTAGGTTTACTATCTAAATTTATCACAACTTTTGTGTATTATGTAAGGTATATTTTGTATACAATTGTCTTAATTTTTCCAGTACCATTTATTGAAAATCTGTATTTCCTCCATTAAATTGTCTCTGTGCTTTTTTTTATTATCACTTCTTTGTTGAAGCAGAGTTGAATTACAATACTATAATAACTTCAAGTGTACAGCATATTGATTCAGTATTTTTACAAATTGTACTCCATTAAAAGTTATGACAAAATAATGGCTATGATTTCCTGTGCTGTACAATATGGCCTTGTTGCTTATCTCTTTTATGTATGGTAGTCTGTATCTCTTACCCCTCTAGTTTGTCCCTCCACACCTGCCTCTCCACTTCAGTAAGCACTAGTTTGTGTCCTGTGTTTGTGAGTCTGTTCTGCATACTCACTCATTTGCATTATGTTTTAGTTTCCACATATAAGTAATATCATACAGTACTTGTTTTTCTTTTGTCTGACTTATTTCATGAAGCATAATATTCTTTAGGTCCATCTATGTTGCTGTAAATGGCAAAACTTCATTTTTTAGGGCTGAATAATTTTATATATATTATATATAATACATATACATATATATATATATATATATATATATATATATATATATATATATATATATAAGCATGGGGCTTCCCAGGTGGTGCTAGTTGTAAAGAATCTGCCAGTCAATGATGGAAATATAAGAGACATAGGTTCAATCCCTGGGTTGGGAAGTTCCCTGGTTTGGGAAGTTCCCCTGGAGGAGGACATGGCAGCCCACTCCAGTATTCTTGCCTGGAGAAACCCATGGACAGAGGAGTCTGGTTGGCCATGGTCCACAGAGTCACAAAGAATCAGACATGACTGAAGTGACTTAGCAGGCATCTATATAGATAAACAGACACAAACATAAAAATATCTTCTTTCTCAATTTGTCTGTTTATGGGTACTTGGATTCCTTCCATATCTTGGCTGTTGTAAATAATGCTGCTCTGAACATTAGGGTGCATGTACTTTTTCAACTTAGGTTTTCTAGATATGTGTGTTTGTGGGTGTACATTAGGGGTGGAATTACTGGATCAAAGTTTAGTGCTAATTTTAATTTTCTGAGGAACCTCCATAGTGGCTGCCCCAATTTATACTCCCATCAACAATGCAGAAGGATTCCCTTTAATCCACATCCTCTCTAACATTTTATATTGGAAGACATTTTGATGATAGTCATTCTGATAGATGCAAGGTGATACCTCATTGTAGTTCTGATTTGGATTTCTCGAATAATTAGCGATGTTGAGCATCTTTTCATGTTTGTTAGCCATTTGTGTGTCTTACCTGGAGAAATGTCTATTCAGGTTTTTGGGCCAATTGATTATTTTTTAGTTGTTTTAATATTGAACTGTATGAGCTGTTTATATCTTTTGGATATTGACTTTTCATCAGTCATTCCATTTACAAACCCATTCTAGTAGGCTGTTTTTTGTTTTGTTGATAGGCTCCTTTATTTGAAAAAGCATTTAAGTTTAATAAGGTCTAATTTGTTTGTTTTTTGCTTTTATTTCTCTCGCATTTGGAGACACATCTAAAAACAATATTGCCATAATTTATATAAAAGAGTACTCTGTTTCTCTCCTAAGAATTTTATGGTTTCAGGTCTTATATCTAGATCTTTTCAGTGTTAATGGGGTTCTCAAGGCAAGAATACTGAAGTGGTTTGCATTTCCTTCTCCAGTGAACCAAGTTTTATCAGAATACACAGAAGTATACAAAAAAGGTCTTAATTATCTGGATAACTATGATGGTGCGGTCACTCACCTGGAGCCAGACATCCTGGAGGGTGAAGGGGCCTTAGGAAGCATTACTATGAACAAAGCTAGAGGAGGTGACGGAATTCCAGCTGAGCTATTCCAAATCCTAAAAGATGATGCTGTTAAAGTGCTGCACTCAATACGCTAGCAAATCTGGAAAACTCAGCAGTGGCCACAGGACTGGAAAAGGTCAGTTTTCATTCCAATTCCAAAGAAGGGCAATGCCAAAGAATGTTCAAACTACCACACAATTGCCTTCATTCCACATGTTACCAAGGTAAAGCTCAAAATTCTTCAAGCTGAACTTCAATAGTATGTGAACCATGGACTTCCAGATATACAAGCTGGATTTAGAAAATGCAGAGGAACCAGAGATCACATTGCCAACATCCTCTGGATCATAGAAAATGCAAAGGAATTCCAGAAAAAACATCTACTTCTGTTTCATTGACTACTCTAAAGCCTTTGACTATGTGTATCACCACAGACTGGAAAATTCTTCAAGAGGTGGGAATACCAGACCACTTTACCTGCCTTTTGAGAAACATATGCAGGTCAAGAAGAAACAGTTCAAACTGGGCAAGGAACAAAAGGAGTATGTCAAGGCTGTTTGTTGTCACCCTTACATGAAAGCTTATGTAACTTTTATGCAGAGTAAATCATGAGAAACGCTGGGCTGGATGACTCACAAGGTGGAATTTAGATTGCTGGGGGAAATATCAACACTCTCAGATATGCAGATGATGGCAGAGAGTAAAGAGGAACTAAAGAGCCTCTTGATAAAGGTGAAAATGGAGAGGGAAAAAGATGGATTAAAACTCAACATTCAAAAAATGAAGATAATAACATCCAGTCCCATCACTTCATGGAAAATAGATAGGGAAAAATATGGGAACAGTCACAGATTTTGTTTTCTTAGTCACCAAGATCACTGTGGACAGTGCCTGCAGCCATGAAATTTAAAACAAACAAAACAAAAAACGCTTGCTCCTTGGAAGAAAAGCTATGACAAATCCTAGACAGGTATTAAAAAGCAGAGACATCGCTTTGTTGACAAAAGTGCATATAGTCAAAGCCATGGTTTTTCCAGTAGTCATGTATGGGTGTGAGAGTGGGACCATAAAGAAAGCTGAGCACCAAAGAATTGATGGTTTCTTATCGTGGTGCTGGAGAAGACTCTTGAGAGTTCCTTGGACAGCAAGGAGATCAACCAGTCAACCCTAATGTAAATCAACCCTGTATATTCATTGAAGAAAGGATGCTGAAGCTGAAGCTCCAGTACTGTGGCTACCTGTTGCAAAGAGCCAACTCACTGGAAAAAATCTTGACTCTGGGAAACATTGAAGGCAAGACGAGATGGGGCAAGAGAGGATGAGCTGGTCGGATGGAATCACCAACTCAACGGACATGAGTTTGAGCAAACTCTGGGCGATAGTAAAGGACAGGGAAGCTTGGTGTGTTGCAGTCCATGGGGTCGCCAAGAGTCAGACATGACTTGGTGACTAAACAACAACAGTAATCTAAGTTTTGGATGAATCCATTTTGAGCTCATTTTTGTGTGTGGTATGAGAAAATGTTCTAATTTCATTCTTTTACATTTAGCTGTCCAGTTTTCCCAGCACCACTTGTTGAAGGGACTGTTCTTTGTTCATTGTATATTCTTGCCTCCTCTGTTTTATTAATATACTGTAAGCATGGGGGTTTATTTCTGAGCTCTCTAGTCTGTTCTATCAATCTATGTGTCTATGTTTTTGTACCAGTACCATACTGTTTTGACCACTGTAGCTTTGTAATATATAACTTAAAGTCTGGGAGTTTAATGGTATTTCCAGCTTGGTTTTCTCAAGACTGCTTTGGCAATTTGGGGTCTTTTGTGGTTCCATGTGAATTTTAGATTTTTCTTTTTCTGGTTCTGTGAAAAATGCCATGAGTATTTTGATAGGGATTGCATTAAATCTATAGATTGCCTTGGGTAGCATGGCCATGTTAACATTAATTCTTCCAATCCAAGAGTACAGGATATCTTTCCCTGTCTCTGTATCATTTTCAATTTTCTTCACCGACGTCTTACTGTTTTTAAATTATAGGTCTTTCACCTTCTGCCTTTGTAAGAATCAATTATATTTGTATAAGTCTCCATCTGAGTTCTTTGTTATATTCCATTGACCTATATATCTATTTTGTTATCAGTAACATGCTACCTTGATTACTAAAGATTTACATTAAGTATTGAAATCATGCTCTGTGAGTCTTCCAAATTTGTTTCCATCTACCACACTGTGTTGACTCTTCTAGGTCTTTTTCTTTTCCATAGGAAGCTCAGGATCAGTTTGTTAAGACCTCTAAAATAGCTTTCTAGAACTTTGGCTGAGATATTTTTCAATACATATCAAGCATGAGAGAATTTATGTCTTAAAAATATTGAGTTTTTCTAATAATGAACATGTAATAGCTCAATATATAAAGATGCCCTTTGATTTATTTTACCAATGTTTTGTACTTTCCAGCAGACAGATCCTGTACACATTTCATTAGATTGACACGCAGGTTCCAGTTACCCTGGTGTCACTGTAAATCATTTCTTTTTAAAAATAATTTTATCCGTTTCTGTCTGCGCTGGGTCTGTGTTGCTCTGTAGACTTTTCTCTAGTTGCGGTGAGGGGCCTGCTCTCGGTTTGCAGCATGCAGCTCTCTCATTGCCACGGTCTCACTGCGGAGCACAGGCTCCAGGCGTGCGGGCTTCCGTAGCTGCGGCAAGTGGGCTCAGCAGTTGGGGCACGTGCTCAGTAATTGGGGCATGTGGGCTCAGCAGTTGGGGCACGTGCTCAGCAGTTGGAGCACGTGCTCAGCAGTTGGGGCACGTGGGCTCAGCAGTTGGGGCACGTGCTCAGCAGTTGGGGCACGTGCTCAGCAGTTGCGGCACGTGGGCTCAGCCTTTGGAGCACGCGGGCTCAGCAGTTGCGGCTCCCAGGCTCTAGAGCGCCGGCGCAGTAGCTGCGGCACGCAGCCTCAGCTGCCCCGCAGCACGCGGGAGCTTCCTGGACCAGGGAAACGAACCCACGTCTCCTGCAGTGGCAGGTGGATTCTTCACCAGAGACACCGGGGAAGCCCAGTGATGTCTTTGTAAATTACACATTCTGATTGGGTATTGCTGACCTACAGGAAAACAAGGCATTTGTATAGTAACCGTATGTTTCCTGCGACTGTGCTGTAATTACTTGTTAGTTCCAAGAGACTTCTGTCAGATTCTCTATTTTCCACATCGTTGATCATCCTCTCAGAAAATAGTTTTATTTCTACCTTTTGAATGTGTGTGTGTGTGTGTATTTCCCCTTCTTTATGAAATTTTTGTCCTACTGTACTAACTAGAACTTCCAACAAAATGTTAAATAGGCATGCTAATTTCAGGAGGAAAGTTTCCAGTCTCAAACCATTTAGAATCATCTTAGTGATAGGTGTTCTGGAGGCAGAGCTTTTTGTGTGTTTGCTTGTTTTGATCAAGTGAGGAAGTTTCCACTTAATTCTTAGTTTGCTGAGAGTTACTATCATGAATGAGTATTGGCTTTTGCTAAATATTATTTCTAAATCAATTGATATTTATGAGTTTTCCTCTTTAGCCAGTTACTGTGGTGAATTACATTGATTTTTTTTTTTTTTTAATGCTGAAACTGTTTAATTTCCCCAACATATATTCCATTTGGTGTATAGTTTTTTCTTACATTTTTGGATTCATTTGCAAATATTTTATTTAGAATTTTTTGTTCTCTGTTTATGAGAATTTCTGGATGATAGTTTTCTTTCTATGTAATGTCTTTATCTGGTTTAGTTTATGGTAGCGCTACCCTGACAGAATAAAGCATTGGATGGAATATTCCATAAATGTCAATTAAATCAAGTGGATTGAAAGTGCTGTTCAGGTCATCTATATCTTTAATGATTTCCTGCCTGCCTTACAAATTCATTACCAACTATTATAGTGTATTCTGTCTCACAATAAAAGTTACAAAAAATTGAAAGGAAAACAGTTATTTAAAAAATCAGCAACTAAAAATAAAATAAAATAAAAAATCAGCAACTAAATATCAGAATATGGAGCATAGAAAGAGTAAAAATCCATCACCACTGTGTTCTGAGTACTGTGGAAAGTGTGTCCATGAACATTTAGTGCTTAGAGACCAACTGTGGCAGGTTCACATTTCCTCTTTGCAGGAACAAATCTGGGGAAGGAATTGCTCACTTGACATCACATTACCCAGCCTTCCCCCAGCTTGAATTTAGGGAGACTCATGTGACCTGTTCTAAACCACAGAATGCCTGGAGAAGTGCAGTAAATATATTTCAAGCCATTGTGTGAGAAAGGTCTGTGACTTCCTCACCTTTTCTGTTTCCATTTCATTTCTGATGGCAGAAACTCAGGGCAGTTTGGGGAGTTACTTTTCCAGATGGCACATCTTTTGTAGCTGGGAACCCCAAAGACTGTGGAACAGAATGTGGCTCACCTGCCCCTGGAATGTTACAGAAGTAAGAACTGTTTTGTTTTTTACTATGTTCAGCCACTGATTTTATCATATACGATATAGTGCATATTGTTCCAATAACAAATACAATAATCTGTCCTTCTTTCCCACAAGACCTGGAGGGACAGCAAAAAGGACAACAGACAGGTGCAGAAAATGACAGGCAACTTACAAAAGCAAAATAAAACAAAGTTACAACAACAATAGCAAAAGTTTAAAATGCAGGCTTATTTAGGACTGTCATTTAAAGAGAATATTATTTTTTGCCAGGCACATGCATTAATAATTAGAATCTAGTCATTTATGTGATGTTATAACTACTTACCTAATTAACTTTCAAGTTTTTGAAGGGACCATAGATGAAAAACTCCCTAACTAAATGTGAGAAATAAATAATATATTCTCACCTGAATGCACAGTGTTCTGGTCATGTCATCCCCATACCCACAAAATAAGAAAAGTAAACATATAAATTCTTTTTCATTAAAGTAAAATTATGCACTTTAAAATTTTCAGTGTTATTTTTTAAAAGCATTAACCATGAGTTGACATTTAAAATTGCCTAAGTTCATTTTCAAGTAATTGGGAAAAATTATCTCTGAAACACACACACTCACACATATACAAAAATTTTCCTTCTTTTCTAGGAAATAAAAACAAGTAATGGAAGATAACTCTTCATGTATTCCCATATTTTAACAATATATTCATCATATAAAACACGAAAGATTAAAAGCAGATTGAAAACTGACAGTGTAGCTGCTTTAGCATATCAAAGCATAACTGATAAAAACTGTGGAAATAAAATTACAGGCTAAGAATTTTCTCAGATGGGTAAAAATGACCAAAGGAAATGAATGAGTCACAGATTTTAAAAAAATAGCAGCCCTGAATCACACCGTCCTTCATAAGCTCTGTTAGCATTTAATAACCTCTCTCAAATTACAAAGTTTCCATTTAGTATTTAGAAAAGAGTATTTGCCTTTAAATTTTATATGATATACCTGTGTTCAAATTCAGATCTCTAATTCATATTTTAATATGTTAAACAACTATTTTGGAAAGTTTTATTAATAAGGATGAGTCTATTTTCAGCCAATGCTTATGAGTAAATTTCTCTGAGCATGCTAGACAAGAACATTATTACACACAATTCTACTCCTCAGCATTCATCTGTGAGAAGGTTTCTGGACAGAACCTGAAGAAATTGACTTCAATCAAGTAAGTAATATATGAAATAATGATAAAAAGATAGCAAGAGCTAACATTTATTAAATGCTATCTGCATATAAAGAACTTTACTATTTTTTTTATTACTCATGTTCTTGAATTTTAAAAACAGGATGGGTGCAAATCATTATTTTAGTTTAACAGATGAGGAAACTTTACCACTAAAAGACTTAGCAAAGTGGCCAAATTATTACAACTCTTAAAACGAGAGCTGAGACAGACTGAGGTATCTCCAAGTCCATGTTCTTTACCCATGCTTTGCACAAAACTTCAACCATTTTCTCTCTCCTTTTTAACCAGATGGCACACAGGTCATAGCCTACTTCAGTGTCTTTTTTAAGTCCCCCTCTCCCCCTCAATGCCTTTTTTGATCTCTTCCTGCTTTTCCCCTTCACTGCCCCTCTCATGTCTCTTTCTCCCTGCTGGACTTGTGTTTTAAACATTACTCATGTTTCTATGATCGTGATTTTAGTATTTAGATCAATGTAATTACTGCACCCCCAAGATAAGAATGTGTGTGACGGTACTTACAGGAACTGGGCGACAGAGACAGTAGGACCACCTCTGTTAGCTGTGGGAGATCATCAGAGAACACAAGGTCAAGACTGTCAGCAAGGCAAGAATAGGATCCAGGGTCTGGCTGGGTCTATCAGTTTTCTGTGGTTGCTTCTAGGAGCTCCCACAAACTGGGTGGCTGTAAACAACAGAAGGTTTTTTTCTTCCCTCGTAGTTCTTGAAGTCAGGGTCTAAAATCTGCGGTGACAGGGTTACTCTCCCTCTGGGCAATCGAACAGAGAGTCCTCCCTTGACTGTTACGTTTTTGATGGATTTTGGCAACCCTGATTTTTCTCTGCTCACGGCCACATCACTGCAGCCTCTGCCTCAGTCTTCGCGTCACCTTCCCTGGGTTCTCAGAAAACTCCCTCATGCCCCTTGCTAGTTAGTAGTCTCCAAGAACCGCTCCTCTCATGTCTCTCTCTAGATTAACTTCAAACGAATCCATAACTGAAATAAATGGAGTACATTATACATTAAATTTATACAAATTCATACAAATAGTATTTATATGGGAGGTATCACCGAAAGATTATCCACTAAGCTCCAAAGAAATAGTGAAAGTGAAAGTCGCTCAGTTGTGTCTGACTCTTTGTGACCCCATTCTCGGGGCCAGAATACCGGAGTGGGTAGCCTCTCCCTTCTCCAGGGGATCTTCCTGACCCAGGAATTGAACCAGGGTCTCCTGCATGGCAGGTGGATTCTTCACCAATTGCACTATCAGGGAAGCCTGTAGAAATAACCCTAATGATAAATGATGGAGTTTCAATTCAACTGACTCGTCAGACCACTGAAATCACACACGATGGGCAATCATCCTTTCAAAACGCCAGTTAAGAGACAGAAATCATTCAAAATGTCATTTATAAATTTCATGAGCAATAAGATTGTAAGGAAAACTACCACGAATGGGCATTTTATCTATTTAACTTATTACCTGAATATGTGCATTTTGAGAAAATGAGGGACACGTTATAACTCAATAAAATCATGTAACCTACTAAAACTTGGCAGAAAACTGAGATGTAGAAGTACTAAGTCTAGGACTCCTAGTAACTTAGTATATGACATTAAAAAGTTATTTTAATTTTGTATCACCCAGTGCCCTAAATAGAAAATAAATATTAAAAAGTTATGTCTGCCAGACCTAGATAAATGCTTCAAGAATATTAATATAACATGTTATGCAAAACATTAAGCACCACATAATTAATAATATTATAATCAACTTGAATTTTTAAATTATTTTCACAGTTAAAGATAAGGGTGCCACCTTACCCTGTGTGCATACCTTTCAGTTACCACCATATCAGATTATATGAAAATCTGTCTCCATGAATAGACAGTGCTTTAAAAAAAAAAAAGTTAGTTTAAAAATAGAACTTTTAGTAAAACTATCTCCTTGGCAAGGAGACAATCTTTCACAGTGGCTGACAGCATATTGACCTAAATATTAAACTATGCATTGTCCTGAAAATATTTTGTATCTTTAAATTTCTGAAAAGCAAGTTTCAAGTGGTTTTATATAAATGTAGTTGTATGTAGATAGCTCTTTTCAAAGAACTATATGGATGCAAATTTATACAATTTTTCTTCGTAATTTCAAAGACAAATAAGCTATTCTTTTGATCTCCTAATCTAATAGTAAGTGTCCTGACAGGATGATGCCTGTGAAGTTCTGGAAGCCTGGAGAACTTCCTACTTTCCCTCACATCTCAGCGCATCCACCAGCTCTACAAGGCCGGGCTTGTAATATTGCCCTCCGTTACGCTCTGTTGCCCACTATGACCACTTAAGAAAGAAAGTTAGTTGCTCAGGTGTGTCCAGCTCTCTGCGACCCTGCAGACTCTAGCCCGCCAGGCTCCTAGGTTCATAGAATTCTCCAGGCAAGAATACTTGAGTGGGTTGCCCTTTCCTTCTCCATCTATGACTATTTGGCATCACTGTTTTTTTTTTAATTTTGGAGTCAGAATTTTTGTATGTATATATGGGTCACAAAGAGTCAGACATGACTGAGTGACTAACATTTTCACTTCATGCATAAATGTATTGAACTACAGTTGATTTACAGTATTATATTAGTTTCAGGTATATAGCACAGAGATCCAACCAGTCCATCCTAAAGGAAATCAGTCCTGAATATTCATTGGAAGGACTGATGCTGAAGCTGAAACTCCAATACTTTGGCCACCTGATGGGAAGAACTGACTCATTTGAAAAGACCCTGATGCTGGAAAAGATTGAAGGCGGGAGGAGAACGGGAAGACAGAGGATGGGATGGTTGGATGGCATCACCGACTCAATGGACATGAGTTTGAGTAAACTCCAAAAGTTGGTGATGGACAGGGAAGCCTGGCGTGCTGCAGTCCATGGGGTTGCAAAGAGTTGGACACAACTGAGTGACTGAACTGAACTGATATAGCATAGTGATTCAGTATTTTTACAGATTATACTCCCTTAAAACATATTATAGGATAATGGCTATAATTCTTTGTGTTAAACAAAATATGTTGGTTGATTATCTGCTTCATACATACTAGTTTGTATCTCTTAATGCCATATGCTTATTAACATGCCCCTCCCTCTCTCCCCTCCCCACTGGTAACCACTAATTTGCTTTCTATATCTACTGAGTCCATTTTTGTTACTTTTCAAATTCTACATATAAGTGATATTGTACAGTATTCCTCATTCTCTGTCTCACTTATTTACACTAAGCATAATCTCTAGGTCCATCCATGTTTCTTAAAATGCAGAATCTCATTCATTTTTAAAGCTAAGTAATATTCCATTGTATGCATCAACCATATCTTCTTTATTCATTCATCTTTGATGGTCACTTGGGTTGCTTTCACATTTTAGATTTAAATTCTGTCTCACTGCTTAGTTACTCAGTTATCTTGGGCAATTTTATTTATTCTTTTATTCTTTAGTGCTATCATATATAAATAGGAACATCAAAAGTAAAATTGCTGTGATGATTCAATGAGTTAAAGGAGTTCTTAGAAGAGTGCCTGGAAACTTGTAAATATTTAACAAAGATGAGTGAATAATGGTGATGATGATGATTCAAATCTGCCTCAACTTTCTATACAACCACACATTGTGGCAAGAGTCTACAAATTACAGTTAATATGTGCTATTTGCACAGATAATGCTAAAGGCCAGAGTTGGGAGAGTAATTGTCCTATATACTGCCCTGTGACAGGAGCTAAGCTCAACACTGGAGATGGAGAAGAAATTGTGGACAAAATATATAAGTAAAAATAAGAGTTAACCATCTAGTATATACAAAAGAAGTATATAGGATATGATATGAACACAGTACATAATAATTACTTGTGCATACACGTTATGTCCGTGTCTTCTCTGACCTCTTACATACCTTATAAAATTTATTCAATTCACTCATTTTCATATATGAGCTACAATATCTTATTTATAAGTTTAATTCTAGGAGCACAGTTCCATGCTGTCTATATTTCTACCACCCTGTACCTAACTATATCTCAACTTCGGACCTAGGCATTTTAGAAAGTGGATAAATCCTGTAATTTTCATAATGTTTATCTAATGTTAAGATTTTATTCATGACTCTGAGAACCTTGAGAAGATACTCCTGTATAAATTAGCACAACCACAAAATAAAAGTTATAGGAATTATATCATATTGTAATGATTAGGGACTAAACTGTTGACCCTCAAGCTCTGCAGGAGCTTCTTGAACTGAAACCTATTTCTTTCTTAAAAAAGACATATATAGCCCAAAACTTCTCCCTCGGGAACCTGGCAGCAAAGCAGCAAATCTCTGTAGGGTATTTTAATCTTCAGGGAATGGCAGGATTCATTCTCCCATGAATAGGAGAAAAAGATTCCTGGCTGAATACAGCTTCAGAAGCTGCTACAGAAAACATGGCTTTGAAAAAGTTGTCAACCAAATGTGGGAGAAATGAGTAGACTGTGGTAGAATGGATGGGAATGCAAAAGAGGGAATAATGATCTATTACCATCAAGTGATGGTGCTATAGATGGTACTATGCTGAAATTAGTGAATACAGCTGTCCATTCACTCTCACTGATTACTAATTCCAGTGCAATCACTACCACTGCAGAAGCAAAAACCAAAGAGCAACACTGGATGATTTAAATATGGAAATATTTTAGGCTGATGAACTTTTTGCAACAAGTTATATGCTTAACTAAACACATAAAATAGCTAACACCCACAGATCACTTCATAGATGAAATGTATTATTCCAATATTGCAAATACTGCACATATTAAGTAATTTAATGCTCACATCTCTTTGAGGTGGTGCTGTTTATCTTCACTTTATCCTCACTTTACAGATGAAGAGACTGAGGCACACAGAAATTAAGTGACTTGCCTTCAAGAAGTCAGACCTTAGAATCTGGTCACTGACCCCGCATGTTGACTCAACAGTTATTTTTCCATTCACCTGCTAACCATGGCCCCAAATTAAAATCGATTAAAAAGTACAGCAAGAGACCTACAAGTACACTTACAGGAAGCCCAGAGGTAATGAGACTCCTGAAGAAGCTGAAGAGCTAATGAGTCATCTGTGAATAAACTACAAATTTCTTTTTCAGTGTCTTTCTCAATCTGGCATCTTTCACAACCACTAAATAAATGTTCAGAAGCAATGAACAGCAGAAATAATAAAGCCTGGGGCAAGTGTTGGTTTATTTGCCTGCTAAGCAGTAGCTGTAAATTTATACAGCTTTCCTTCATAACTGAATTTAGAATTCCAGCCACCATGAATGAGACATTCTCATTCATGTCTCTGCAGATGACATGAATGCAGATATTGCCACTCTCTTGAAGCTCTTGAACCTACTTCACACCCACTGAGGCACGGTGTCCACTGTCGGACATAAAGCCCCCGCAAACCAGGCTGCACCCCTGTATCTGCCCTGATCATGCGGTTCCACAGATATAATAGCACTTCAGTTTTAGAGTGGGACTATTCTTCCTACGCACTCTACGAGGCTCTGATTCCTCAGAAATATTGAGGAACTGAATGTGGGCAAGAGAGATAAATAAATATTATGGTCACTGATTAATGAGCCAAGAAAGAACATTATGAGCTTGTCACGAGGCTGGTGATGTTCTGCCCTGCAACACAGGCACATATACATATGTGTGTATACATACATGCATATACTCTGCTTTGCCTTTTTGGCAATTCCAATTCATCTCTATTTCTCTCAGTTACTACAAAATCTGCCAGGTTTTGGCACTGAGCTTCCCTGTGGCTCAGAGGGTAAAGCTTCTGCCTCCAATGCGGGAAACCCAGGTTCCATCCCTGGGTTGGAAAGATCCTCTGGAGAAGGAAATGGCAACCCACTCCAGTATTTTTGCCTGGAGAATCCCATGGATGGAGGAGCCTGGTAGACTACAGTCCATGGGGTCGAAAAGAGTCAGACACGACTGAGCGACTTCACTTCACTTCCACCTGTATGAGTTAGGTTTAATTATTTATGTTTGGGCTCCCCTTGTGGCTCAGCAGTAAAGAATCTGAGCACAAGCTTGATCTCTGGGTTGGGAACATGGCCTGGAGAAGGAAATGGCAACCCACTGCAGTATTCTTGTCTGGAGAATTGCAAGGATGGCAGGCTACCGGCCATGGGGTGGCAAAGAGGTGGACATGACTCAGCAACTAGACAACAAAAATTCATATGTTCATGTCTGTTTTCCTCATCTTTGAAAGAAAAATTGAAATAACACAATGCAGGGTTTGAAGGAGGATTAAGGGAAATAAAATACATAATTACCAGAACCTTTTAATCTATCAGTAAATATTATGTTATTATTTCATCAGTTTGTTTGAACTTCATGTTAACCCTTGAGAGAGCTAAAGACTATCTCTGAAAGATAAAGAGACGGTCTCAGAAAGGCCAACTTAATTGCTAAAATTCTTACCTGTAATAAGCAGAAGACTGATGACTCTTTTATTGAGTAGTTTTTTTTTTAACTGAACTTGATTTAGAAGTTAATAGTT
The DNA here is from genome assembly GCF_033118175.1 of Dama dama. NCBI lineage: Eukaryota > Metazoa > Chordata > Mammalia > Artiodactyla > Cervidae > Dama > Dama dama. The sequence goes on from NC_083689.1 coordinate 100,877,166, forward strand.
CATTTTTCATGATCATCTGACATGAACAGATGACTTATTTGGTCATCTGATGTGAACAGATGACTCACTGGAAAAGTCCCTGATGCTGGGAAAGATCGAGGGCAGAAGGAGAAGAGCATGTCAGAGGATGAGATGGCTGGACGGCATACCGATACAATGAACAGGAACTTGGGCAAACTCCAGGAGATGGTGAGGGACAGGGAGGCCTGGCGTGCTGCAGTCTGCAAAGAGTTGGACACAGCTGGGCGACTGAAAAATAACAACAAGAAGATCATTTTTCATACCTGAGCCTCAACCAATCCTATTCTGGCCATCATTTTACAGTTTTAAAAACATGTAAAAAAGGCTATGATGGAGCTTCCCTGATGGCTCAGGGGCAGTCTGCCTGCCAATGTAGGAGACGTGAGTTTGATCCCTGATCCGGGAGGATCCCACACACAGTGGAGCAACTAAGCCAGGACACCACAAGTATTTTGCCCGTGCTCTAGAACCAGGGAACCGCAACAGCTGAGCTCACAAGCCGCGACTACTGAAGCCCGCCCGCCCTACCACCACGCTCCGCAGCAAGTCACCGGAATGAGAAGCCGCACACCACAACTAGAGTAGCTCCCGCTCATCACAGCTCGAGAAGAGCTCCCACAGCAGCGAGGAGCCAGCACGGCCAAAAATAAATATTAATAAACAAATCAAATTATACACGTAAAAGGCTATGGTCAAGTCCGCATTTTCCAAATTACCTGGGACATATGTATCCTCCTTCCTCCCTAAACAAAAAGGATTAGAAGTTTCCAGTTTACACAGATAAAGAGCTCAAGAGCCATCACTCCCATCCTGTCAATACAGAAACAGCTGAACAAAGTGAAAATCAACCACTCTGCTTAAATCCATCAGAGAATTGAGGGTAAACTTCTGACCAGAAAACTGGAGATAAAGGAGATGTAGTGAATCACAGCTTACTTGGAGTAGGAGGAGCTGAAGCCTGTAACTGCCTGGAAAAAAAAAAATAATAATAACTGATTAATTGCTGGAGGCTGATTGTGAACGAGGTTCCGGACAAAAAAGAAGGCCGGTTTTACGGGGACCCTCACATTTGACAAGGTTTACCTGCAAAAGCCCCAAGGTTAGACTGCACTTGGGTCAAGAGGAGGAGAAAGGAAGCCATTTTGAAATCTGCCCAGAGCTTTTTGTCTCTAAAACAAAAGCCTGACCTGAAGAGAAACAACCTTATCAGAACCTTCAATTATTCAGGAGAAGAGGAACACAAAATGTGACTCCCTTCAAGACTTCCCATATCTACTAAGAGAAGGATAAAATGCTAAATAACTCTTCTGAAGGCCAAAGCCAAGGGACTCTGGTCCTGTAAATATGGAGATTTAGTCATAAGATTACAGAAACATCCCTTTCCTTAAATATCTTGTCACCACATCAGCAGTATAACATGGATTGTTAATCAAAGAACTGAAAGCCACAGGCTCTAATTTAGATGTAGTTTCTAGGGAAATTCAAAGACAAAGGGGAAGGCAAAACAAGGACAGCAGCGGAGACCAAACCCTCTGACACACACATTAAACACAGCTTAACTCCAGTCAAATAAACATAAATCTTCACACTAAAGGCCCATTTAACTAGCTACATATTAGCTGATACATCATGTCTGGGTTTCAACAAAAAATTAAAAGTCATGCCAAAAGGCAAGGAAAAAATACAGTCTAAAAATAAAAAGCAAGCAAGAGGACTGGACACACACAGATACAGTGGCAATTTGAGAATTATCAGATATGAAATCTTAAGTAACCGTAATTAAGGACATTAACAGAAAAAGGGGGCAACATGCAAGAAAAGATGTATAATGTAAGCTGAGAGATGGCTACTCTATGAAAGAATTTTTTTTAATAGTAGACATAAAAAAACACTGTAACAAAAATAAAGGATGCCTATGATCTGTGATGAGTTCATTAGTAAAATGGACATAACTGAGGAAAGATTCAGGACACTTGAAGATATGCTAGTGAAAACTTACCAAATTGAAAAGCAAAGAGAGAAATTAATGAAAAAAAAATGGAACAGAATATCCAGGAATAATAAGGAAACCAAATATCAATAAACAACCCATAATAAAAGTAGAAAAGGGTTTATTTGAGCCAAACTGAGGACGATAGCCCAGGAGACACAGAATCAATAACACTTGAATTGTGTGTGGTCTGTTTGACTACAAAGTGGGAAAGTCTTATAAAGGCAAACCCCACAAAATTACATAAGTAGTTTGCCAAGAATTAGGACTGAAACTGGCAAGAAGCAACAGTGCTTATTAAAAGTAAGGACTGGCTTGGATTGAAAATGACAGCCTTGTTACAAGGGGACACCGTAAGACCGTAAGGTTGCTGCTGGCAGATGCTGGCAGATATTGTTTTTAGAAAGACATGGATGTCCTTGAGTCTGATACAGTTCAGAAAGTTCAAGTTCTCAGTGATGCAGGAACATGTCTGAAACCATATCCATAATGGCCACCTGGCTCCATTCTGGATATCTGAACCACCGTTACTCCATTCTGTTCTTTTCTTTAATAGGGCTTCCCAGGTAGCTCAGATGGTAAAGAACCTGCCTGCAATGCAGGAGACCCGGGTTCGATTCCTGGGTTGGGAAGATCCCCTGGAGAAGGAAATGGGAACCCACTCCAGTACTCTTGCCTGGAGAATCCCGTGGAGGGAGGAGCCTGGTGGGCTACAGTCCACAGTGTCGCAAAGAGTCGGACACGACTGAGCGACTTCACTTTCACTTTTCACTTTAATAGTTAAAGCAGATATATAATGTATTTTTGACAGGCCATAGAACAGGCTATTCTGGTTAATGTAAATTCAAGTAAAATTACATAGAATCTAGAATAACTTCCTCATGCCTCAGTATATCAAAATTTCATCCACCAGAAAGAAGCAGAGGATATCTGAAATAACAATGAATAAGACTTTTCCAAAATAAATGACAGATAACAAATCACAGATCCAAGAAGCTCTGAAAAAATTAAGCAGGATAAGTATGAAAAATGTACAATGAGGCATATCCCTTTTCAAACCACAGAACATCAAAGGTAAATAAAAAACCTAGAAAGAAGTCAGAGGTGGGTAGGGGATGGAATACATTACCTACAGAGAAACGAAGATGTATATTACACTGGACTTGTCTTTAGAAGACTTGCATACAAGCAGAGGATGAAGTGAAATATCTGAAGTGTTGAAGAAAAAATACAGTAAAACATAATTCTGTATCCAACATAATTGTCATTCAAAAGTGAAGAGAAAAAAGTCTTTCTCAAATAAACAAAAGATAACAGAATTTGGTCACTATTGAAACAACCTGTGGAAAATTTTTAAAGATATGGGAATACCAGACCATCTTACCTGCCTCCTGAGAAATTGGTAAGCAGTTCAAGAAGCAACAGTTATAATGGGGCATGTAATAACAGACTGGCTCCAAATTCAAAAAGGAGAATGTCAAGGCTATATATTGTCACCCTACTTATTTAACTTATATACAGAGTACTTCATGTGAAATGCCTGGCTGGATGAAGCACAAGCTGAAATCAAGACTGCCAGGAGAAATATCAATAACCTCAGAAATGCAGATGACACCACCTGTATGGCAGAAAGCAAAGAAGAACAAAAGAGCCTCTTGAGAAAAGTGAAAGAGAAGAGTGAAAAAGTTAACTTAAAACTCAGCATTCAGAAAACTAAGATCATGGCATCTGGGCCCATCAGTTCAGTTCAGTTCAGTCACTCAGCCATGACTGACTCTTTGCAACCCCATGGACTACAGCACTCCAGGCCTCCCTGTCCATCACCAACTCCAGCTTGGTCAAACTCATGTCCATTGATTCGGTGATACCATCCAACCATCTCATCCTCTGTCGTCCCCTTCTCATCCCACCTTCAATCTTTCCCAGCATTACTGTCTTTTCAAATGAGTCAGTTCTTCGCTTCGGGTGGCCAAAGTATTGGAGTTTCAGCTTCAGCATCAATCCTTCCAATGAATATTCAGGACTGATTTCCTTTAGGATGGACTGGTCGGATTTCATGGCAAATAGATGGGGAAACAATGGAAACAGTGACAGACTTTATCTTCTTCGGCTCCAAAATCATTGCAGATGTTGATTGCAGAAATGAAATTTAAAGATGCTTGCTCCCTGGAAGAAAAGCTATGACCAACCTAGACAGCATATTACAAAGCAGAGACATTACTTTGCCAACAAAGGTCCATCTAGTCAAGGCTATGGTTTTTCCAGTGTTCATGTATGGATGTGAGAGTTGGACTATGAAGAAAGCTAAGCACTGAAGAATTGATGCTTTTGAAGTGTAGTGCTGGAAAAGACTTTTGAGAGTCCCTTGGACTGCGAGGAGATTAAATCAGGCAGAACAACAGAACAATCCTACAGAACCAACAAAACAATCCTAAAGGAAATCAGTCCTGAAAATTCAATGGAAGGACTAATGCTGAAGCTGAAGCTCCAATACTCTGGCCACCTGATGCAAAGAACTGACTCATTGGAAAAGACCCTGATGCTGGGAAAAAATGAAGGCAGGGGTTGAAGGGGATAACAGAGGATGAGATGGTTGGATGGCATCACCAACTCGATGGAAATGAGTTTGAGCAAGCTCTGGGAGTTGGTGATGGACAGGGAAGCGTGGTGTGCTCCAAGTCCACAGAGTCGCGAAGAGTCAGACACAATGGAGTGCCTGAACTGAACTAAACTGAAGAAACCTTGCAAAACAATGTTACCAGAAGTCCTTCAGAAGGACAGACTTTTGTACACTAAGAGAGACACTTGAGGGCAGATAAGAACAAAGCAAAAGGGTGGGTGGTTTACTACTCTGGTACTACTCTATGAGGCTGACAGGAGGCATGGAACCCACGGTCTCTCCACCAGGCGGGAGAGAGGGAGCCAGAGAATGCCTCCAGATCCCAGCCTTTGGGTGTGCCTCCCAAGTCTTGTTTTTGTCTTGCCTCAATTGAAGCACAGATGGAGCCCTCACAGTCTCATGGAGGCAACTAAGCATAAAAGAAAAGAAAAGAACAGTGGGGGCAGCTGTGCCCAGCCCAGCTCAGCATATCTGAAAGAGGGCACAGAACCCAAGGCTTCTCCATGGGTAAGGAGGAAGGGAAGTGAGATGTGACTGGAAGGTCCTAGCCAGAGGTAAAGCAGTGAGATATCCCAGAAAGTAAGAGATTGTGGACTCCTTAAAAAAGGGAGAGAGAGGGAAAGCAGAAAAGTCCACTCTAGGAATCCAAATGAATGAGTCCAGAGACTACACACCCACAGGAAAGATTAGAGAGACTCCTAGAATCTCTAGGGATTTAGTAAAGGTCTTCTCTGTCAAAGCCAGTCTGTAAAGACTGAAAGGTGGCGATTTCTTCAAATGCAGATACCAATACAAAACTAGAGGGAACACAAAGAATCAGGGAAGCACGAATCAGTCAACGGAACAAAAGTCTACAAACAATAAATGCTGGAGAAAAGGGACCCCTCCCATACTGTTGGTGGGAATGTAAATTGGTGCAGCCACTACCGAAAACAATGTGAATGTTCCTTAAAAAAATAAAAATAGAGAAACCATATGATCCAGCAACGCCATTCCTGGGCATGTATCTGGAAAACATGAAAACTCTTAATTTAAAAAGATAAATGCACAGCAATGTTCATAGAAGCACTATTTAAAATAGCTAAGACAAGGAATCAACATGTGTCCATCAACAGATGAACAGATGAATGGATCAAGAAATGTTATATATGTACATATATAAAACTCAGCCATAAAAGAAGGAAATATTGCCATTTGCATCAGTATGGATGGACCTAGAGATTATCATATGAAGTGAACTCAGAAAGAGAAAGACAAATATAAAGATGGTATCACATGCAGAATCTAAAAAATGATACAAGTGAAATTACTTACAAGTAGAAACAAACTCAGACATAGAAAACAAATTTATGGTTACCAAATGAAAAGGAGAAGAGGGATAAATTAGGAGCTTCAGATTAACAGATGCACATTACTATATAAAATATAAACAATAAGGACCTACTGTATAACAGAGGGAACTGTACTCAATATATTATAATAACTTATAATGGAAAAATATGAAAAACTGAATCAATTTGGTATATACCTGAAACTAGCACAAAATTATAAATCAACTATAGTTCAATAAAAAAAATTTTTAAAAATCAAGTACACAAGCAACAGAACAAAATAAATCTCAAATAACTGACCATTAAGAAATTAAGACTGAGGAATGACAGTATCATTCTGATGAAATAAACCTGGGAAAGCAAGGAGGGATCCTCCCCTAGAGGTTTCAGTGTAACCACAGCCTTGCCAACAACTCGAATTTGAACTTTTATCATCCCACAGTGAGAGAAAAGCTTCTGTTGTTTTAAACCATTCAGTTCATAGCAATTTGTTATTGCAGTCCTGGAAGGCTAAGACAGCTCTGTTTGATTATAGCTGGGGATCTTAGCTCCCCAACCAGGGATCAAACCCATGTCTCTTGCAGTGGAAACATGGTATCCTAACCACAGGACCACCACTAGTTCCCTAAGACAGTTTATTTAGCAACAAAAGCAGAAGGAACAATTCCTACCTCACTCTATGAGGCCAACCTTGTCATAATACCCAATTGGATAAAGACCCTACAAGGAAAAAAAATCTATAAACCAATAATTTCATCAACAAAGAACCAAAAAATCCTAAATAAAATATATGCAAATGAGTCAGAAATTTGAGAAAACAATTACATACCATGACCATGTCAAATTTATGCCAGGGAATCAAGGAAGAATCAACACATACACACACAAATCAATGTAATTCACTGTATCAACTTGCTAGAGGAAAAAAAAAAATCATATCAACTAACATAGAATAATTACTTGACAGAATACAACACCTATTCATGATAAAACTCTCAACAAAACAGCAGTAAAGAGAAACTTACTTCCTTGTTAAAGAATGCCTGCAAAACACCTAGAGCTCATATGATTCTTAGTGGTGAGAGACTGGAAGTCTTTCCCCTGAAGATGGGAAATGAGGCAAAGATGCCCTCTCTCATCATTCTTATTTAATATTTTATTGGAAGTTTCAGCTAGCACAATAGGACTACAGGAAAAGAAAAAGAAAGGAAGAAGAGAAATACAGAAAAAAGAAAAGAAATACACAGCATACACGTTGAAAACAAAGAAATAAAGCTTCCTTTGTTTCAGAGGGAGTGAGTATCTATTTAGAGAACTGAAAAGAAAGTGAAAGTGAAAGTGAAGTCACTCAGTCGTGTCTGATTCTTTGCGACCCCATGGACTGTAGCCTACCAGGCTCCTCCGTCCATGGGATTTTCCAGGCAAGAATTCTGAAGTGGGTTGCCATTTCCTTAGGGATCTTCCCAACCCAGGAATCACACCTGTTTCTCCTGCATTGCAGGCAGATGGTTTAACCTCTGAGCCACCAGGGAACTGAGGATCTACCAAAAAACTCTTTTAATAATAGGTCTTAATAAGCTCACAGGAAACATACACAATAAAGATACAAAACAAAATCTTTCCTGTATACCAGCAATGCAGAATTAAATGTGAAATGAAAAATTATCTATAGCAGTACCAAAATAAATATATTCTAGGAATAAACCTAGTAAAATATGTACAGGTTTTATATGCTGAAAACTACAAAGCCCTGATGAAATAACTCAAAGGGGATTTACATATATTGAGTTACTTCGTATTCACTACTAGAAGATTCAAAATGTTAAGATGCCAGTTCTTTCCAAGTTTATTCATTGGTTCATCACAATGCCAGTGAAAATCTCATCCAAATGAAAATCCCAGAAGTAATTCTGTGTATATTGACAAATGTATCACACAGTTTATATAGAAAGGCAAGACTCAGCAGAACCAACACAATACTGAAAAAAATAAAGTCAGAAGACTAACTCCCCCCAACTTTAAGAGTCACTATAAAAATACAGAATGAAGGCATTGTGGCATTTGCCAAAGAAGAAACAAATAGATCAGTGGAACGAAATAAATAGCCCATAAATGCATGCATGCATGCTAAGTCACTTCAGTCGTGTCTGACTCTGTGCGACCCTATGGACAGCAGCCCATCAGGCTCGTCCATCCACAGGATTCTCTAGGCAAGAATACTGGAGTGGGTTGCCATTTCCTTCTCCAAGTAACAGTGGTAACGCAACAGATAGCACAACATTTTGAACAACTGATACAACTGATGCTGAAATAACTGGATACACACAATCAAAAAAAAAAAAAAAAAAGACCCCAAATAACTTAGACACAACTCAAACTGAATCATAGACCTAAATATGGAACACAAATATAAAATATATATATATATATATATAACATGGGGAAAAAAATTCTAGGTGTTAAATTCATTAGTTTAATAATGAATTTTTAGATACAACACTGAACACACAGTCTATGAAAGAAAAAAATCTGATCAGTTGTACTTTATTAAAATTAAAAACTTCTCCTCTGAAAACTGTTCAGAGAATAAGAAGACTGGAGGAAGATAAATGGAAAAAATATACATCTGATAAAAATATTTTAGCCAAAATATACACAAGCCCCTTAAAACTCAACAATAGGAAAACAGACAACTCCAAAAGCAGGGAAAATATTTTAACAGACAACTTCCCCAAAATATATACAGACAGTAAAGAAGCATATGAAAACTGTCTAATACTGTACACCATTAGGACATTTCAAATAAAAACAAAATGAGATGTCACAGCACATATACTTGAAAGGCTAAAATCCAAAACACTGCTCACACCAAATGCTGGTGCTGATTAACTTTTATTCATTGCTGGTGGGAATGCAAAATGGTACAGCCACTTGGAGGACTTTTGGGCAGTTTCTTGCAGAGCTAAATGCAGGCTTATCCATGTGATCCAGCAATTGCGTGCCTAAGTGTTTAACCAAATGGGATGGAAACTTAATGTACACACAAAAACCTGCATATGGATGTTCATGGCAGCTTGATTTATAATTTCCAAAACCTGGAAGCAACCTAGATGCCCCTCAGTAGTAAACGTATGAACAAACTGTAGTATATTCATACTATGGTATATTGTGCTTAGACCCTCAGTTGTGTTCGACTCTCTGTGACCCAATGGACTGTGGCCCTCCAGGCTCCTGTTTCCATGGGGATTCTCCAGGCAAGAACACTGGAGTGGGTTGCCAAGCCCTCCTCCAGAGGATCTTCCCAACCCACGGACTGAACCCAGGTCTCCTGCATTGCAGGCGGATTCTTGACTGACTGAGCCACCGGGGAAGCTCATTACTCAATGATAAAAATAAGCAAGTTATCAAGCCACAAAAAGATATGAGGAAAACGTAAGTACATGTTTCAGAGTGCAATAAACCAGTATGAAAATGTTACATATTGTATGATACCAACCATGTTACATTTTGAAAAAGGCCAGTGGAAAAGATCAGTAAATTGTCAGCTATCTGGGGGATGGAGGGAGGTGGGATGAATCATTGAAGTATAAGGAATTTTTAGGACAGTAAACTATTCTGTATGATAATATAATGTGTATACATGACATCATATTATCAAAACTCAGAACTGAGGTAAATTTGTTAACGGATTACAATTTCTATCTATGAAAGTAGATAGAAATATAGGATAATTGCAAAGGTCTTGGGGCAGCTCTTGACTTTAGAATGTCAGTAACCACTGCATGAGACATACCTCACTCAGCAAGATGCCTGAGTGAAGAAAAAAATGTAACTGACCATCTCTTATTTTTCTTGATGCTGGTTGTTCCATTTAGGGATGTGTGAATGTGAGTGAAGAAGCAAATAATGATTTTCAATATATATTGCATCATACAAGAATATCTTTGTTATAAATGCTCTTTCTACTTTGTGACCCTATGGATTGTAGCCTGTAGTCAAGAGCTGCCCCAAGACCTTTGCAATCATTCCTTCTCGTCCTTTGCCTATAAATATTTAGCCTCCAAAAATACCACTTCCACTTACCATTACTGACTATCTATGACTATTTCCAATTATCCTATATTTCTATCTACTTTCATAGATAGAAATTGTAATCCATTAACGAATTCACCTCATAGTAAATGGAATAGTAAAACATTTCAATTCATTAAAAATGGCATAAGTGAATAAACTATTTCAATCTACCCACACACACTTGTTACCCTCAGTTCAGTTCAGTTCAGTTCAATCGCTCAGTCATGTCCGACTCTTTGTGACCCCATGAATCACAGCACGCCAGGCCTCCCTGTCCATCACCAACTCCTGGTGTTTACCCAAACTCATGTCCATCAAGATGGTGATTCCATCCAGCCATCTCATCCTCTGTCGTCCCCTTCTCCTCCTGCTCCCAATCCCTCCCAGCATCAGGGTCCTTTCCAATGAGTCAACTCTTCGCATGAGGTGGCCAAACTATTGGAGTTTCAGCTTTAGCATCAGTCCTTCCAATGAACAGCCAGGACTGATTTCCTTTAGGATGGACTGGTTGGATCTCCTTGCAGTCCAAGGGACTCTCAAGAGTCTTCTCCAACACCACAGTTCAAAACCATCAATTCTTCGGCGCTCAGCATTCTTCATAGTCCAACCCTCACATCCACACATGACCACTGGAAAAACCATAGCCTTGATTAGATGGACCTTTGTTGACAAAGTAATGTCTCTGCTTTTTAATATGCTATCTAGGTTGGTCATAACTTTCCTTCCAAGGAGTAAGCATCTTTTAATTTCATGGCTGCAGTCACCATCTGCATTGATTTTGGAGCCCAGAAAAATAAAGTCTGACACTATTTCCACTGTTTCCCCATCTATTTGCCATGAAGTGATGGGACCAGATGCCATGATCCTAGTTTTCTGAATGTTGAGCCTTAAGCTAACTTTTTCACTCTCCTCTTTCACTTTCATCAAGAGGCTTTTTAGTTCCTCTTTACTTTCTGCCATAAGGGCGGTGTCATCTGCATATCTGAGGTTATTGATATTTCTCCCGGCAGTCTTGATTCCAGCTTGTGCTTCTTCCAGCCCAGCATTTCTCATGATGTACTCTGCATATAAGTTAAATAAGCAGGGTGACAATATACAGCCTTGACGTACTCCTTTTACTATTTGGAACCAGTCTGTTGTTCCATGTCCAGTTCTAACTGCTGCTTCCTGACGTGCATACAGGTTTCTCAAAAGGTAGGTCAGGTGGTCTGGTATTCCCATCTCCTTCAGAATTTTCCACAGTTAATCATGATCCACGCAGTCAAAGGCTTTGGCATAGTCAATAAAGTAGAAATAGATGTTTTCCTGGAACTCTCTTGATTTTTTGATGATCCAGCGGATGTTGGCAATTTGATCTCTGGTTCCTCTGCCTTTTCTAAAACCAGATTGAACATCTGGAAGTTCACAGTTCACGTATTGCTGAAGCCTGGCTTGGAGAATTTTGAGCATTATGTTACTAGTGTGTGAGATGAGTGCAATTATGCGGTAGTTTGAGCATTCTTTGGCATTGCCTTTCTTAGGGATTGGGATGAAAACTGACCTTTTCCAGTCCTGTGGCCACTGCTGAGTTTTCCAAATTTGCTGGCATATTGAGTGCAGCACTTTCACAGCATCATCTTTCAGGATTTGAAATAACTCAACTGGAATTCCATCACCTCCACTAGCTTTGTTTGTAGTGATGCTTTCTAAGGCCCACTTAACTTCACATTCCAGGATGTCTGGCTCTAAGTGAGTGATCACACCATTGTGATTATCTGGGTTGTGAAGATCTTTTTTGTACAGTTCTTCTGTGTATTCTTGCCACCTCTTCTTAATATCTTCTGCTTCTGTTAGGTCCATACCATTTCTGTCCTTTATCGAACTCATCTTTGCATGAAATGTTCCCTTGGTATCTCTAATTTTCTTGAAGAGATCTCTAGTCTTTCCCATTCTGTTGTTTTCCTCTATTTCTTTACATTGATCACTGAGGAAGGCTTTCTTATCTCTCCTGCTATTCTTTGGAACTCTGCATTCTGATGGGAATATCTTTCCTTTTCTCCTTCGCTTTTCACTTCTCTTCTTTTCTCAGCTTTTGTATGGCCTCCTCAGACAGCTATTTTTCAGCCCTGTCTGAAACCTTACCAATAAGTAACTTGTATATCACTTGTGTTTCTCTATAACTGCTAACATCACTCTAATAGTCTGCTGACTGCAGTATGCTTCTCTCTTAAGCTCCAAACCATTATTTAGATGTAAAAGGTTTGTCTTTGCTGTTCAATCTCACAGGTGTGTCCAACTCTTTGTGACCCCACGGACTGCAGCACTCCAGGCTTCCCTCTCCTTTATTATCTCCCAGAGTTTGCTCAAACTCATGTCCATTGAGTCGATGAAGCCATCCAATCATCTCAACCCTCTGTCACCCCCTTCTTTTCCTGCCCTCAGTATTTCCCAGCATCAAGGTCTTTTCCAATGAATATTGGAGCCTCAGCTTCACCATCTGTCTTTCCAATGAATATTCAGAGTTGATTTCCTTTAGGATTGACTGGCTTGGTCTCCTAGGAGTTCAAGAGTCTTCTCCAGCACCACACTTTGAAAGCATCAATTCTTTGGCACTCAGCCTTCTTTATGGTCCAACTCTCACATGCGTACATGACTACTGGAAAGACCACACTGTATTTTCAATGTCAGAAATCCCGATTCCAGTATGCTTAGTAAGGCATTCTATAACCTTTGTGTAAATGACTCACTCTTCTCTCATGAACTTTCTCCTAGGGTAGTCAGGTATATGACACAAGCACATAAAGACTGAATTTCCTCTCATTCTAAGGTCAAAATTTATTGATCCCTGAGAATTGAGAGGAGTTGTAACTAACAGAACTATACGGCTTAATCACCATTAGGATTCAAACCAATCTTAGTTATTTTCATTAGAGTACGCAGCTCCCCCGTGAACATGCTGGCATATTACTATTGTGGTCAAACTTAATTGAACAGCTTCCCCAACATTTTAAGACTCCATACTAAGTTGATCTTTAACAACTGAGACAGTAAAAATAAAAAATAAGGAAAGAAAGAAAGAAATCCACTAACTTCATTTCATTCTGATGAACACATTCAAATTACTTGGGGAATCAACCTGGTGATTAGAAAAGAAAATGGACTAGCCAGATATCTGAATTGAGAATACAGAGGCAAATGTATAATTAAAGGCAAGGAGAACAGCAAAACAATTCAAAACCATCCAATATATGACATAATTCCACCCAGTCCTATCCTTCAAGTATCTACTTCAAAACTTCATTCTCTCATATTATTTGGTTTGAGTAAATATGTGTGGGTAATGGCTAATCAAGTTCAGGAAGAAATGACCCACTTGAAGCAGCCAGTTGTCTGACAATATAGTTTTTTTTTTTTTCCTGGAGTAGGCTGCTCACCCTAAAAGTAAACACAGACATATCAGTGGATATAAAAGAATACTATAAGCGCATTGTGAAGAAAATGCTTATGCCTTTAAATCTGGCCTTTTCTCATATTTTCAAGATAACAATTTTTTTTTTTTTGCCTAAAAAATATTTTGTTAGTTTAACTTTAAGTCACACCGTAAACATCCTTACTCACTAATATCCTGTGTACAATGAACTTTCAAGAACCAGGCATACTATAAGTAATCTTCCCAAGTATTTCATCACCCTCCTTACCATCATAATTAATGTCTACTGATTTTCCCCATATCTGTTTCATTAAACTCCTGTTTATTTATCTACTGGGTTACAGCTGCCAATGTGTTCCAATATTTGAAAAATTTTGAGATAAAATCTGTCCTTGATCATGGCCATATTCTCTTTGCATCTATTTGAAAAGAAATAGAGACTACTATTATCTTTTAAGATTGCTCTACACAGTGAAAGGACAGATGGCTGAATCAAAATAGTAATAGTCAAAATAGAAATAACAATAGAAATGATCTCATGGGGTGCTCAAATGAGTAGTATTACTCATTTTGTGTTTTTACATCATCTTGTTTACCTTCATAGTAGCACTAAAAAGTAGAAATATATGCCAAAAGTCAAAGTGAAATTCACTCAGTTGTGTCTGACTCTTTGCAACCCCACGGACTATAAAGTCCACGGAATTCTCCAGACCAGAATACTGGAGTGGATACCCTTTCCCTTCTCCAGGGCATCTTACCAACCCAGGGATCAAACCCAGGTCTCCCACATTGCAGGCAGATTCTTTACCAGCTGAGTCATCAAATATATGAGGACTAAGTAAATTTTGCCATGAACACACATAGCAAATCAGAAGTAAAACAGGCATTATTAAACAGATCTTTGTTTCTTTTAAAGTTATAAACATTACCTAAAAAAGTGGACACTAACATTTTTATTGAAACCCACAATTTTCCAAAATATAATAAATTCTGTCACAAACAGGCTACAAAACCATAAGATGGATGAATATTACCATATCCACAATACGAACCTACTAGTTCATTTTTAAGAAAACCCAAATGCAAACTGGTAAAGGCAGCATTTTCAAATCATGACTTAAAGATTGAAATTTATGAAGCAATATATCCAATGATTACACAAAGAAGTTGATTAGAATTTGTATTTATGTTTTTTAAATGCAATGTTTTTTGCAATAATGGATCAACTTGATCAACGATTTCTTTCATGTTTCTTTCTTTGTTTTTGGCTTCAGATTTTTAGGTGACTATATTCTTGTCCTGATGTAATATAAATTATTCCTATACTTGAACCTTTCAAATAGGTTTATTCTTATTAAATAAGTTTTCTTTGGTAACAATAAATTTTATATTTGGAATTTCTACAGCAGTAACTGTAGCAGAGACAAATACAGTGTAAGCAAGCAGGACAGACCCTCTCCCATATCCTCTGCTTTAGCTCCTCCCTGAAGTACCTAGATAACAGTATCTGGTGTACATTTCCTGGGTTGTTTTACAGAAGCTAAACCATCTTCTGGATGGAAGAAATCAACTACTTGATGATCATGAGCATGTAGCCCCCAGAACTACCAGTGTCTAAAGATTGATAATGTCCTCTGGGACATTACCCTGTTACCTCACCCTCAACCAATCAGAGAATGGTGCACAAAATCTTCATAAACCCTGGGATGCTCCTCCCTCCCCTTGCCTTTAAAAATGCTTTGCTGAAACCCATCAGAGAGTTCAGCTGTCCTGGACTCCTTCCTTGATGCCCACAATCAACACTGCATTTTCCTCACCATAACCAGGGGTCAGTAGATTAGCTTTACTATGCGTGGGTGAGGGGTCCATTGGGTTTGGTAACAGTAGCACCATTACAGGCTCAAGAGAAATATTATCATAATCAAGTGTATAAGTTGGGTATGTAAAAGTCCCATTATATCATCTGTAACAGAGAGCCATATCACAAATTACAACTCACCTATGGGAATTCAATTATTTGCTTGATAGGGAAATGTATTGTTTGATCCCAAGGGAGAAATGATACCAAATGACTTCTTCTTACTCACTCAGAGAGCGTAAAAGCTCATCTTTATGTAAGGGATAGCTTTACTGCCCATGATAGCTCTAAACTTCATTACAATGTGTGATGCAAGCTCTTAAGTATGGATTGGATGGTGTCATGAGAATAATCAAATCCAGTTCTCTGTGGGCTATATACCTTATCTCACTCCTAAGTCTTCCTGACCTGAAATACCTTCATCCATCTTCAACATCTGGATTCATTCTGAGAAAGCTAGTTCTCCATCATGACTGTCCATGAGTTACTTAGAAATCATTGTTATGGTAGTAACATAATCACTGAAGAGATTATGTTAGACCCTGTATTTGGAGAAGACACCACTGTTTGAAAAGGTCAGAAAAAAAAAAAAGCATTTTGCTTTGACACAATGCAATGAGAAACCACCATGGATCCTTAAGCAGGATTAAAAACAGTTTGGGGAAAAAACCCACTATCTGTATCTCAGTCTCACAATAATTTTTTTCTAAATTTCTTCACCTGTAAAAGTAACACTGACTATGTAATCTTCCCTGCAGTGACTTTGTGAGGTATAACTAATGATGCTAAATCATGCTAGCAAAAAAAGTTTTATATTTAGTATAAGTTGTAACAATAAGACAAGGGCATCTGCAAAGCCCCTGAATAATCCCACACCTTTCCACTTTCATAGTTTGGATTATCGAAAATCTCTCTCTTTTTGAACATACATAAAATTGGCCAAGATAAAGGGTTATTGGAGCATTTTCTTGTGACCATAAAACATCCAGGATGAAGCTTGTTTTTCAGCTCCACAAAAGAAAAACAACATTCCCTTGATTCATTAATTTAAAAATAGGACTACAGAAGTTGAATTACCTGACAGACGAGGGAAGAATTACAGGATACTCTGCAGATGTCAATTAGAAACATTTGGCACAGTGTTATTTCCTGCCAATACAAAGTGTTAGAACTGAAGACCAAAATTAAACTGTAAGGGTTTGAAGAAAGATTGGGAACTTTTAAGTGAAATACTTGATGGAAGAAAAACATCTGTGACAAGATCATTTGGCTACTTGTAAGGGAAATACTGTTTACCTGAAAAATGTTAATTTTATTTTCATTAGGGGGAAGAAACAGAGTATGCTTACAACAATAGAATTTATAAGCAGAAAGCAATTAATTGTATTCTGGATGAGAGGCTTTTTATTATTCTGGATCTAGGACAAAGTAGTTTGTACCTTAAAGAGATTTCCTCAAGGACTTTCAAGAAATCAAAATAGCATGCATTCATGCTGGCTTTTACAAAGTTAGTTAGATTATTTTTCATCTTTGTGGTTCTTTTCACTATAAAATCACTCTTACTTCATTTCCTATTTTTCCATGGAACATACAAAGCTCATTAAATTTTATAATCTCTTGAAAGTGAAGGGAAAGTGAAGTCACTCAGTCGTGTCCAACTCTTTGCGATTCCACTGACTGTAGCCTACCAGACTCCTCCATCCATGGGATTTAGAATACTGGAGAGTGGGTTACCATTTCCTTCTAGGGGATCTTCCCAACCCAGGGATCAAGCTCAGGTCTCCCGAATTGCAGGCAGACACTTTACCCTCTGAG
The DNA here is from genome assembly GCF_033118175.1 of Dama dama. NCBI lineage: Eukaryota > Metazoa > Chordata > Mammalia > Artiodactyla > Cervidae > Dama > Dama dama. The sequence continues at coordinate 100,894,284 of NC_083689.1, forward strand.
CCACCAGGGAATCCCAGTATTAGCTTTAAATAATTTCCATTATACCTAATGTTCTACTCCAGATTTTATAGAAATAATATAGTTAGGTAGATGGGGAGGAAATATAGTCATATTTTATCCTGTGATATTAAAGGAAAATAATTCTAATAAGAAAAAATGAGTTTTGTTTACTCACTTGAGGTTCTTTAACTTTAGATAACCAGCTTTGTAATCCTCTCTTAAGACAATGAGTTTCCGCTCCCCTACATATAGGGGTACGATCTGTTCCCACAGCATAATTATCACTAATATTTGAAAGTTGTCAGCCCTCTTCTTCTGGTTTTAAAGGAAGGTTCGGGTCAAGAGGTTTGGGTAACCAAGAAGGGTCATTTATGAAAAGTGGAACAGAAGACTCCTCCCAGGTAACTGGTCTTAATAGGGGAGGATTGGGCACATATGCCCAATAAGTATGATTGGCACTTACCATGGTAGTTACCACAGATAACAGCCAAGAACAAGGTAGCCGAGGCCCTGTTCTTTGACCAATTTTTCCCCTTCAATGGTCAATTTCTTCAACTGACCCCAAGTGGGTGGTTTGGTCCTTGGAGCCTGTTCAGGACAGTTGCTGATTGTCAGTCTTGTTATCCCCATCACTGGCGGCTCTCCGGGAGGATGGGTGTTGAACTATGTCCTCTGCTTTCCTTTCTTTGATATGCCTTCCTGGTATCCAATGGTGCTGTCCATCATCTGAAATGACAAGAGCATAACCTCTTCAGTTTTTAAGTCTAAGGCCCTTACACCAATTGTTCATCACATTTTTCCACCATACCGGAGTATTATCTGCAATCATTTGACCAGGAGTGTAATTCTTGCTAAGAATGGTGTTCTGAAAATGCAATGTTGTTGCTGGCATTGTATGATCCAATTGTAAATCCAAAAAATTTAAAGTAAATAAGGCTTGGGGTAATTTCTCTTTTGGTCTCATCAATATGCCATACTTTTCTCCCCCTTTCTATTTAAATACCATATTTCCGGAGTAGGATGAGTGCATTCAATAATAGCCTGGCCTTCAGAATTATATGGCCTCGAGAGATTATAATCTCTTAGGTGTCATTATTAAGTAGTTATAGCAGCTTCCCACCTGATAATTATCAAATTAGCCAATAAGTATAAGAAAAACAAGCATATAAATATAAATAAATATGAACTTTCTAAGAATTGGTGGATATATATTTAAAAGTCAGAAGTTCCTAATACTTTGTATGGGTAGTGAGAGTAGGTTGATTTTCAAATGTATCTATAACATGTCATGGTCCTTCCCTTCATATTCATCCTCTCCCTCTTTTTCTCTCCCTCATAGATAGGGATATTATATGAGAAAGCATAAATATCATACAGTGTTTTGTTTCAAGGTCAGAGGTATCCAGGCAAATGGTCTTATTTCCTACCAGATAGCACTGGTATCATTATCAGAGCTTAGAAGCCAGAAAGGTTCATTTCTTACATTACTCCATATCACGTATTTAGTTACATGACAAAGGGAAAATAAGGTGGCAGATGAAATTAAGTTAAGCAATCAATTGATCCTCAGATAGGGAAATTATTCTATATTATTTGTTTGTGCCCAGTATAGTTAAAAGAGTCTAAAAAATGAGGGGAAAATTCAGAGTAAGAGTCAATGTGGGTGTAATATGATGTGAACAAGAATGAACTGCCCATTGTTGCCTTTGAAGACAGAAAAGAGACCATGAGTCAAGGATTGTGAGCAGCCTCTAGAAGCTGGTAACGGCCAGGAAACAGATTTTCCCTTAGAGGCTCCAGAAAGGAATCCAACCCTGCCAATACCTTGATTTTTATCTCAAACGATTTGTGTTGGACTCCCAAGGGACATGACTATAGATAAACAAATCTGTGTTCTTGTAAGCCACTAACTTTGTGGTAATTTGTCATAGCAGCAACAGAAACTAACACCACGGCTAGTATGGTATGATAACTGCTCTAAACTATAGAGCTGAACGCTGTTTCAGGCTGACGGATACCACAACTTAGTATAAAGAGAGGTGCGTCACATCTTTCAGCAAGTAACAAACCAGTTTTCATGAATTCTAATCATTTCTGCTTATCAAGAAGCATGTGCATGTAAGCGCAAGTGTGCACGCACGCATGCACATACACACACACACACTCTCTCTCTCCCAGGATGTAGAGCTTGAATAAATGACCATAGTTTTCTGGTGTGAATTTCACCTGATTCCTCCTTCTGTGTTACCATGTAAATGTAAAGTCCTTGCAGGGAAGAAACACACACACACACACACACACACACACACACACACACATACACACACCCCACATCTTCCTTATCCTTCATTAATATCAGCTGCTGCAGTTTAGTCGTTCAGTTGTGTCCCAGATCTTTGTGATGCCAAGGACTGTTGCCCACTAGGCTCCTTTGTCCATGGGTTTTTCCAGGCATGAATACTGGAGTGGGTTGGCATTTCCTTTTCCATGGGATCTTTCCAATCCAGGGGTCAAACCTGCATCTCCTGCTTGGTAGATGGGTTCTTTACCATCTAGCCACCTGGGAAATCCTATTAATGTCTAGAAATTGTTAAAAATACAGTTGAATGTCTCTTCCTGGTAATTTGATACAAATAATAGCCCTCTTTTCCTGTCATCTTTATCTCTGTGGTATTTGCTTTATCATTTTTCTTGAGGGCAGGGGCTAGTTGTCTCTGTCCATCTTTAGACACTTTTCCCATTCTGCTTTGTATTCTTTCAGAAATCACCAAAATATGATGACTGGGTTTATCTACTTAAATAGTTCTAGCTAATAAAAACCAGGCTTCCCTGATAGTTCAGCTGGTAAAGAATCTGCCTGCAGTGGAGAAGACCTGGGTTTGATCCCCGGGTTGGGAAGATCCTCTGGAGAAGGGAAAGGCTATCCATTACAGTATTCTGGCCTGGAGAATTCCATGGACTGTATAATCCATGGGGTCGCAAAGAGTCGGACATGACTGAGTGACTTTCACTTTCAATAAAAACCAAAGCAAAAATGGTTTTACTGCTTAACATTTAAATAATTCAAACTCTTTTCAGAGTTAAAAAGAGGAAGAATTATATAGTATGCAAATTCCTTTTAATATAGTTATAGATGTAAATGTACCAAATATTTAAACTGTTCTCATTTTAACTAAACCTAATGAAGCAAAGAAACTTAACCTCCTAATCCCTAATTAGAAGACTCTCCATTATTAGGTAGTTGTGATTTATATCCTCATACAAGAGTGATACATTGCTGACATTTATTCACATTACTCACTACTGTTGCCTATTTCTAAAAATAAGCACTTTTATGTTTCCCTGGGCAATTCTTTACAGATCATTAGGAATACTCTCAGAATAACTAAGTCGTATTAAACCTAAACAACATGTAAAGAAAAGAATTAGCAAGACTTCCTTATCAAAAAATTGCAGAATTTAGGCCAATACTTTATGATTTTATTCTAGAGCAATGAAAGTTAAATACATTGTTTAGGATGCAACACTCATGAGGTCAAAAGTAATCAGGAACAAACCTGTTTTTAAAAGTATCCTAATGGATACCATGTGCATTTCTTAAATTTATAAAGGCTAAAATAATGATAATTTCCAATGAAAATAAACATTTAGCATAGTTTTCAATGAGTGACAATGAAAATTTCTAGAAATACTTATAAAAGAATTTTGACAATTTATGTTTTAAAGGCATGAAACATATTTATGTATTACATTATACTGTTAAGGGTAATTATCTGCAGGTGATGAATCACTTCTATGTTTTTCCTATTTTTTATATATTTTCTGATTTTTCTATATTGAACAGTTATTACTAATATTTAGAGATTATTATGATTTTAAAGAACAACAATGTCCCAAACATTAAAAACTCTTTATAAACTTTTTTCTCCTGTTTTATAGAATTTATATTAAGTTATGGAAAAACATATAAGATAAAATTTATTTATTTTCAATAATGATGCATTAAAAATCTATTTATAAACTTTTTCTCTTGCATTTTTCTTGAGTCAATCAGGTAAAATAAAATAAAATATGCATTAATTTTTTTTTCCCCAGATAGTATACCCTTGCAAAATGGCCAGAGTTCATGCCTTTTATCACCAACATCCTCAAGTGCTGCAAAGGGTTCTAAGATGGAGTTCTGAAAAACTGAATCTGGAATTCATAATGAATGGAATAAGCCACATTTAAAGAAAATTATCTAGAAAATATATTCTATTTAACTTATGGGAAAGCAGTTAATTTTATAATCAGAATGAAAGAGAAAATTTATGCTCCTCCACCTCAGAAAAAAAAAATGTATCCCAAATTAACTACTGCTGATGAAGACTGAATATTAATTCACATTATTTGCTCTAAATCTATTTATTTGGAAAAAATTGGTTAACAATGTCATTTTCCCCATTCACCTCACTTTCTGCTTTCTCTTTAATTGTACAATGTTGCCTTTGGATTTGAATAGTGATGCTCTTAAGAAAGCATCTATCCATAACAACAAAAAAAAATCAGTCTTGACAAATTTTCAGTGAGTAAACACATGCTTTACCTAGGGCCCTACAATTAAAAAAATAAAATGTATATTTAGAGATAACTGTCTTATATGGAAAAAATGCATTATGACTACAATGTTCTTCTCTCAGAAATTAAACAGTCTTTCCAAGTTAAATGTTGCCTTCTAGATTTTGCTTTATACCTAAGAAAAATAACTGCCTCAGTAGCCTGATAGACTCTATGTAAAAAAAAAGTTTTTGATATTTGTTGGGAGCATAGTGATGACTAAGGGCAACAGCAATAACAGAAAGTTAAAGGGTCAGCTTTCAACACTCTAATGATTTAGTGGAGAACACTAGAGGAAGGTTAAGGCTTGTCAGAGAGCCAGCCATGACCTCTAGAAGCCAGAGCACGTGGTCTCCCGCACCGCTGCACCGCAGAACTGAAAAGACACCTTGTGCTCATTGAAAACACACTTGATATTCAAGGCCAGACGCTGATGAGTCAAGCGTGTCCTGTTTCCTGAAGAGACTGCCAAGGAGATCCTAAGGTCATCTTGGTCAACACACACAGTGTGTGGGCAGAGGGCAGACAAGCACAGGATGAAGACTCACTTTCTCTGACATCAACCATCTCAGCCTATCCAGTTTGCAAAGGAGCAAGAGTTTCAGCACAAATACTGTAATCAGAGTGAAAAAGCACTAAATCTGAATAAAAAAAGAAGTTAATTAAACTGTCTTCTTTTCCCAGTGAAATCCATAATAATCTTGAATAGTTTGAAGATTTAGTATTCTGAATTCATTTTAGTTTTGGATAAATGACTAAGTGGCAACTAAATCTACATACTGATTTATTTTAATTCCCCAAATTTTGTGTGATCTGTGTATTATGCAGAAAACTGAGAATGTGTAAGACTTAAATTCATCACCCAAGATCATCAGACAACAATTACATGCTGGGGTTAGGAGACAAAGAAAGGTGTTACTGACTCTAAACCAAACACTGCTCACTGCTACACCACATCACCTCACTTACTGAAAACTATCTTTGACACAAAAATCTTCTACCACATCACCTCTTTTCCCTGCATAACTTTTTGGCTGGAAGTCCAGCTTTAGGCAGGTGGGAGAAATAGCACAGAAGGCTGCTTTCCTTAGTTCTTGTTTATCTCTGTAGCAATGGCAATGACCCTTGGTCAAACACAGCACTCAACCCTAAAGATCTCCTAGGAAGTGTGTAACGTGACGGGTCAAGAAGAATCAGCTGTTGTCATATTGAAAGAAAACAAGAAGAGTCACAATATATTTGCTCCTTGTTCAAGTCTGCGTGTTTAAGAATTCTAGCCCCCGAGACTCAGGTGGGCCTCTTTGGGTAGAAACATCTCACAGGAGAAATCTGCATCCTATGCTACAGTATCAGAGAAAGAGGGAGAACCTGGAAAACTTTGTGTGACTCCTTTGCTATATCTCTCTATTTCCTGTTCTTCCTACAATAATTTTTTTGGATATAACAAATCTTAGCCATCATTATAACGTTATGTGGAAGCGTGTTAGTCCTTCCAGCAAATCGTCAAATGAGTTGGGTACCCCCCTCCCTTGAAGAACAGTGATTAAATACATGGTGATGGAGCTAACAGATTATATCATTTTGCTTTCATTACATAACAAAACTTCCAGATTTATTGACTTCATTATTTAGTGACTTTATTACTTTCCAATTTATTGACTTCTTTAGTCAATTAATATTAGTGACTTTTTAAAGGGTGGCTCTTCAAGGTTTCCAAGTTAGAAGACCAAGGTTTTCCAAGTAAAATGGATCATCTATGAGCCTTCTTTAATGTGAATATTCAGATTAATTAATGACAAGTAAGTAGTTAAAGATCTTCTAGTATAGCCAACAGTATAGGAAATAAGTTTCCTCAGGCCCAGTTCCACTGGGAGGAAAAGATGACCACGGGCCAGTAAAGCAATCTGAAGCTTAAGCAGCTCTTTCCACAAACGGGTATTGGGCAAGCATATTCTAAGGGGACGCACTAAAGATACAGTCCAATATGGAGAGAGGGCTGAGGCTTGCAGACTATCACACCAGTTGACTACTGAATTGTCAGCTTACCAATAAGGGTGCCTTCTGTTTAGAAGGGCTTCCCTTGTGGCTCAGCTGGTAAAGAATCTGCCTGCAATGTGGGAGACCTGGGTTCGATCCCTGGGTTGGGAAGATCCCCTGGAGAAGGGAAAGGCTACCCACTCCAGTATTCTGGCCTGGAGAATTCCATGGACTGTATAGTCCATGGGGTTGCAAAGAGTTGGACATCTAAGCGACTTTCACTCACTGTTTGGAAAGAAAACAGAACTGTCTTTCAAGGTTCCATAAGCCTTGTGAAAAGTTTATAAGATAACCAGTGAATCAAGAAATTGGAGTTCTAGGCTGTCTGTTTTTATAATAGGGAGGAACGAATCTGTTTTGTTTATTCCAACCTTTGTATTCTTATTACTTGTGCTTCAAGTTAATCACTAAAGGCATGTTGCCTATAAGCTTTATACAGGATAGTCTATCTCTGGGAAGCCAGCCTGCCATGGCAGAGCTAAAGTTACATTGCGTTTGTTTAGCTCACAGGAAACATCCTGACCAGGTTCACTTGAGAGTGTTTGCAGGAAAGAAGAAATGAACACATCCTCTCCAGAGTCTGGCTGGAACCAGGAAACATTTCCAATGATGTATGGCCTTTTTCCCTTTCTCTCCTCACCTCTCCCTCCTTGTTCTATAAAAGAGAAAGAAACTCGCACCCAGACCCTGGCAAGCTGGTTCTTTGGAACACTAGCCCACCATCTTCCTGGTCAGCAGGCTTTCCAAATACAATCAGTCACTATTCCCTGCCCTAACAAGTCATCTCGATTTATTGGCTTACCTAGCAGACAGTGAGACTTCCCAGATGGTCCTAGTGATAAAGTGTGAAAGCATCAGTCATTCAGTTGTGTCTGACTCTTTGTGACCCCACAGATTGTAGCCCACCAGCTCCTCCATCCATGGAATTCTTCAGGCAAGAACACTGGAGTGGGTAGACATTCCCTTCTCCAGGGGATCTTCCTGGCTCCCCTCCTGCTAATTCAGGAGTTGTAAGAGATGAGGATTCAATCCCCTGGGTTGAGATCCCATGAAGTAGGAAATGGCAACCTGGTCCTGTACCTGGAAAATTCCATGGACAGAGGAGCCTGGTGGACTACAGTCCATGGAGCTGCAAAGAGTCAGACACAACTGAGCAACTTAGCGTGCTTGGGGGGGGTGGGGGGGGTGGGTAGTGGAAGGCCGGTTCTGATAAAATTTTCTGGCATAAAACTTCTGATCATTCATTGCTTCTCAAATACACTTCTCCAAAACAGGCATGCTATTTCCTACAGTTTTCAAATATAACATGCCGTATCCTATCAAAGAGAAAAAGTGTATCTATCTCACAAGTATAGATATTAATAAATAGATTTCTCCCAGAGCCTGAAGTCCTTTATGTGGAAATTTTATAAACTATCACTTACAAACACAAAGTTTTCAGAACTGTTGGCAAAAATGGATACAGATTTTCTAACAGCTAGGGTTGTTAATATTCTTTTTCATAATTCTAAAGGGCATTATGATTATTCCCAACTGGATTTGTTATCAATGTATCATTCCTTATGCATCTAAGTGGGCTATTAATTAGTTGTTCCACTTATTAACCTCTCGTTTGTCCTTTGGCAGTGACTCAAGATTCATGCATAAGTACATTCTAGAACAAACATTAAGCAGTTTGTAACATCTCAATGAGGTCAGAAAAATACATCACAGTGAATACAATTCATTCATTCATATCCAACATACCAATAAGTTTTAACTCTCTGGTGATGCATAATGGCCTTACATCAAGTGAATGACAACTTTTGGGTTAAAAGCAAGCAATCTTCCCCACTAGGAAGAAAAGACTGGACATAAGTCAGTAAGGGGGAAGAAAAAATAAGGGGAAAGGAACTGAAAGAGGAGAAAAGCCAAGTTATTTCAATTCAAAAAAAATGTTAATGTATTGAATATATATGAAAATATAAGTATAAACAATAGAGTATCAATTCTCAAAGCTCAGTAATATAGCCGCACTGCCCTCTGGTTCGGAGAAGGCGTTGGCACTCCACTCCAGGACTCTTGCCTGAAAATCCCATGGACGGAGGAGCCTGGTGGGCTGCAGTCCATGGGGTCGCGAAGAGTCGGACACGACTGAGCGACTTCACTTTCACTTTTCACTTTCTTGCATTGGAGAAGGCAATGGCAACCCACTCCACTGTTCTTGCCTGGAGAATCCCAGGGACAGGGGAGCCTGGTGGGCTGCCGTCTGTGGGGTCGCACAGAGTCGGACACAACTGGAGCGACTTAGCAGCAGCAGCAGCAGCCCTCTGGTTTTCAATTTCTGAGTAATCTCACCAAAGTCATTCTATCAATGTCTTTAATGAATGTTACATCAGTGGTGTTAATCAAAATTTCAGAAACAGAGACCTGATTGAAAATTAAGAGGTGTTTATTTGAGGTTTTTTAGGACTGCAGCTATGGCAGACACAGGTTCAAGAAGTCCTTGAATTGTGCTCCTCTGGACTACAAAGGGGAGGAAGTTTATGGAGCCAAAAACCGCAAGGCCAGTTACTTACATGAGTTGTTTATAAAGAATTGTAATTGGAGTTGACAAGCAGTGAGGGTGCTTGTTAAGCATGTATTGGCTGTGATCCAAAATGGCTGAATAGTTTGTAGTTGAGTCGGTAAGTCCTGTCCAACTCTTGAGAGGCCATGGACTGTAGCCCACCAGACTCCTCCATCCATGGGATTTCCCAGGCAAGAGTACTGAAGGGGGTTGCCATTTCCTTTTCCAGGGGATCTTCCCAACTCAGGAATTGAACCCACATCTCCTGCATTGTCAGGAGGATTCTTCTCCACCGAGCCATCAGCGACGCCACCCGGGAAGTTTGGCTGCGTAGTTACCAGAGGGAAAAACCTTCAGACAATGGTGCAGAGACTTATCCATGACCTGGTCCTCAGTGGCTCCCCAACTCCATTTCGTATGCCTGAACTATCATTTCAATTGATCCATTATCATTTCAATTTATCATCAGTTGGCATCTTTAAAATTATCTCATTAGTAATCATATAAATATTCTATGATATTATAGACATGCTTGTTTGCATTGGGTCTTTTCAATGTCAGAAACATTTAACTTTTTATTAGATAGTTTACCTTCCATTATATTTAGGGACTATATAATGGATTTAGAATCTTTCTTTTAATGTTTTGTTTTTCTTGTTTGATTTAACTTCTAATATATGTTGCTTTTTACCAAAAACATTTTTTTCATTTTACTTTAAGAAAGAGTGCATATTTATGCTAATCAAAGACCTATAATGTTATCCATGAGAATATGATGCCAGATTAGAAATGAAATAAACTAACATGTACATTATGTTGATATATTCTTAATTTACAATTTTCACATCTAAAGTAGTGTTCCTAACCATCATTAAGCCCATTTGGTATGATTAAGTTACAACAGTTTTATTCGAATCAGGGAATCACTAATCCATAGATGATTTTAAATACTTAGTTTTCAGAAGAAGATAGAAATTATATATAAACTTCAAATATGTACTTTGGTACTAGATAAATGATCATTGCCTCTATAGATATGTCCATTGATGGATGAATGGATAGAGGAAATGTACTATATACATCCAATGGAACAGATTTAGCTCTAAAAATGAAGGAAATCCTGCCACATGTGAAAAAAATGAATGAAACTTGGGGACATTAGACTTAAGTGAAATAAGCCAGTCACAAATACAGCATGATTCCAGGACTGTGGGGGAAAGGAGAGGCTGCTAATCAATGGACCTAATGTTTCAGTAAGGCAAGATGAGTAAGTTCTAGAGATCTCCTGTACAACAATTGTGCCTATAGTTAACAAAACAGTTTAAAAAAAAAAAAAAAAAAACAACCTGGCAAGTGGGTAGATATCATGTTGGTGCTTTTACTACAATAAATAAAAATTTTGATTCAGGAAAAGAAGGTAACTTTCCTACCTCCTGTGGGGTTCCAAGGAGTCTGGCATGGACCCGGAAGCTGCAGCAGGTCCCAGCATGGTGAAGGAGCCGCCCCGCTTTTAGGGAGCGAGTCCACAGCTCCAGGTCGCCGCTCTTCAGAGGACCTTTCAACCCACAAGGTCCCTCTCAGGCTGCTGTTTCGGGGCCACTCACTTCAGGATGCTCCAGCCGCGGCTTGTGCAGTGCAGGGCCCCTGACTTGCCCCCTTCTCTCCAGTAACCCCAGGGGACCCTGGGGTCCCATCCACCTGGGGACTGGCCCCCACCTGGGCCAAGGCCTCCATCCACGACATGTTCTCCACGTAACTCTTGCAGGTGACCAGCCACTCGACTTGACAGGTGCGGAGCTTAAGAAGGAGATGGGCTCCAACCTGGAGACAGGCTGCCCGTGGGGCGTGCGCTCCTGACCTAGGACCAGCTGCAGGCAAGCGCGCCGCGTCGGGTGGCGGCATCTCAGCAGAACCACTCTCTGCGCGCTCCCCGGGAAGGGCAGGGACGTGATGGGCGTTGTCAGCATCCACCTCGGGGTTTGCGTCCGGCTTTTCCTGTGTGGGGCCTCTTGGCAGCTGGTGGAGCCCTTGCCAAGCAAGTAAGTGGGAGGCAAAGAGCTTGTGGAAAGCAAGGGCCTGGAAGGGAGAGTGGTGCAGATACTGGAATCTGCTGAGGTCATGGGTGGCCTGAACCAGCAGGTTGTGGAAGGCTAGCCAATTGAGGGCACACGTATGGTACCCAGGTTCCAGGCTGACCTGCAGCCACTGCCGGAGGGGGTGTGTGTGTGTGTCTGTGTGTGTGTGTGTGTGTTTGTGTGTATCTACTTTATCCACTGGTTCATAGACACATAGGTTTTTCCATGTGTGGGTGTATGTGTGTTTATGTGTATCTCCTTTATGCATTGGTTCATAGACACATAGGTTTTTTCCCATGACCTGAAAATTGTGAATAAAGCTGCAATTAACATGAAACTGGAAACATATCTTCAAAATTCTTATTTATTTTCCTTTGGGTATATGACCAGAAGTGTTATTACAGGATCATAAGCTTTTTTTTTAATTTTGGGGGAACAGCCATACAGTTTTCCATGGTGACTGTACCAGTTTATATTCTCAAAAACTTCCCTTTTCTGCACATCCTCTCCAACTCGTGTCTTTTTAATGACAGCCATTCTAACAAGGCTGAAGGTGATACCACATTGTGGTATGGTTTTGATTTTCACTGCCCTGGTTATTAGTGATAGTAAGCACCTTTCTTTATGCCTGTTGGTCGTTTGTATTTCTTCTTCTCAAAAATGTCTATTCAGTCACTCTGTACAATTTTTTAACCAAATTGTTCCTTTCATTGTTGTTGACTTGTATGGCTTATTTATATATTTTGGGTATTAACCACTTGTCCAAGAGGGCATTCCCAAATATTTTCTCCCATTCCGTAGGCTAACTTTTATTTTGTTGATTGCTTCTTTTGCTCTGCTGAACCTTTTCAGTTTGATATAGTACAACTTATTAATTATTTGCTTTTACTGCTTCTGCTCTGATGTTATATCCAAAAACCATTGCCAAGACCAGTCAGGGAGCTTTTCTCCTTTGTTTTCTTCCAGGAGTTTTATGGTTTCAGGTCTATGCTTAGGCCTTTAATACACAGCAAATTAAATTTTTAATGGTGTAAAATAGAGGCCAAGCTTCATTCTTCAGCATGGGATTTTTCAGTTTCCCCAACACCACTTATTAAACTATTCTTTCCCCACTGAATGTTCTTGGTTCTCTTGTCAAATATAAGTTGACTGTATACGTGAGTTTATTCCAGAGCTCTCAATTCTGTTCCACTGGTCTCTGTGTCCCCTTTTCAGTTCAGTCACTCAGTTGCCCGACTCTGCAACCCCATGGACTGCAGCATGCCAGGCTTCCCTGTCCATCACCAACTCCCGGAGTTTACTCAAACTCATGTCCATCGAGTCGGTGATGCCATCTAACCATCTCATCTTCTGTCACCCCCTTCTCCTCCTGCCCTCAATCTTTCCCAGCATCAGGGTCTTTTCAAATGAGTCAGCTCTTTGCATCAGGTGGCCAAAGTATTGGAGCTTCAGCTTCAACATCAGTCCTTCCAATGAACACCCAGGACTGATCTCCTTTAGGATGGACTGGTTGGATCTCCTTGCAGTCCAGGGACTCTCAAGAGTCTTCTCCAACACCACAGTTCAAAAACATCTATTATTCAGCACTCAGCTTTCTTTGTAGTTCAGCTCTCACATCCATACATAACCACTGGAAAAACCATAGCTTTGACTTGATGGACCTTTGTTGGCAAAGTAATGTCTCTGCCTTTTAATATGTTGTCTAGGTTGGTCATAACTTTTCTTCCAAGGGGCAAGTGTATTTTAATTTCATGGCTGCAGTCACCATCTGCAGTGATTTTGGAGCCCAAACAACCTTTTATGTCAGTACTATACTACTTTGATTACCATAGCTTGGTAGTATAGCTTGAATTCAGAAGTGTGATGCCTCTGACTTTGCTTTTGTTTCTCAGGATTGCTTTGGGTATTTGGAGTCTTTTATGGCCCAGGTCAATTTTAAGATTTTTTTTTTTTTCATTGCTGAAATATTCCATTAGAATTCTATTAGGAACTGTTTTGAAACTATAGATGTCTTTGAATATTGTGGGCATTTTAGCAAAATCAGTTCTTCTGATCTGTGAACATGGGATATCATTGCATTTATTGTCTTTGGTTTCTTTCAACAAAGTCTTATCATTTTCAGTGTACAGATCTTTCATCTTGTTTGTTTAGTTTTTTCATATTTTATAATTTTTAATTCTGAGAATGGGATTTTTAAAAATTTTCTTTTTCAGATATTTCATTATTAGTATATAGAAATATAACAGATATTTATAGCTGATTTTGTGTACTGCAACTTACTGAATTCATTGACTAGTTCTAATAGTGTTTTTCGGTGAAGATTTTAGGATTTTCTCCATATAATATCATATCATCTGCAAACAAAGACAATTTAACTTCTTTTCCGGTTTGACTGCCTTTTATTTCCTTTTCTTAAATCCTTTTCTCCAGGATTCCCAGTGCTGTTATGAGTGTTAGTGGTGAGAATGGGCACTCTCATCTTGATCCTGATCTTCAAAGAAAAGCGTTCAACCTTTCACTGTTGAGTAAGATGTTTGCTGTGGGCTTGTTATATATGGCTTTTCTTAGGCTGATGTACGTTCCTTCTGTACCAATTTGTGGAAAGTTTTTATCATGAGAAGATGTTGAAATTTATCAAATTATTTTTCTCTGCAACTACTGAGATGATTGTATGATTTCTCTCCTATTCTATTAAAGTGGTTCATCGCAATTATTGATTTGCATAACTTGAATCATCCTTGCATCCTAGGAATGAATATCTCTTGATCACGGCATATAATCTTTTTAATGTGCTATGGAATTCAGTTTGCTTATATTTTCTTGAGAATTTTGGCATCTATATTCATTAGGGATACTGGCCTGTAGTTTTCCTTTCATGTGGTCTCCTTACGTAGCTTTGGTATAAGGTTAATGCCAAGCTTATAAGTAAGTTTAGGACTACTTCCTCCTGTTCAATATTTTGGAAGAATTTGAGAAAGTGTATCATTAATTCTTTAATGTTTGGTGAAATTCACCATTAAAACAATTTGGACTTAAACATTCCTTTCTTGGTAGATTTTAGATTACTAATTCAGTCTCCTTACTAGTTCATGATTGCTCAGATTTCTTCTTTTTAAATGATTTTCTATTGGTAGTTTGTATATTTCTAAGAATTTATTCATTTATTCTGTTAATCAATTTTGGACACGTAAGTGTTCATAACAGTTTTTTATGATCCTTTGCATTTTTATAGTATCAATTGTATTTTCTCTTCTTTCATTTCTTATTATGTTTGTCTTCTCTTTTATTAGACCAGATGAAGGTGTCTAAGTTTTGTTTCTCTTTTGCTCTGATTTTCATTGATCTTTTCTGTTGTCTTTTTGGTCTTTCTTTCATTAATTTATACTATTATCTTTGTTATTTCTTTCCTTGAGCTAACTTTGGACTTTGTTTATTCTTCTTTCTCTAGTTCCTTGAGAAATAGTGTTAGGTTGTTCACTTGAGAAAGAAAAAAGATCTTTCTTTTGTCTTAATGCAGGCCTTTATTACTCCAAACTTCCCTGTTAAAAGTGCTTTTGCAGCCTTCCATAGATTTTTGTGTATTGTGTTGTAATTTTCACATTTGTTTCAAGATTTTTTTTTTTTTTGGTTTCTTTTTTAATTTTTTCTTTGAGTTGTTTAGGAGTGTGTTGTTTAGTTTTCACATATTCATTATTTTTGCTGTTTTTTTTCCTTGTAGTTGATTTCTAGTTTCATACCATTGTGTTAATGAAACCTACCTTGTAGAATTTCAATATTCTTAAATTTCTAAGGCTTGTTTTATAATCCATCAAATGGTTTACCCTAGAGAATGTTCCATATAAGCTTGAAAAAAATGTTTTAGGTCCAGGTAGTGTATATATTTAGGCTAAAATAAATAGTTCAAGACCAAAATTATTGCAATTCTGCCTAGATGATCTGTCAATTATTGAAGTCACCTACTATGCCTATATTGTATGTTTCTCCTTGCAGATATGTTAATATTGCTTAATATATGTAGGTGCTCTGAGATTCAGTGAGTATATATTGACTTGATCCCTGAGTCAGGAAATGGCAACCCACTGCAATATTCTTGGCTGGGAAATTCCATAGACACAGGAGCCTGGTAGGCTGCAATCCATGAGGTCACAATGACTCAGACACAACTGAGCAGCCGTGCACACACACACACACACACACACTCACAAGGATGTACTAATACCATTGTATTGTTTTCTCCAACTCATCCAACTTTGAATTTTTCACTCCAGTGGTCTTCTGGAACTTCACTGGAAACTTAGACTTCTACAAAGTCTCTCTCACCTATGGATGATTGTCTAAGACAAGATCTTCAAAAGGCCTTCAGAACTGTGGCTGAGAGAGTCTGAAAATTGTTCCCAGGCCACTATGAGGTTTTCACCTTACACATGAGAGGCCAAGACTCCTCCCAGCACCTTGGCCTAGGATGCTGGATCCCACAGCTCCTACAAAGGCGCTTTTGTCTGTGGATGGATGCCAAAATGGTGGAGGACAGGAATGAGGAGCATCTTATTGCATCATGATACTAATATCAATCCCCTGCACTATTTTTCAAATATATTTGAGACATATATTAGGTATTTTGGTGGTGCTTTAGTTGCTAAGTCGTGTCCGACTCTTGTGACCCCATGGACTGTAGCCTGCCAGGCTCCTCTGTCCATGGGATTCTCCAGGCAAGAATACTGGAGTGGGTTGCCATTTCCTTCTCCAGGGGATCTTCCCAACCCAGGAATTGAACCCAGGTCTCCTGCATTACAGGCAGATTTTTTACCAACTGAGCTACAAGGAAAGCCCATTAGGTATTTTAAAGAAAATCAATAGACTTTTCTGGAGCATTTTTAGATTTATAGTAAAACTGTGTGGAAAGTTAAGACAGTTCCCACTTATCACCTATTCTGAACTCATACTATGTCTTCCACCATCAACATCCTGGGCCAGGATGGTACATTTGTTATAGTTGGACAGTTTTTAAAGTAAGATAAATTTCCATCTTGAGTCTTTTAAAATTTTCTGTGGATTATTAAAACTTGTAAGATTTAAAAAAAAAAAGTACAAGAACAATTTCAAATGAGATAAATAAAGGACATACCCTTGCAGTTCTTATAAGATATTATCTAGACATCACCACACAATTGAATGTTCAGTAATGATGAAAATGTTCTCTATCAGCACTGTCCAGCATTGTAGTTGCAATCCATATGTGACTATTAGCATTTAAAATGTCAGAGTCACTAAGGAACTGAATTTTAAATTTCAATTGATTGAAATTTGACTTTGTGTGTTATCACACATGTAGCTAGTATCTACTGTATTTGATGCTGTGGGCCCAGGGGTGATCTGGAATTAATTATTATTTGGAGGCTGTGGGATATTTAATTTACTTTTAAATATGCTTTTTGTAACATCAATATCAAAAAAGAAAATATGTTGAATGGATAATAAGTATACTTGCGATGTCTTCATGATGCGTCAGTTTGACTAATGTGAGCTACGGTACCTAGAATTCTCAATCTAGAGTGATTCCAATGAGAGTAAACTAAAAGAGATATTTTGTGTTAACAGTTGTAGAATATAAGAGATAGCACCCATTTGTAACATACACACACCTTCTTCCAGTTACTCAGGTAAACTTAATCTAGATGCTTCTGTGAGGGAATTTTGCAGATGAAATTAAAGCTTCTAATCAGTTAACTAATTTAATCAAGAGAGGGATTAACTTAATTAACTTAATCTAAGCCTCTTTATAAAGAAGGCTTGCTTAGCCCTTTCCTAAGTTCACAGACTTCAGCCAGCATCTGGGTTTTCAGTCACTCTCCATTTCTCCAGGATCTTGCTTCCTGTGTGTTTGTTCATGCTTGTGGAGTTCTAGCTTGTCCTTTCTCTTCCCTTCCTGACTACCTGCTCCACAGTCTTCAGGCTTGCTTAGCCAAACACCCTGAATGACTTGTAAGGCAATTTGTTGCAATAAATCATAATGGATAGATGATAGATAGTCTGCTCCTGGTTCTGATTCCTTGTTTAAAGCCTGACTGCTAACACACTCAAATTTCCTGCCCTTATGGGCATGGTGGGGAATGGGAAGAAAAATGACAGGAGAGATGAAATATGACAGAACTAAGAGCATCTACTGTCACTAAAGTCTAGGTGCAAAGTGGACAAAGTAGAGGGGAAATGATCTTTCCCCTCCTCTTTCACATAATTCACTCAGTAAAATTTGCATATGGGTTTTGAGAACCAAGCTCTTGATTACCTGACATTTATAAGGATTGTATATTTTCTATAAAATATTGTAACATCTATCAGAAAGAATGCAAGGGAGACTGTAACTCCTCATCAGCGATTGCCATTTTACATCATAAATAGCAACAAACTCATTAAACACTCTACTCTTTGCTTACCTGATGTTTATGTGAATTAAAAGTATAACATATTAAGTATTGCCATCTTTCCAGACTAGGAAAACCTTTGACACTTAAAGAATGCAATGCTAATGTCAGCACAGCTTCTAGGAAGAACAAATGGTTGAAACAAATGCTGACATCCTGCCTTAAAGAAGGAGTAATTTATCAATTTATTTATTCTTTTATTTTTGTCCATGCCACACAGAATGTGGGATCCTAGTTCCCTGACTCGAGATTGAACCTGTGCTCCCTGCATTGGAAGCACTGAGTCTTAACTGCTGGACCACCAGGGAAGTCCCTCAATAATTTAAATGCACAATATAAGTGACAAACCAGTTATTCATTTTTCCCTAAAACTCATAGGATGATTGTACTACAAAAGTTAAATGATATTGAGGGGTAAACTAAATACAAAGAGATAAAATTAATGGCCATTTCTATGATTTAGCAATATACTAAGCAAAAAAATAGGGACTTCCCTGGTGGTCCAGTGGCTATGATTCCACATTTCCAGTGCAGCAGTGGCTGGAATTGGTGCGGCTGGGCATGGGAGGGTCGAGGGGAACTACTCCACGTTCAAGGTCAGGAGGGGCAGCCGTGAGGAGATCCCCTCGTCCAAGGTAAGGATCAGTGGCTGCGCTTTGCTGGAGCAGCTGTGAAGAGATACCCCACGTCCAAGGTAAGAGAAACCCAAGTAAGACGGTAGGTGTTGCGAGAGGGCAGACACACTGAAACCATAATCACAGAACACTAGCCAATCTGATCACAGGACCACAGTCTTGTCTAGCTCAGTGAAACTAAGCCATGCCGTGTGGGGCCACCCAAGACAGACGGGTCATGGTGGAGAGGTCTGACAGAATGTGGTCCACTGGAGAAGGGAATGGCAAACCACTTCAGTATTCTTGCCTTGAGAACCCCATGAACAGTATGAAAAGGCAAAATGATGGGACACTGAAAGATGAACTCCCCAGGTCAGTATGTGCCCAATATGCTACTGGAGATCAGTGGAGAAATAACTCCAGAAAGAATGAAGGGATGGAGCCAAAGCAAAAACAATACCCAGTTGTGGATGGGACTGGTGATAGAAGCAAGGTCTGAAGCTGTAAAGAGCAATATTGCATAAGAACCTGGAATGTCAGGTCCATGAATCAAGGCAAATTGGAGTGGTCAAACAGGAGATGGCAAGAGTGAACATCAACGTTCTAGGAATCAGCGAACTAAGAGGACTGGAATGGGTGAATTTAACTCAGATGACCATTATATCTACTACTGTGAGCAGGAATCCCTTAGAAGAAATGGAATAGCCATCATGGTCAACAAAAGATTCTGAAATGCAGTATTTGGGTGCAATCTCAAAAATGACAGAATAATCTCTGTTCGTTTCCAAGGCAAATCATTCAGTATCACAGTAATCGAAGCCCAGGTCCCAACCAGAAATGCTGAAGAAGCTGAAGTTGAACTGTTCCATGAAGACCTATGCTGAGGTCCAGCCCTGGCAGGACCAGGTATACCCAAGGGATGAGTGGCGTCAGCGAGGAAGACAGACAGACACAGAGAAGGTTGCGTAGAAGAGGTAGCTTTTTTTAATTTTTAGGATAGCTCAGTTTTTATAGAATGAACGTTACCTCCCCCTTAAGTCACCACATATTACATCAGATATTGGTTTGTGCTTCCATCAATATTTTTTTCCCCATGTTTTTCCCCTATGCATTCATCTAGAACGTTTCTAATTACAGGGTTTATTCTTAAATGTCCCATACATAGTCTTCTTGCCCCAATGGCCTAACATTCTCGCTCTAACAAAAACAGTGCTCCACAAATCTGAGGTATAGTGTAAATTCTTTGGACAATAAAACAATACATGGGAAGGGTCACAGTAACATGTTTGACATTTCTGAGAATAGTACCATGAGAAAAACCTGATTTTTTTTTTTTTACCTGAAACCACAAAATCTCAATTTACAGTGATTAACTATTAAACAGCAAAAACACCTCTAAAGCAGCAAAACACCTCTATTAATAGTGAGATAATGGCAGTGAAGCTGGTTAATATAAATCTTCTATTGAAATCCTATGTACCCCATTTTCTAATTTTACAAAAATACCCATAATATCCCATGTTGTTTAAAGAAAGGGAAACAATGAACAAATCGTAGCAAGGAAATAGCAATAGTGAAAACCCTTTCAACCAAGGAGCAAGTAAACTAAAGCAGTATATCTACTTCTAAACCTAAATGCCTCTACTCTTTTCTATTCTAGAACATTATAATCTTTTAAGCAAGCAGCCAAACTATACCTATGGCTTTTTCTTTTCTGACTTGATGTTTATGGTCGTGTCCTGAGCCAGAGCAATCATGAGCATTTCTAAAACAGCTTGGACTTTTCCAGCGAGGCCTTATTACTATATATTATATTTCCAAAACTTGATAGAAAGCCCAACAACAGTAAGACAGAAGGAGATAGGGACATACCAGGCCCCTGGGACAACCTCAAAGGGAAGAGCTGCCTTGCAGGTTCTTTTCTAGTCCCAGCAGCTCCAGAGGGGACATATTGGACCCCTGGGGCAGCCCCGTGTGAGGAAGAGCTGCCTTGAAGGTTCCTCTCTCATCCCATGACCTTGTCATGGACTGGGCGTATCCCAGTGGCTCCCAACATACCTACAAGACCTTTTAGAATGAACACCCAAAAAAGATGTCTTTTTCATTA
Organism: Dama dama; assembly: GCF_033118175.1. Classification (NCBI taxonomy): domain Eukaryota; kingdom Metazoa; phylum Chordata; class Mammalia; order Artiodactyla; family Cervidae; genus Dama; species Dama dama. The sequence continues at coordinate 100,914,683 of NC_083689.1, forward strand.
TAGGGGACTGGAATGCAAAGTAGGTAGTCAGGAGACACCTGGAGTAACAGACATATTTGGCGTTGGAGTACAGAATGAAGCAGGGAAAAGGCTCATAGAGTTTTGCCAAGAGAATGCACTGGTCATAGCAAACACCCTCTTCCAACAACAAAAGAGAAGACTCTACACATGGACATCACCAGGTGGCAAACACCAAAATCAGATTGATTATATTCTTTGCAGCCAAAGATGGAGAAACTCTATTCAGTCAACAAATACAAGACCAGGAGCTGACTGTGGCTCAGATAATGAACTCCTTATTGCCAAATTCAGACTTAAATTGAAGAAAGTAGGGAAAACCAATAGACCATTCAGATATGACCTAAATAAAATTGCTTATGACTATACAGTGGAAGTGAGAAATAGATTTAAGCTACTAGATCTGATAGACAGAATGTCTGATGAACTATGGATGGAGGTTCATGACATTGTACAGGAGACAGGGATTAAGACCATCCCCATGGAAAACAAATGCAAAAAAGCAAAATGGCTGTCTGAGGAGGTCTTACAAATAGCTGTGAAAAGAAGAGAAGTGAAAAGCAAAGGAGAAAAGGAAAGATATTCCCATCTGAATGCAGAGTTCCAAAGAATAGCAAGGAGAGATAAGAAAGCCTTCCTTAGTGATCATTGCACAGAAATAGAGGAAAACAACAGAATGGGAAAGAATAGAGATCTCTTCAAGAAAATTAGAGATACCAAGGGAACATTTCATGCAAAGATGGGCTCAATAAAGGACAGAAATGGTATGGACCTAACAGAAGCAGAAGATATTAAGAAGAGGTGGCAAGAATACACAGAAGAACTGTACAAAATGGATCTGCATGACCCGGATAATCACGATGGTGTGATCACTCACCTAAGGCCAGATATCCTGGAATGTGAAGTCAAGTGGGCCTTAGAAAGCATCACTACAAACAAAGCTAGTGGAGGTGATGGAATTCCAGTTGAGCTATTTCAAATCCTGAAAGATGAAGGTGTGAAAGTGCTGCATTCAATATGCCAGCAAATTTGGAAAACTCAGCAGTGGCCACAGGACTAGAAAAGGTCAGTTTTCATTCCAATCCCAAAGAAAGGCAATGCCAAAGAATGCTCAAACTACCACACAATTGCACTCATCTCAAACGTTAGTAAAGTAATGCTCAAAATTCTCCAAGCCAGACTTCAGCAATATGTGAACCCTGAACTCCCAGATGTTCAAGCTTTAGAAAAGCAGTTTTAGAAAAGGCAAAGGAACCAGAGATCAAATTGCCAACATCCGCTGGATCTTGGGGAAAGCAAGAGAGTTCCAGAAAAACATCTATTTCTACTTTATTGACTATGCCAAAGCCTTTGACTGTGTGGATCACAATAAACTGTGAAAAATGCTTAAAGAGATGGGACTATCAGACCATCTAACCAGTCTCTTGAGAAACCTGTGTGCAGGTCAGGAAGAAACAGTTAGAACTGGACATGGAACAATAGACTGGTTCAAATAGGAAAAGAAGTACCTCAAGGCTCTATAATGTTACCCTGCTTTTTTAACTTATATGCAGAGTACATTATAAGAAACACTGGGCTGGATGAAGCACAAGCTGGAATCAAGATTGCCGAGAGAAATATCAATAACCTCAGATATGCAGATGACACCACCCTTATGGCAGAAAGTGAAGAGGAACTAAAGAGCCTCTTGATGAAAGTGAAGGAGGAGGGTGAAAAAGTTGGCTTAAAGCTCAACAGTCAGAAAACTAAGATCATGGCATCTGGTCCTATCACTTCATGGGAAATAGATGGGGAGACAGTGGAAACAGTGTCAGACTTTATTTTTCTGGGCTCCAAAATCACTGCAGATGGTGATTGTAGTCATGAAATTAAAAGACACTTACTCCTTGGAAGGAAAGTTATGACCAACCTAGATAGCATATTTAAAAGCAGCAACATTATTTTGCCAACAAAGGTTCGACTAGTCAAGGCTATGGGTTTTCCAGTGGTCATGTATGGATGTGAGAGTTGGACCATAAAGAAAGCTGAGTGCCGAAGAATTGATGCTTTTGAAATGTGGTGTTGGAGAAGACTCTTGAGAGTCCCTTTGATTGCAGGAAGATCCAACCAATCCATCCTAGAGGAAATCAGTCCAGCGTGTTCATTGGAAGGACTGATATTGAAGCTGAAACTCCAACACTTTGACCACCTCATGCGAAGAGTTGACCCATTGGAAAAGACCCTGATGCTGGGAGGGATTGGGAGCAGGAGGAGAAGGGGACGACAGAGGATGAGATGGCTGGATGGCATCACCAACTCAATATACATGGGTTTGGGTAGACTCCGGGAGTTGGTGATAGACAGGGAGGCCTGGCGTGCTGCGATTCAAGGGGTCAGAAAAAGTCGGACACGACTGAGTGACTGAACTGATCAAGCAAAATAAAACAAGTAGAGAAATACTTTCAAATTTTTCCACTTAAACTTCCTGAAATATCAGTGAAGATCCCATAATGGTGCGGGGTAGGGGAGGAAGTGTTAAGATAACAGTGTATTTGACCAAGATCAAGAGAGCTAGTTCTGAGGCAGAGTTGGTAGTCAGAGCAAAAGTATCTAAGTGAAACAATTAAAATAGATGAAATTTGGTGTTATGCAGGAACATGTAATTAAAAATCAAAGGAGAGCACTTATGGAGAGTCTTGTTTTGCATGTTCACTGGGGAGAGTATAAATTAACCATATCTTCTTTGGAATTAAGTCTGATAAATTTATATGACAGATATAATCACGTATGATTACATATATTCACTTAATGAAATAACTAGGAAGGAAAGCAAAGGGCTAGAAGCAACCTAAGTTATCCAGATTATCCATTCATATGGGACCAGTTGGAAAAAATCATGATATATTGATACAAAATATTGTGCCATTATTAAAAGGTTTGAGGTTATTTTGTATATACTGACACAATTAGTTTTAAGGTTCATTGTTAAGTGAAGACAGAAGGTGTGTGTGGAAGGCTATTAATGTGTGTGCTCAGTCCCTCAGTCATGTCTGATTCTTTGCAACCCCATGGACTGTAGCCCACCAGGCTCCTCTGTCCATGGAATTCTCCGGCAAAAATAATGGAGTGGGTTGCCATTTCCTCCTCCAGGGGATCTTCCCACCCAGGGATACAACCCTTGACCCCTTGTTGCCTGCATGTCCTGAATTGCAGGCAGACTCTTTACCACTCAGCCACCAGGGAAGCCCTATTACTGTGCTTATGTGTGCCAAGTTGTATAACAAGGTGATGTTTGCACACGCATAGACTATTCTTGCAGGATAATTACTTTAATGCAAGTAGTTATGAAAGAGGAGGGGTTAAGAGACAAGATAGGGAGATATGTATTTTACTAGACCTTTAATTATGTTTTAATTAAATTAAAATTTTAATTTAATATTATATTTGCATTACCTTGGGCATGGTAGGGAGACTTCCCAGGTAGCTCAAACGGAAAAGAATCTGCAATGCGGGAGACCTGGGTTCAATCCCTGGGTCAGGAAGATCTCCTGGAGAAGGAACTGGTAACCCACTCCAGGATTCTTGCCTGGAGATTTCCATGGACAGAGGAGCCTGGCGGGCTACAGTCCATGGGATCGCAAAGAGTCGGACATGACTAAATGACTAACACTTTCACCTTGGCATGGTAGAGAACTTTATTTTTTATTTAATTTGGCTTTGCTCTGTGGCATGTGAGATCTTAGTTCCCAGACCATGGATCGAACCTGCAGCGCCTGCAGCAGCCAAAGCACAACATCTTAACCATGGGGACTGCCAGGGAAGTCCCCCATTCAGTATAGATTTAATTTTGTGTTATGTGTGTGTGTGTGTGTGTGTGTCTGTGTGTGTTCATTACATTTTGGAAATATTTTAGATAATTTAAGAAAATCATACAGTAGCCATTTGAATGAAGTGTTCAGGGTGGAATTCCATCCAGGTGTATAAATCGAAGGATTCTTGATATTTGCAGAGAGGCAAATTTTAATCCTGGAAAATTTATGACTACCAGCGATTCTGCTAATGGGTGTGAGGCCTCAAAATGAGGGTTTGAGATGTTTTCCTCTCTTCCAAAATATTACTGAAAGCCTGCTTGTCTATCCTGATTCCTGCACGTTCAACGGATCGCTTCCCTCAGTCAAAGGTTTGCTTTGCTGACAATGGAGATTTAAAGGAAAGTAACAAGAGAAAGCAAGCTCCAAGTGAGCAGCCTTATTGCCAGCTCGCTGTGCTGTTTGGTCATGCTGGGCTCTGTGAGCAATAAGAAAAGGCTCCACTTTGGCTTTATTCTGCCTGTTATCAGCCCCCAGACAACACTGGGCAGTGGGTGATGGGGCGATTGTCAGCCCTTGTCACCCATGAGAAAGCTGGAGGTTTAATCTTCCCTCTTCCACGAAGCGCTCAAGCGTCTTGTTCTGCAGGCAGCTTGATTTTCCCTTCCCTCTCTCAGCATGCCTCTCTCCTTCTGTCCACAGACATTGTGTATCAAAAACCAGAAAAAGAATCATTCTGAGAGTCTGAGCTTCTTACTTTTGTTATTCAATTTCCTAAGTTGTATGTGAAGGTGTGTTGGCTGTTTTATACTATGTTCAATCCCCTATGGTTAAAGGGATTTTTATTAATCTGTGAGAGGAAATATAAATAGAACTTTTTCAGAGTTCACCTATTACATTAACCAAATAAGTTAACTTTACCCAGAGGCCGGGTAAAGTCTGAACAATTCACAACATATTTATAAATCATTTTGCTTATGGTTTTTTGGAAGCATTTCCTCTTTTGTTTGTTTGTTTGTTTTTTTTCTTTACAGAGGCATCAATAAGAACATCCAATTCTATTCTGTATGTTCCTTTTTAAGAACCACAAAAAATATTTTCAAGTCTCTAGAGATAGTTAAGGTTGAGATTACAATTCTTATTTCCATAGTCACAAACATCCCTCACTGGAATCTCAGTTATACTTGGCAGGGGGAAATTAAGCTATTATAAGTAAATGTCATCTGTTATGGTTATTGTCTGGTCACTAAGTCAATGTCCAACTCTGCGACCCCTGGACAGTAACCCACCAGTCTACTCTGTCCATGGGTTTTCCCAGGCAAGAAAACAAAATGAGTGGGTTGCCATCTCCTTCTGCTGGGAGTCTTCCTGACCCAGAGATTGAACCTGAGTCTTCTGAATTGGTGGGCAGATTCTTTACCACTGAGCCACCAGGGAAGCCACAAATGTCATTTGCTAGCCCAGTATCTCCTGAAAGCTTTGGAATTAGCCTCATCTGTGATGTTCCAAAGCACATGAAGATGTGACATGTACAACACATGAGTCCTGAAAGGACTGTCTCCTGAGCACTTTGTAGGCTGAGAATGCAGTTGCAGAGCACATATCCAGGATACTCTCTGCTCTGTGACAAGGATCACTTAGGTCCTTCCAGACCAGAGCTTAAGGGCTTAACCATTCCCTGCGTCATTCTCTTATTTCAACCTCCACTAGGTTGTTATGTGACTTAGAACCATCTCTGCTCCTTCCTTCTTAACCAAGCCTTTTACTACAGTTCTAAGTCAGAGAAGCTTCATTTCATTCTTCATTCTTTGAGCTTAAGCTTACTGCCTGTGTCACAAAAGTTAGCAACTCATCAGTTCAGTTCAGTCGCTCAGTCGTGTCCAACTCTTTAGGACCCCATGGACTGCAACACACCAGGCTTCCCTGTCTATCACCAACTCTTGGAGATTGCTCAAACTCATGTCTATTGTGTCGGTGATGCCATCCAACCATCTCATCCTCTGTCGTCCCCTTCTCTCCCTGCCTTCAATCTTTCCTGGCATCAGAGAGTCTTTTCCAATGAGTCAGTTCATTGCATCAGATGGCCAAAGTATTGGCCTAAGATGCAGCTTCAGCATCTGTCCTTACAATGAATATTCAGGACTGATCTCCTTTAGGATGGACTGGTTGGATCTCCTTGCAGTCCAAAGGACTCTCAAGAGTCTTCTCCAACACCACAGTTCAAAAGCATCAATTCTTCAGCATTCAGCTTTCTTTATGGTCCAACTTTCACATCCATACATGACTACTGGAAAAACCATGGCTGTGACTAGATGGACTTTTGTCGGCAAAGTAATGTCTCTGCTTTTTAATATGCTGTCAAGGTTAGTCATAGCATTTCTTCCAAGGAGCAAGCGTCTTTTAATTTCATGGCTGCAGTCACCATCTGCAGTGATTTTGGAGCCCAAGAAAATAAAGTCTATCACTGTTTCTGTTGTTTCCCCATCTATTTTTCCTGAAGTGATGGGATCAGATGCCATGATCTTTGTTTTTTGAATATTGAATTTTAAGCCATGATTTTCACTCTCCTCTTTATGTTCATCAAGAGGCTCTTCAGTTACTCTTTGCTTTCTGCCATAAGGGTGGTGTCATTGACATATGTGATGTTATTTATATTTCTCTCAATAATCTGATTCTAGTTTGTGCTTCATCCAGTCTGACATTTCACATGATGTACTCAGCATAACAGTTAAATAAGCAGGGTGACAAAATACAGACTTGATCTACTCCTTTCCCAGTTTGGAAGCAGTCCCTTGTTCCATGTCCAGTTCTGTTGCTTCTTGACCTGCATACACATTTCTCAGGAAGCAGGTCAGGTGGTCTGGTATTCCCATCTCTTGAAGAATTTTCCACGGTTTGTTGTGATCCACACAGTCAAAGGCTTTGTGATAGTCAGTAAAGCAGAAATATATGTTTTTCTGGAATGCTCTTGATTTCTCTGTGATCCAACTGATTTGGTAATCTAATCTCTTGTTCCGCTGTCTTTTCTAAATCCAGCTTGAACATCTTGGAGTTCTTGGTTCACATACTTTTGAAGCCTCACTTGGAGAATTTTAAGCATTACTTTGCTAGTATGTGAGATGAGTGCAGTTGTGTGGTAGTTTGAGCAGTCTTTGGCATTGCCTTTCTTTGGGAATGGAATGAAAACTGATCTTTTCCAGTCCTGTAGCCACTGCTGAGTTTTCCAAATTTGCTGACATACTGAATGCAGCACTTCCATAGCATCATCTTTAGAACTTGAAATAGCTCAACTGGAATTCCATCACCTCCTCTAGCTTTGTTAGTAGTGATGCTTCCTAAGGCCCACTTGACTTCAGACTCTGGGATATCTGGCTCTAAGTGAGTGAGCATACCATTGTGATTATCTGGGTCATGAAGATCTTTTTTGTACAGTTCTTCTGTGTATTCTTCCCACCTCTTCACGATCTTTTGCTTCTGTTAGGTCCATACACTTTCTGTTCTTTATTGTGCCCATCTTTGCATGAAACGTTCCCTTGGTTTCTCTGATTTTCTTGAAGAGATCTCTAGTCTTTCCCATTCTGTTGTCTTCCTCTATTTCTTTGCATTGATCGCTGAGGAAGGTTTTCTTATCTCTCCTTGCTGTTCTTTGGAAGTCTGCATTCAGATGGATATAGCTTTCCTTTTCTCCTTTGCCTTTAGCTTCTCTTCTTTCCTCAACTATTTGTAAGGCCTTCTCAGACAACCATTTTGCCATTTTGCATTTCTTTTCCTTGGTGATGGTCTTGACCAGTGCCTCCTGTAGCATTTCATGAACTTCTGTCCTTAATTCTTCAGGCACTCTGCCTATCAGATCTAATCCCTTGAATCTATTTCCCACTTCCACTGTATAATTGTAAGGAATTTGATTTAGGCCATACCTGAAAGGTCTAGTGGTTTTCCCTGCTTTCTTCAATTAAGTTTGAAATTGGCAATAAAGAGTTCATGATCAGAGTCACTGTCAGTTCAAGGTCTTATTTTTGCTGACTCGTTAGAGCTTCCCCATCTTCAGCTGCAAAGAATATAATCAATCATATCAGTACTGACCATCTGATGTCCATGTATAGAGTGGTCTCTTGTGATATTGAAAGAGTGTGTTTGCTATGACCAGTGTGTTCTCTTGGGAAAACTCCGTTAACCTTTGCCCTGCTTCGTTTTTTACTCCAAGACCAAATTTGCCTGTTACTTTAGGTATCTCTGGACTTCCTAACTTTGCATTCCAGTCCTTTATGATGAAAATGACACCTATTAGTTAGCAACTCATAAGTACTCTTAATTTCATGAATTCTTGTTGTTTTCAAAATACTGCTATTCTTGGAAGTTGAACTCATAACTTTGGTTGTACTGTATTCATCTAACCTGAGCTCAGTACTGGTCTTAAAAAACTCAATAAAGGCTTGGTCATTAATGGTAGTAGAGTGATTGAAGACACAGTGGCTTCATTTAGTAATACCTAAATGGAGCAAGGCTCAAACCCTCTTTAAAACATTCAATATGAGTCATTAAATTAAATAAATTATCTCCTGACCTTCCTGCAAACCTTGTATCAAATATCTATTTTTGACAATAGTGACAGATGAGGTTGTGGGAAAATGGCTTTGTGCTCAGTTGTTCTGGGAAATGTTTATCATTTTTATATAATAAAATTCACTTTTCAGTGAACAACAGACATTTAAAAGAAAACATCTGCCAAAAGATTGTTTACACAAAACTGTTTTTTCCCCAAGAGAAGCTGATGTTCAGTTGGAAACTCACATGTCTCACTTGGTCCCCATAGGCAACATTTCACCTAAATATATTACTTGCTTCTTCCAAATGAATAAGCTGAACTCATAGTCTTTGCAGAAAGCATAATATTTTAGGGGGATATTTTTCTTTCTGCTCCTGTGCTGGTATTTTACATTACAAAGAGGAAAATGTGTCCCAAACATTTTTTTTAAAGTATTCTTAGTATTTGTAGAAACATGTTGCTCCCACTTTATTTAAATGACTGCTGCCAAAAACATTGTAGATACATGGGCTTCAACAGTAAATGTAAAAAACAACAATACTAAATTGATTTCATAATGCACTGATCTGGATAGCCTGTGTATTATACATTCTCCTAGCAACTTCTATTTCTAACTCTGTTCCATTCATAAGATTGGACTAATTATTTTTTCTGCATGTTTAATTATTTAATGATTATTTTCTTTTCAAAGCTCCACGAAGGCATGATCCATGTTTGTTTTTGTACATCTGTATCCTCAGGGCTTAGTACTTGAAAATAATAGGTGCTACATTTATATTTATTCAAAAATTAGTGAACAAACAATGAAAAAAGAGGCACAATGTATTTCCTTGGAACTCACAAATTAAGATCCCTTAGAGAACTTCTAATTCCAATTGAGACAGACTATCATCTATTAAATTTACTCTCCAATAAAAATCTTACAAAATATGGAAAAATATAGTTAGCAGTTCTTTGTACTGATTGGATGGCACACAATGCAAGGAATTTCATTCTCTGTTGCTGTCTCTTTAAAGAGGTTTTTCCAAACTGTAAGTCAGGAAAATAGAGCCCAATCAAGAAACAGCAGGAGAAGAAAGATATTTCTGTATGGGTTGGCAAAGCTACTGGGATTTAGGGTTAGAATTCTTACAAGGGGAAAGATACAGAGAAGGAACACCCAAAACCAAAAATCTGGACAAAAGCTCACCTTGGCTGCTGGGCCAACTTCAAAACTTCACATACATCAAACACATCTCTGGAAGGCGTAGCATAGAAAAGTGCTGAGTGGCTGAAAACAGAAATTTCTCAGAGTGGTCAGGAGATGTTGAAGTTCCAACTCAGAGTGGAGAAAGCTTTCTGGACACAACTGGCTTTCAGATGAGACTCCAGGGAGGCCCTAGCCTATGCAAGGGGGGTACTCCTTCAAGATAAGAGCCACACTTTAGAAATAAGAACAAAGCTCCTCTAGACTCTCTATAACAAAACCTATAACCAAAGCTGTAACAGAATCCGGATGAACTACCAGTAATTTTACTGCATGAAAAGATTTTTAACATTCCTAAGTGTTGATATGATCTTTTTGAATTCCAGTATCTGGTTATCTTTAAGGGGAAAAATATAAAGTTGTGAAACATGAAAACAGGCAGTAAAGTAATTGATATAAGATGAAAAAGGAAAGAGGGGAAGACCCAGAGATGGTCTATATTTGGAAGTATAGATAAGGCCTCAAAACTACAATGAGTGGTACACTGAAAACCAAAGAATTCAAAGGAGAATCTAATTCTGTCAAAAAAAGAAATGAATGGACACTTCAGAGCTGCAAAATGCAATTAAGAACTCAATGGGTAGGTTCACTGGTAACCTAGATGGAGCAGCAAACATCATTGGTAATTTCCAAGACAGATAAGTAGAAGATATGCAAACTCTTCAGTTCAAATAGGCGATAAACAAAGTGTGGAAAAGGGCAGATTGGAAGAGAAATATGTGATATGTGACTTTGCCAAAAGATATAATATATATGTCTAAAAAACAAAACATGTAGAGAAAATATAAAAATTATGTAGATCTGAAAGCACGTACAATAATGTCCATAGTATCTTTACCCAAAATAGTGCTAAGCTAGAAAACATATAAGTTTATCAACATAGAGTGTGTAAACAAAATGGACTAATTCCTAAGATGAAATATTACTCTGCTATAAAAACATGGACCACAGTGCACTAAACAATCTAAATGGGATCTCAAAAATACTACATTCAACAAAAGAAGCTATACTCAAATGAGTATGTACTTCATAACTTGATTAATAAAAATAAAAATCAATGCAAATTAATCTGTGGTTATAGAAGTCAAAGTAATCTTTATTTCTGAGGGAGTGCTGAATGAAAAAGAGCTCTAGGGAACAATCTAAGAAAACGTAAAACACCATCAGTTTTGACCTGGAGTGTATTTTCTTCTGTAATCTTATTGTACCTTGTTTTTAAAATGCTATGGATAAGTGATTAAAAAGTAACTACAAATATCTATGGATAAATAAGTAAACTCAAAAAAAATTAATATACTTTATAGATATTAATGGTTATTTATTCCCTAGGGTTATTACATTGCTGGGGACGTTTTGCAGGGGCAATGTGTAGAGTCACTTTATTTTTACTTGGGAAGCAAAACCTAGAAGTTCCAGTTCTACCCTCATTGGTGGAAACACAAACACAAGGGAAATCTCTGGGTGCTGTCTGTCAGGAGCACAGTCCTCTAGTGAGGAGGCCAACACTGTGTAAAGAAACATGCAGGTAAGTGAGAGAGACAGGGGTAAGCAGGGAGATGGGAGATGTGGGGCAATTACAGCGAGTTAAAGTAGGTTGTCTTTTGAGGGATCTCTGAGGGCTTAAGATTTGAGATTACAAAATTGAACAAACCCAACATTGAACAGTCATGTGATACCGTGTGAAAAGAACATGCAGATATGCAGATCCCCTCATCTCTAAAATAGTTACTCTGCTGGGTTGTCATGGTGTTACCCACTTTTTTACTTAAAGACATGTTGCTACTATTTTCTCATGTGTTGCTTCCTCCTTATTTACTCACCCATTTATTTTTTCTTTCAAAAGTTAGAGTTTCAAAAAACTAAAAACTGAACACTTACAGTGTAGTACAAGGTTTCAGGCAAAGGCCTGGAATCTCCAGTTCTAACACATCTCCAAGTTGAGTCTCATAGAGGATTTCCATACATTACACTGAAAAAACAGCTATTCCTTTTTTGTTTTTTTCTAATAATACATGCAATAATTAGATTTGTTGATTTTTTTCTCTTCTGTTTTTGCTTACAAGACACCTAAAATTTAGAACACATTATTGCAAAATTCAGACTTAAACTAAAGAAAGTATTCCTGTAGCTCCAAAGGTAAAGAATCTGCCTGCAATGAGGAGACCAGGGTTCAATCCCTGGGTTGAGAAGATCCTCTGGAGAAAGGAATGGCAATCCACTCCAGTATTCCTGCCTAGAGAATCCCACAGAGAATCATGGAGGGCTACAGCTTCTGGGGTCACAAAGAGTTGGACACAGCTGAGTGACTAACACACACAGGGTAAACCACAAGGCCATTCAGGTATGACCAAACTCAAATCTGTTATGACTGTACAGTGACAGGGACAAATAGATTCAAGGATTACATCTGATAGACAGACTGCCTGAAAAACTATGGGCAGAGGTTTGTAACATCATACAGGAGTCAGGGATAAAAGCCACCCGCAGTAGGAAAAAGAAAGGCAAATGGTTGTCTGAGGAAGCCTTACAAATAACTGAGAAAAGAAGAGAAGCAAAAGGCAACGGAGAAAAAAAAGATATACCCCTCTGAATGCAAGGTTCTAGAGAACAAGAGAAGAGATAAGAAGCCATCATAAGTGAACGATGCAAAGAAATAGAGGAAAACAATACAATAGGAAAGACTAGAGATCTCTTCAAGAAAATTAGAGATACCAGTAAATGCTTCTTGCAAAGATGGGCACAATAAAAGACAGAAACGGTATGGACCTGCAGAAGATATTAAGAAGAGGTGGGACAAATACACAGAAGAACCGTACAAAAACAGATCTTAATGACCCAGCTGATCCCGATGGTGTGATCACTCCAGACATCCTGCTGTGTGAAGTCAAGTGGGCTTTAGGAAGCATTACTATGAACAAAGCTAGTGGAGGTGATGGAATTCCAGCTGAGCTATTTCAAATCTTCAAAGATGATGCTGTGATAGTGCTGCACTCAACATACCAGCAAATTTGGAAAACTGAGATGTGTCCATAGGACTGGAAAAAGATCACTTTTCATCCCAATTCCAGAGAAGGTCAATGCCAAAGAATGTTCAAACAACCCCATAATTGCACTCATCTCACATGCTAACAAGGTAATGCTCAAAATGCTTCAAGCTAAGCTTGAAAAGTACATAAACTAAGAACTTCCAGATGCTCAGACTGGATTTAGAAAAGGCAGAAGAACCAGAGTTCAGATCACCAACATCTGCTGGATCAAAGAAAACACAAGGGAATTCCAGAAAATAACATCTGCTTCTGCTTCATTGACTATGCGAAAGTCTCTGTGTAGATCCCAACGAACTGCAGAAGATTCTTAAAGAGATGGGAACACCAGACCACCTTATCTGCCTCCTGAGAAACCTGTATGCAGGTCAAGAAGCAACAGTTAAAACTAGACATGAAACAATGGACTGGTTCCAAATTGGGAAAGGAGTACGTCAAGGCTGTATATTGTCACCCTGCTTATTTAACTTATATTCAGAGCACATCATGCAAAATGCCAGACTGGATGAAGCACAAGCTGGAATCAAGATTGCTGGTAGAAATATCAGTAACCTCAGATATGCAGATGACACCACCCCTATGGAAGAAAGCAAAAAGGAACTGTAGAGTCTCTTGATGAAGGTGAATAAGGAAAGTGAAAAAGCTGGCTTAAAACTCAGTATCCAAAAAGCTAAGATCATGGTATCCAGTTCCTTCAGTTCAGTCCAGTTCAGTTCAGTCGCTCAGTCATGTCCGACTCTTTGCGACCCCTTGAACCACAGCACGCCAGGTCTCCCTATCCATCATCAACTCCCGGAGTTTACTCAAACCTATGTCCATTGAGTCAGTGATGCTATCCAACCATCTCATCCTCTGTCGTCCCCTTCTGCTCCTGCCCTCAATCTTTCCCAGCATCAGGATCTTTTCAAATGAGTCAGCTCTTCTCATCAGGTGGCCAAAGTATTGGAGTTTCAGCTTCAGCATCAGTCCTTCCAATGAACACCCAGGAATGATCTCCTTTAGGATGGACTGGTTGGATCTCCTTGCAGGCCAAGGGACTCTCAAGAGTCTTCTCCAACACCACAGTTCAAAAGCATCAATTCTTTAGCACTCAGTTTTCTTTATAGTCCAACTCTCATATCCATACATGACTACTGGGAAAACCATAGCCTTGACTAAATGGACCTTTGTTGGCAAAGTAATGTCTCTGCTTTTTAATATGCTGTGTAGGTTCATCATAACTTTTCTTCCAAGAAGCAAGTGTCTTTGAATTTCATGGCTTCACTTCACTAATCCAGTTCCTTCACTTCATGGCAATATGAGGGAAAGAAATGGAAACATTGGCAGAATTGAATACCGGGCCTTCAAAATCACTACATATGGTGACTGCAGCCATGGAATTAAAAAAATAAAATAAAAACGCTTGCTCCATGGAAGAAAAGCTATGACCAACCTAGACAGTGTATGAAAAGCAGAGACATGGCTTTGCTGACAAAGGTCCCTAAAGTCTAAGCTGTGGTTTTTCCAGTAGTCATGTACGGATGTGAGAATTGGACCATAAAGAAGGCTGATCACTGAAGAATTGATGCTCTTTAACTGTTGTGTTGGAGAAGACTCTCAAGAGTCCCTTGAACTGTGAGATAATCAAACAAGTCAGTCCTAAAGGAAACAACCCTGAATATCCATTGGAAGAATCAATGCTGAAACTGACACTCCAATACCTAGGCCACCTGATGCGAAGAGTTGACTCACTGGAAAGACTGAAGGTAGGAAGAGAAGATTGTGACAGAGGATGAGATGGTTGGAAGGCATCATTGACTCAATGGACATAAGTTTGAGCAAACTCTGGGAGATAGTGAAGGACAGGATAACCTGGTGTGTTGCACCAAGGGCTACCTTGGCTTTGCAAAGAGTCACACATGACTGTGCAACTGAACAACAACAAAAATTAGAGGCGTTCCTATAGAAAATCAGTGGTTTTTTTTTTTTTTTTTTTTTTCTATTCTATTCTTTGGTCACACCATGCAGCATGTGGAATATCAGTTCCTGACCAGGAATTGAACCTGTGTGCCCGCCTGCTGCAGAAGCATGGAGTGTTAACCACTGGAAAGTCAAGAGAAGTCCCAAGAATCAGTGTTAACTCTAATATTTTTATTTCATTAGAGTAACTCTTGGGGTCATAACCTTTGTTACAGTATCAGGGACATGTCACTGTCCTTCCTGTGTTTTTAGTGTATTTTTCATGTGAACACTTGAAACGCTTTAAACTGCAAAAACACAGCGATATAAATGTGCTTGTGCCCTGTCACATGGATAATTTCTACTGACTTCCTTCGTTCTTTTCTCCTCTCCAGATACTATTCTTCAGAATTTTACATTTTCAAATGGGGAATACATGTCCAGACATATGGATACACTTTCGTGACTAATATGGCCGAGGTATCCTTCACATTATTCCTATAACCTTAGGAAAATCATAGCATATTAAAATTGAGTAAGACTTTAGAGATTGCTTTGTCCAAGTCACATATTTAAAAAAAAAAAAAAGAAAAAAAAACCTGAAAATATGAGTTTAAGAAAGTCTCAAAAACACAGCAAATTAATGACACAACTGAGTCAAGAGTCATATCCTCTGATTCATTACATATGAGTGAAAGTCGCTCAGTCCTGTCTTGACTCTGTGACCCCATGAACTATACAGAGCATAGAATTTTCCAGGCCAGACTACTGGAGTAGATAGCCTTTCCCTTCTCCAGTGGATCTTCCTGACCCAGGAATCAAATCGGGGTCTCCTGCATTGCAGGCAAATTCTTTACCAACTGAGCTATTAGGGAAGCCCAATTCATTACACAGAGGTCTCTAAATCCAAACATACTTACCAAGAATGACCTCTATTTTATACACAATCACGTACTTCCTACTGTTGCTATTTTAGTTATTATTTTTTTAATCTGCACCTATTGTGCTTAATCTAGATTATAAATTCTGTAATGACAAATGCTATGATTCAAATTTCCTCTTTAATTCCCATTAGACACTACTAGCATAGGGCATTATATATAGAAGTGATTCTAAAGGTAGTTGGTTCATTTCTTATTTATTTTTCCATTGGTACAGTGTATAACCATGTTCATAAAAGAAAAATTCATGTATTTAGAACAGAGGGAAAATGGCCCAGGGAAAAGCAACCAGAACAAGCCACACAGGTCACCATGGTAACACCAGTTTGAAAATGTCATTCTCCTTAAGTTTCTGACATTTCTGATATGTTCAGGATGCAGGGCTCCATCTAGTGGTTTTATTTAAATTTCTGTCAGACCACACCTTCTCAAACTCAATTCCCAAATAAAAGAGCAATTTTTTTTTTTTTTTAAGATGTACATTTGATTAAGACCATGCATGTGTCCCCAGACCTAGTTCTTTGCCTAGGTCTGGTTTTATAAATGCTGGTGATAAACCAAGTCTGATTTATATGATGTATCTTGTGTGGGAATTGTCTGTGACTCTAGGTATCTGATCAACCTTGAGAAATGGTAGCACAGCTAGTGGGATAATTTTTGAAGATGACCATTGCTAGTTTAATGATTACCAGTTGCCATTAAATGAGTTGTAAAAATTAAAAAAAAAAAAATAAGGTGTACACTTGCATTTGTAGGATACAGTCAGTTTGGTTTGTAAGATAAGTGGTTAGACATTTTGTCAATTACTGAATTACTGCTTTTTGATGCTAAAAAAAATCATATGGAAAGAGGCATACAAAACTTTATAGTCTGTAAAATAATATGTAGTTCTAAGTTTATAACATATGCAGAGTTTTGTCCACACAAAGGATTTATTATGGGAAATTTTATTCCAAAATCATTTATTTTCTTCTTTCTGAACAGAAAAAAAAGGCCTTGGCCTTGTTTTTCTCTGTTGAAATCTAGGTGCATCAAAATATGGACATACAGTCCATTAGCAAAAGGAGCAAAGTTTTAACTTTAAAAATACATTCTCTGTTCCTCACAGGGGGGAAAAAACATTATCTTTATTGGGGTATCAACCAGCCACCCATGTGTATACAGAAAATTTAAATATTAAAAGCCCAATTTGTGATTTCCAGATATATACTGAGTAAAAATATGAGCCTGTGGAGATCATTTATATTCCTTTTGGTCCCATATTGACAACCAATTAATAATTAAATATATCACATATTTGCATAAAGTACAAAAGATCTTAATGACCCAGATTATCATGATGGTGTGACCACTCACCTAGACCCAGACATCCTAGAATGTGAAGCCAAGTGGCCTCAGGAAGCATCACTACAAACAAAGCTAGTAGAGGTGATGGAATTCCAGTTGAGCTATTTCAAATCCTAAAAGACGATGCTGTGAAAGTGCTGCACTTAGTATGCCAGCAAATTTGGAAAACTCAGCAGTGGCCACAGGAATGGAAAAGGTCAGTTTTCATTCCAATCCCAAAGGAAGACAATGCCAAAGAATGTTCACACTACTTCATAATTGCACTCATTTCACATGCTACCAAAGTAATGCTCAAAATTCTCCAAGCCAGGCTTCAACAGTACATGAACAGATAACTTAGAGAATTTAGAAAAGGCAGAGAAACCAGAGACCAAATTGCCAACATCTGTTGGATCACTGAAAAAGCAAGAGTGTTCCAGAAAAACATCTACTTCTGCTTTATTGACTACACTAAAACCTTTGACAATGTGGATCACAACAAACTATGGAAAATTCTTCAACAGATGGAAATAACAGACCACTTTACCTGCCTCCTGTGAAACCTGTATGCAGGGCAACAAGTAACAGTTAGAACCAGACATGGAACAAAGAACTGGTTCTAAATTGGGAAAGGAGTACATCAAGGCTGTATATTGTCACCGGGCTTATTTAACTTATATGCAGAGTACATCATGAGAAACACAGGGCTGGAGGAAGCACAAGCTGGGAATCAAGATTGCTGGGAGAAATATCAATAAACTCAGATATGTAGATGACACCGTTATGGCAGAAACTGAAGAGGAACTAAAGAGCCTCTTGATGAAGGTGAAAGAGGAGAGTGGAAAAGCTGGTTTAAAACTCAACATTCAAAAGGCAAAGATCATGGCATCCGATCACATCACTTCATGGCAAATAGATGGGGAAACAATGGAAGCAGTGGTAGACTTTATTTTCTTGGGCTCCAAAATAACTGCAGATGACTGTAGCCATGAAATTAAAAGACACTTGCTCCTTAGATGAAAACCTAGACAGCATATTAAAAAGCAGAGACATTGCTGACAAAGGTTCGTCTAGTCAAAGCTATGGTTTTTCTGGTAGTCGTGTATGAATGTGGGAGTTGGACCATAAAGAAGGCTGAGCACTGAAGAACTGATGTTTTTGAAATTGTGGTATTCAAGGAGACCCTTGAGAGTCCCTTGGACTACAAGGAGATGAAACCAGTCAATCCTAAAGGAAGTCAGTCCTGAATGTTCATTGGAAGGACTGATGCTAAAGCTGAAGCTCCAATTCTTTGGTCACCTGATACGAAGAGTCAACTCATTGGAAAAGACCCTGATGCTGAGAAAGATTGAAGACAGGAGGAGAAGGTGATAACAGAGGATGAGATGGTTGGATGGATCACCCATTCAACTGACATGAGTTTGAACAAGCTCCTGGAGTTATGATGAACAGGGAAGCCTGGCATGCTGCCATCCTTGGGGTTGCAAAGAGTCCTACAGGACTGAGTGACTGAACAACAACAAGAACTGTTTCATAGCCCTAGTTTCAATAATCTCAAACTATTTTTAAGAAATAGTTTTAGTGTGTTCAAGTCTGTGCACTAAGTGGAATTTTGATAGTATCTATTGCTTGCTATACCATATCATTTAAATAGCTCTTACCTTTCTGTTTACTAATATCTAGAGACCCATGCTGCAAAAATACCAAGCAAATAGCACATACATTATTTGCAAACCTCATTTATTAAAAAAAAATTTCAAATTTAAGATAAGGTGCTGGGTTTGTGGATCATGCCTCTCTCAGTATTTTCTATGTCTGGACCAGATATCCTATGTCCCATGACCACCCTGTGGCCTAGATAGCTCCCATCACTTCCTCATGTCTTAGCTCAAAGGCAAAGGCTTCATCAAATCTTATGCCACCTCATATGCCTGACCCTCAGTGGTCCTAAGTCTTGACCGTAAATTGTAGTTATCTGGATAGTGAGACATTTTCTCATACCTCTATTTTCCCTCAGAGACTTTTGTTCACTTGGTCTGGGATGAAAACTTGGTGTGGGGAATTTTAGAGCTTCATAGCTTAGTCTAATGTGAGCTCCACATTATCCCTCCTCCTTTATATTGACATAACCTGTCATCAACTTCAATGTGCACTTCTTCATGGAAGAAGTTCTTAGTTGAACTTTTTTGCCACAGCATTTAGCATAGCAATGATATAATACTAGGCACTGAAAAAAAGACTATTTATGAGATCATGCTGACCACAGCAATGGGTGAATAATGATTCACCAGTGTCAAAGACAGGGTGTTATTGGGGAAATGTGATGAGAATATATAAGGTCTGATATTTGGAGAGGTATGAATTAATTGAGGTAAGAGTCAAGAGTATTGCTTAGAGCTAAAGAGGAAGGAGGAATTCCTAGAATATGTGTTGTACTGGCAAAAACAAAAAATAGTTTTACTAGTAAAAGGCAAAGTGACATAAAAAGAAATACCAGACAATGGCATTTGTGCTAGTTCATGCTGGGGTGTGTGGAACCTGGCTGCGTGCCATTTCACTTGAGAGTCATTCACCAGACTTACTGGAAAGAAAGTAAAACGGATCCGTAACTTGGACCATTAACATAATCTCCCCCCAAATCCAGCAGTCTGGAGACAAAACCAAAGGAACAAAGGGCTCAGAATGTTCATAGCACTGTATTATGAAGAACAAGAAAATGAAATCTGGTCCTGTGTCTTATAGTTGAGATATCTGATTTCTTGACATTTACACAGGGCATGGCTGAGTAATAAGACCGTTAGCGTCACTGCTCCCAAGAGTAGAGACAGTTTTACAGTTTTGTTTGAGAGTTTTCTAAATGCAATTAAACCCCAGCCACTTTTAATAACTCATGAAGTTCAAGTCTTGCTAAAAGCTAAGTAAAGTAAACATATAAGGATCTGCTTTTATATTCGTGTCAATGTAAGCCCACCCTCTACCCACCTCCTACACTAAAAGGAGAATCATTAAACCTGAGAACAGGGTAGTTGCAGAACGATTACTAGATGTACCTTAATCACTGAGAAGAGGAGCCAGAGCTGTCCAAGACCTATCTTTCTGAAATTACTAAGTCTAATGATTTTTTAAAGAGATGAGTCATCTTTACAAAATGAAAAATTAGTAAGAACATTGATTTTAAGACTAAGAGCCCCAGAAAATCAGTCCCACAACTACAATTAAAAAATACTTGAAAATAGTTTTTTTCTTTTTATATAGTTAAGACAAGGACTGGAGGTAGATACTAGTGATCGAGTGAATTGATACTCTAAAAGCTCTAAAATTTTCAAGGAGCAATTTCAGAACGTTTTTTAATATGTCATTCTCTCTTTTAATTTATGGAACCTAGTTTAGCTGAGAACTAATGTAATAGAGAGCAATGTTATGTAGACAACATTTCCTTGGAGAAAGGACTAAAGTAAAACAAATCTGTTCCATCTATTAGCCAGTCAATCATGGCAATATTGATGTGTCTTTCTTTATAGAAAAATATTATTAAATGGAGAATAGTTATTATCTTTTAGGCTGGTTAAAGTTTTTATAAAATGTTATGATTTAATAATTATAAATCTCAGGGAGGGTAAGTACTATTGTCTTATAGTTTATAATATATAGAATCTACAGATCAGTGCAATTCCTATCAAACTACCAATGGCATTTCTCACAGCACTAGAACAAAAAATTTCACAATTTGCATGAAACACAAAAGACACCAAATAGCCAAAGCAATTTTAAGAAAGAAGAATGGAGCTGGAGGAACAAACTTTCCTGACTCCAGCACATACTACAAAGCTACAATAATCAAAACATTATGGTACTGGAATAAAAACAGAAATATAGATCAATAAAACCAGATAGAAAGTCCAGATATAAATCCATGCACCTATGGGTACCTTATCTTTGACAAAGGAGGCAAGAATATACAATGAAGAAAAGACAGTCTCTTCAATAAGTGGTACTGGGAAAACTGGACAGCTATGTGTAGACACATGAAATTAGAACACTTCCTAACACCATACACAGAAGTAAACTCAAAATGGATTAAAGACCTAAATTTAAGGCTAGAAGCTGTAAAACTCTTAGAGGAAAACATAGGCATAACATTCTTTGACATAAATCAGAGCAATATCCTCTTTGACTGACTTCCTAGAGTAATGAAAATAAAAGCAAAAATAAACAAGTTGGACCTAATTAAACTTAAAAGCTTTTGCATAGAAAGGAAAACTATGAACAAGATAAAAAGACAACCCTCAGAATGGGAGAAAATAATTGCAAACAATGAAACAACTGATCAAGAATTAATCACACCACACGCAAAAGAGAGACAGGTTGGAAAGTTGCTCCCTGACACAGGGAGCCCAATCTGGTGCTCTGTGAAAACCTAGAGGGTGGGGTGGGGTGGTGGGTGGGAGGAGGTTCAAGAGGGGAGGGACGCATGTATACTTACAACACATGTGTACAGACTCACGTTGTATGGCAGAAGTCTGCACAATGTTGTAAAGAAATTATCCTCCAATTAAAAATAAATTAAATAATATTAAATTATATTAAAAAGTAATGTAGATGTACTTATACATATAAATATTTCAGTATCTATATATGAGGGAACATAGAGAAATTAAACTTGCTCAGTGTCACAGATATAGTATATTCATTGAGGAATACTTACTGAGAAATTAATGTGCACTAGTACTTTTAAAAAAATCCAATTAATTTAAACTAAAAATAAATAAATAAATAAAATTTGCCAATTATTCTCACCCCGTATCCCCCTTCTGGCAACAAGCAATGTGTTCTCTGTATCTTTGAGAATGTTTTTATTTGTTTTGTTTCTTTGTTTTTGACCTGCCACATATAGGAGAGATTGTATGGTATGTGGAATTTGTCTTTTTCCCTTTGACTTACTTCACTAGGCATAATACTCTCAAGGTCCATCCATGTTGTCACAAATGGCTAAATATCCCTGGGTTGGGAAGATCCCCTGGTGGAGGGCATGGCAACCCACTCCAGTATTCTTACCTGGTGAATCCCATGGACAGAGGAGCCTGAAAGTCTACAGTCCATGGGGTTGCAAAGAGTACAACAGAATGGAAATGACTGAGTGTATGTATATGTATATACACATACCTCATAAATCCTTTATCTTTTCATTCATTGATGAATACTTACTTAGATTATTTCAATGCTCCAGTAATTTTAAGGGACAGGAGAGGTGGTGTATCAAGATGAATAGGCACTTGTAAAGAATCTTACTTTTTAGCAGGAATAAAGCAATGTAAGTAAGTTTTTAAAAATCCAACAGAGAAATAACCACCTTCTGTACAATGTTGCGGGATCCCCTGGTGGCACCTCCATCCATAGTTCTTCAGGCACTCTGTTAGATCTAATTCCTTGAGTCTGTCTGTCATGTCTCTACTATATAATAGTAAGGAATTTTATTTAGATCATACATGAATGGCCTAGTGGTTTTCCCTACTTTCTTCTATTTAAGTCTGAATTTTGCAATAAGGAGTTCATGATCTCGGAGAAGGCAATGGCAACCCACTCCAGTACTCTTGCCTGGAAAATCCCATGGATGGAGGAGCCTGGTGGGCTGCAGTCCATGGGGTCGCACAGAGTCGGACACGACTGAAGCGACTTAGCAGCAGCAGCAGATTATGATCTAAGTCACAGTCAGCTCCCAGTCTTGTTTTCACTGACTGTATAGAGCTTCTCCATCTTCGGCTGCAAAGAATATAATCAATCTGATTTTGGTATTGACTATCTGGTGATGTCCATGTGTAGAGTCATCTCTTTTGTTGTTGGAAGAGGGTGTTTGCTATGACCAGTGTATTCTCTTGGCAAAATTCTGTTAGCCTTCACCCTGTCTCATTGTGTATTCCAAAAGCCAAACTCGCCTGTTACTCTAGGTTATCTCTTGATTTCCTACATTTGCATTCCAATCTCCTATGATAAAAAGGACATCCGTTTTTTGTTTATTTGTTTTGTTGGTGTTCTAGAAAGTCTTGCAGGCCTTCATAGAACCTACTTCAACTTCATAGAACCTACTTCATAGAAGTTCAACTTCAACTTCCTTGGCATTAGTGGTTGGGGCCTAGACATGAATTACTGTGATATTGAATGGTATACATTGGGAATACACCTAGATCACTCTGTCATTTTAAAGATTGCACCCAAGTTCTGCATTTAGGACTCTTCTGTTGACAATGAGGGCTACACCATTTCTTTTAAGAGATTCTTGCCCACAGTAGTAGTTACAGTGGTCATCTGAATTAAATTTGCCCATTCTGGTCCATTTTAGTTCATTGATTCCTAAACTATTGATGTTTACTTTTGCCATCTCCTGTTTGATCACTTCCAGTTTACCTTGATTCATGGACCTAACATTCCAGATTCCTATTCAATATTGTTCTTCACAGCATTGGACTTTACTTTCACCACCAGACACGTACATAACTGGACATTATTTCTGCTTTGGCTCAGCCTCTTCTTCTTTCTGCAGTATTTCTCCACTCTTCTCCAGTAGCATACTGCACACCTACTGACCCAGAGAGTTCATCTCTCAAAGTCATATCTTTTTGACTTTTCATACTATTCATGAAGGTCTCATGGCAAGAATGCTGAAGTTGTTTGCCGTTCCCTTCTCCAGTGGACCATGTTTTGTCAGAACTCTTCTCCATGATCTGTCCATCTTGGGTGGTCCTACAAGGTATGGCTCATAGTTTCAATGAGTTAGACAAGGCTGTGGTCATGTGATCAGCTTTGTTAGTTTCCTGTGATTGTGTTTTTCATTCTTTCTGCCCACTGATGGATGAGGATAAGAGGCTTGTGGAATGGTCCTGATGAGAGGGACTGGCTGTGAGGAAAAGGAATAATATACCCATCTGAATGCAGAGTTCCAAAGAATAGCAAGGAGAAATAAGAAAGCCTTCATAAGTGATCAGTGCAAAGAAATAGAGGAAAACAATAGAATGGGAAAGACTAGGGATTTTTTCAAGAAAATTAGAGATGCCAAGGGAACATTTCATGCAACGACAGGCACAATAAGGAGCAGAAACAGTGTGTACTTAATAGAAACAGAAGATCTTAAGAAGAGGTGGCAAGACTATATAGAACTTTACAAAAAAGATCTTAATGACCCAAAAAACCACAATGGTGTGATCACTCACTTAGAGTCACACATCCTGGAATGTGAAGTCAAGTGGGCCTTAGGAAGCATCACTATGAACAAAGCTAGTGGAGGTGGTGGAATTCCAGCTGAGCTATTTCAAAT
Source organism: Dama dama (assembly GCF_033118175.1). Lineage (NCBI taxonomy): Eukaryota > Metazoa > Chordata > Mammalia > Artiodactyla > Cervidae > Dama > Dama dama. The sequence continues at coordinate 100,938,839 of NC_083689.1, forward strand.
CCTGAAAGATGATGCTGTGAAAGTGCTGCATTCAGCCTGCCAGAAAATATGGAAAACTCACCAGTGGCCACAGGACTGGAAAAGGTCACATTTCACTCCAATCCCAAAGAAGGGCAATGCTAAAGAATGTTCAAACTACCACACAATTGTACTTATTTCACAAGCTAACAAAGTAATGTTCAAAATTCTCCAAGTTAGGCTTCTACAGTGCATATAACTGAGAACTCCCAGATGTTCAAGATGGATTTAGAGAAGGCAGAAAAAGGCCAGAGAACAAATTGCCAACATCCGTTGGATCATAGTAAAAGCAAGAGAGTTCCAGAAAAACATCTAGTTCTGCTTCATTGACTACGCTAAAGTCATTGACTGTGTAGATCACAACAAACCATGGAAAATTCTTCAAGAGATGGGGATACCAGACCACCTGACCTGCCTCTTGTGAAATCTATATGCAGGTCAAGATGAAACATTTAAACTGGACATGGAACAATGGACTGGTTCAAAATTGGGAAAAGAGTATGTCAGGGCTGTATATTGTCACCCTGCTTATTTAACTTATATGCAAATACATCATGAGAAATGCCAGGCTAGATGAAGTATGAGCTGGAATCAAGATTCCCAGGAGAAATATCAACAACCTCAGATATGCAGATGTCACCACCCTTATGGCAGAAAGTGAAGAGGAACAAAAGAGCCTCTTGTTGAAGGTGAAAGAGGAGAGTGAAAAAGCTGGCTTAAAACTCAACATTCAAAAAACTAAGATCATGGCATCCGATCCCTTCACTTCATGTCAAACAGATGGGAAAGAAATGGAAACAATGGTAGACTTTATTTGCTTGGGCTCCAAAATCATTGCAGATGGTAACTGCAGCCATGAAATTAAAACACATTTTCTCCTTGAAAGAAAAGCTTTGACAAACCTAGACAGCATATTAAAAAGGAGAGACATTACTTCACCAACTCTAGCTCATATGGTCAAAGCTATGGTTTTTCCATTAGTCATGTATGGATGTGAGAGTTGGACCATAAAGAAGGCTGAGAGCTGAAGAATTGATGCTTTTGAACTGTGGTCTTGGAGAAGACTCTTGAGAGTCCCTTGGACTGCAAGGAGATCCAACCAGTCCATCCTAAAGGAGATCAGTCCTGGGTGTTCATTGGAAGGACTGATGCTGAAGTTGAAGCTCAGTACTTTGATCACCTGATGTGAAGAGCTGACTCATTAGAAAAGGTCCTACTTCTGGGAACCATTGAAGGCAGGAGGAGAAGGGGCTGACAGAGAATGAGATGGTTGGGTGGCATCACCAGCTCAATAGACATGACTTTGAACAAGCTCTGGGAGGTGGTGAAGGACAGTGAAGCTTGGTGTGCTGCAGTCCTTCGGGTGGCAAAGAGTCGGACACAACTGAGCAACTGAAGAACATCAAAGAGAAATAACAACTGGTGGAAAGATTTATACTAAGAATCAAAACATGCCGATTGAAAATTTAAAACTCCATTTAGGATAGCTTCAAAATACGAGACTCTTAAGAATAGATTTAAGAAAATTTTTCGTAAGACTTATACACTTAAAGCTATGATAGCATTCTTTTAAAGAAGTTTTAATAGAAGAAACTTTTTAAATAGCAAAGAAATAAAATAGAAGAAGTTTTAATAGAAACTTTTAATAGATGTTTCAAAACCTATAAATGAAGATATATACTGTCTTCACAAGTCAGAAAGCTCAGGATTGCTAAGATATAAATTTCATCCAACTTGAGTTACAGGTTTAGTAAAATCTTGATCAAAAATCCCAAGAGCATATTCTCTAAGAAAAATAATAGCTGATTCAAAAATTTGTTTGGAAGTATAAAGGGTCTAGAATAGCCAAAACAGGTCTAGAACAGCCAAAACAATTTTAGAAAATGACTAAATTAATGACTCAGAATATGTAATTTTAAGTCTTATTATTAAAGTACATTAATAAAGTGAAGATAAACTTACAGATTAATGGACAGAATAGAGAATTCAGAAATCAACCTAAACATACATGTGTAGCCTCTCACATATATGATTTTTTTTTTTTTGCAATAGTACTAGGGTAATTCAATGGAAAAATGACAATATTTTCATATTAATATATGGAATTTCTACACCTGTATGGGAAAAAATGGATCCATACATACATATAATGCACAAAATTGACCATGAAGTCAACTGTATATAACACTTTGGAAGATTTTTTCAAGGTTATATATACACTTCATTGTACAACTCAGCAATTTCTCTTTTAGAGATGACTTTTGTCATATGAAAATGACTCAGATATTTGTAGCAGGACTTCTCTGATGATCCAGTGGTTAAGACTCCTTGTTCCCAACACAGGGGACGTGTGTTTGATCCCTGATCAGGGAACTAAGATCCTGTGTGTTACAACTAAGAACTGTGGTTCTACAACTAAGACCCACTGACACCTAATAAATAAACATTTAAAAAAAACGTTCACTCCAGCTGAAGTCATAATAGCACAAAGCAGGAAACACCTCAAAGTCCTTCTCCTGGTGAATGTATAAAAATAAAATTGGTGGTGCATTTATACAGTGGATAAGGAGCAAGAAAAGGAAATGGATTCCAAATTCATTCAATGAAATGAATGAGACTGCAAAAAATAATCATATGTGAAAGGGAACAGAAACAAAAGACTGCATACGGTTTGATTTCACTTATTTGGGCTTCCCTTGTGGCTCAGCCGGTAAAGAATCCGCCTGCAATGAGGGAAACCTGGGTTCAATCCCTGTATTGGGAAGATCCCCTGTAGAAGGGAAAGGCTATCCACGCCAGTATTCTGGACTGGAGAATTCTCCATGGGGTCGCAAAGAGTCGGACATGACTGAGCAACTTTCACACACATCACATTTGAAGACAGACCAATGACTACCATGGGCTCAAGGTAAAGGTAGTTTATTAGCAACAAAGGTCCCCAAAGTGAGTTTTAAGAGTGATGGAACTGTTCTATATCTTGACTGAAGTGTTGTTTACCTGCTTGTATATATTTGCCAAAATTTACTGAAAAGAATGCTTATAATTGAATAAACATTACACATCAATGGAGCATGCTTAAGAAAGTATAAAACATTCTGTAAAGAAAGGGGGACTGAAGAGGAAGACATCTCTGAGAAAATGATATATTTAAAGTATATATAGAAAGTCAATAGCCCAGGTGGGATGCACGAGACAAGTGCTCCGGCCTGGTGCACTGGGAAGACCCAGAGGAATCGGGTGGAGAGGGAGGTGGGAGGGGGGATCGGGATTGGGAATACATGTAAATCCATGACTGATTCATATCAATGTATGACAAAACCCACTGGAAAAAAAAATAATAATAATAATAAAAAAAAAAAAGAAAGTCAATGGCATAGTATGAATGCTAAACTTATTGCTACCTCCAGAGGAAGATTCAGGTTAAAATTCCTCCATAGCCATTTAAACCCTCTAGAAGGAACGCTTACAACATGGTTTGGGAGAAATCACGTCCCCGGAAGAAAGAATGGAGATGGAGAAATGACCAAATTATCCTGCAAAAAGAGAAGGAGGACCAGCATCTCTGTGGGCAAAGGGAAAAGACATAGGAGACAAGATCATAGAAAGAGCCAAAGACTCTTCAGTCACGGCTCTGTAAGTCAGAGTAAAAGCTTGGATTTTATTCTAAAATAAAGCGAAGGTAGGGAGAGGTATTAAAGAGTGGAGTGGGCTGTATAATTTGTATTTTAAAAATTACTCTGCTTTGTATAAAGCAGATCATATGAGGGCAAGTGTGCAAACAAGGAAGCAATTGGAAATTAGCACCACAGAAATGCGTGGGGCAGAGAGCTAGCAGTGGGGAATTGTTCAGAAGTTTAGCTGATAGGACTGAAGATCAATTAGGTGTTGAAAGTGAGGGAAAGAGTTCAAGATGCTGCCAAACTTTTTGTCCTAAGCAACTGGATAAATGTGGTTTCTATTTGCTGAGTTTAAAACTCTTGAGTAGAGGTGTTAGCAAACAGTTTGGGAGATGGGTATACAGTTGAGAGCTTGGACTTAAACATCCATCTCCTTTTGTCAGAGATCACCCCATTGTATATCAGAAGAAAGACGTCTTAATAGAAAAAAATTTTGTTTCTGTTTCCCTGTAACTTTGCATATATTCTTGTATTCAGTTTACACAGTGTTTTCTTTTTATTCTCCTCCAATCTACACCCACTTAAATTCAGGAATACCTAGGGACAGAGATCATTCAAAGTATCTATTTTGTGACTTAGCATTCTTACTTCAATAATAAGAATATCAAGTAAATTATAAGAAAGTAATACAGAGCAGCTCAAATCCCCAGAGACCAACAGGTTTTAAAGCTTCTTAACAGGGAATTTCTAAAAAAATACTATGTTTGGTACAAATATGCTAAAGCTAAAAGGAATAAGAGGTGAAAAAGTGTTAAGTATCTCTTCTGTGATAATTTCCTGTCAAAACTATATGTTTAACTGTCTTTTGTAAAAGTTCAACAAAAGTAGTACAAATCCTTAACAAAGAAAAAAAAAATATGTCCACCTCCAGAGAAAGAATTATGTTAACATTCCTCCAGTATACAGCTGGCATAAAATTAATAGTGTTTGTTGAACATTAGCTACATCCAAATGTTGCTGTGTCAGTGGGGTTTGATGACTGTCATCTTATTATTATCAACAGAGCATCAAAACCAGTTTTGTGGGCACTTAAAAGATCTAAGTCACTAATTTTCAAACTAGACATTGTTCTCAGATTCTGCAGACAGACTCAGAGACCTTGTAAGTAAGGGAGAACTACTCAGGCTCCAGACCTCTATCCTCAGGCTCCCTGTGACCAGAAGACCCACACTTTCACATTTGCAAACTTTGACTATAGAATATGGGTTGACTTTTTTTTGTAAAGGACCAGAGAGTAAATATTTTAAACTTTAACAACAGAAGAAATATACCAAAACAAACAAACAAACAAAAGGTCTTAATAACACAGATAACTATAATGAGTGATCACACACTAGAGCTGGACATCCTGGAGTGTGAAGTCAACTGGGCCTTAGGAGGTATTACCGCAAACAAGTGGAGGTGATGGAATCCCAGCTGAGCTATTTCAAATCTGAAAAGCTGATGCTGTTAAAGTGCTTCGCTCAATATGCCAGCAAATTTAAAAACTTCAGCAGTGGCCACAGGACTGGAAAAGGTCAGTTTTCATTCCAGTCCCAAAAAGGGCAATGCCAAACAGTGTTCAAACTACCATACACTTGTGGTCATTTCACATGCTAGCAAGGTAATACCCAAAATCTTTCCAACTAGGCTTCAACAGTATGTGACCTGAGAACTTCTAGCTTTACCAATTATATTTAGAAAAGGCAGAAGAACCAGGGATCAAATTGCCGACATCCATTAGATCAAATAAAAAGCAAGAGAATTCCAAAAAAACATGTTTCATTGACTACACTAAAGCCTTTGATGCCGTGGATCACAACAAACTGTGGAAAATTCTTAAAGTAATAGGAGTACAGACAGCCTTACCTGTTTCCTGAGAAACCTGTATGACAATCAAGAAGCAACAGTTTTGACTGGACAAGGAAGAGTTGTCTGGTTCCAAATTGGGAAAGGAGTACAAGGTCCTGTATTGTTTCTTTGCTTATTTAACTTCTATGCAGAGTACATCATGTGAAATGCTGGCCTGGATGAATCACAGTCTGGAATCAAGTTTGCTGGGAAAAATGTCAACAGCCTCAGATATGCAGATGATACCACTCTAATGGCAGAAAGTGAGGAAGAACTAAAAAGCCTCTTGATGAGGGTAAAAGAAGGGAGTGAAAAAGCTAGCTGCAAACTCAACATTACAAAAGTTAAGGTCATGGCATCTGGTTCCATGGCTTCATGGCAAATAGAAGCAGAAGAAGTTGATGCTATGACAGATTTTATTTTCTTGGGTTGCCAAATCACTGTGGGCAATGACTGTAGCCATGAAATTAACTGACACTTGCTCTTTGGAAGGAAAACTATGAAAACCTAGATAGCATATTAAAAATCAGAGACAGCACTTTGCTGAAAAATGTCTGTTAAGTCAAATCTATGGTTTTTCCAGTAGTCACGTACAGATGTGAGAGTTGGATTGTAAAGAAGGATGAGTGCCGAAGAATTGATTCCTTCATTGTAGTGCTGGAGAAGACGCTTGAGAGTCCATTGGACAGCAAGGAGATCAAACCAACCAATCCTAAAGGAAGTCAGTCCTGAATATTCATTGGAAGGACTGATGCTGAAGCTGAAATTCCAATACTTTGGCCATCTGATGGGAAGAGCCTATAGATTGGAAAAGACCCTGATGCTGGGAAAGATTGAAGGTGGGAGGAGAAGGGGTCAACAGAGGATGAGATGGTTGAGTGGAATTACCGACTCAATGGACATGAGTTTGAGTAAATTCCGGGAGTTGGTGATGGACAGGGAGGCCTGGAGTGCTGCTGTCCATGGGGTCGGAAAGAGCTGGACATGACTTAGTGACTGAGCAACAGCAAGCACATATCAGTGTATGAGAAAACAAGTAAGATATGGCTTATTATTGCTTTTACTTTTTCCCATGTATGTCTGAGGTTTGAGTAACTTTGGATAAAAAATTGAATTATCACAGATTTCAAAGGATCTAATAGATGTCTTTTTTAATCTGCTGTCTAGGTTGGTCATAACTTTCCTTCCAAGGAGTAAGCATCTTTTAATTTCATGGCTGCAGTCACCATCTACAGTGATTGTGGAGCCCAAGAAAATAAAGTCAGAAACTGTTTCCACTGTTTCTCCATCTATTTGCCATGAAGTGATGGGACTGGATGCCATGATCTTAGTTTTCTGAATGTTGAGCTTTAAGTCAACTTTTTCACTCTCCTCTTTCACTTTCATCAAGAGACTCTTTAGTTCTTCTTTGCTTTCTGCCATAAGGGTAGTGTCATCTGCATATGTGAGGTTATTGATATTTTTCCCAGCAATCTTGATTCCAGCTTATGCTTCATCCAACCCAACCTAGACAGCATATTAAAAAGCAGAGACATTATTTTGCCAACAAAGGTCCATCTAGTCAAGGCTATGGTTTTACCAGTAGTCATGTATGGATGTGAGAGTTGGACTATAAAGAAAGCTGAGCACTGAAGAATGGATGCTTTTGAACTGTGGTGTTGGAGAAGACTCTTGAGAGTCCCTTGGACTTTAAGGAGGTCAAACCAGTCCATCCTAAAGGAGATCAGTCCTGGGTGTTCATTGGAAGGACTGACACTGAAGCTGAAACTCCAATACTTTGGCCACCTGATGCGAAGAGCTGACTCGTTTGAAAATATCCTGATGCTGGGAAAGATTGAGGGCAGGAGGAGAAGGGGACGACAGAGGATGAGATGGTTGGATGGCATCACCGACTCAATGGACATGAGTTTGGGTAGGCTCCGGGAGTTGGTAATGGACAGGGAGGCCTGGTGTGCTGCAGTTCATGGGGCCACAAAGAGTCAAACACGACTGAGCAACTGAACTGAGCTGAATAGATGTTTTTAAGTTTCCTTACCATGAGGACTGAGAACTTACAGCAAGATTGGGGGAAGGAGAAATCCACGAAAAGAGGCTTATTACTGAAAAGCACTAGACCAGTGTCTCTCCTCCGTGACACTGTTGACACACTGCGGCTGTGGTTACCTATCCAGGCGTCATAGGAGGTTTAAGGGCATTATTGGCCTCTATCCGGTAGATGCTGGTAGCACCCTCCACGTGTGACAACTAAATATGTCTGCACACATTGACAAATTTCTCCCGGGGGGTGAAAATGCTCCCTATTGAGAACCACTAAGATACAGGAGTCAGAGGAGTCCTAACACCACCACTTTTCACTCCAGCTTCAGGCAGAGATTATACTCCTGCCTTTTATTCTTTGCTATCACAGATATCTCCTCCCTTGGCAATAGCATCTTATATTTTAGAAGAATATTTTTAAAAAGCCTAAGCTTAAAGAGTGAATTTTCCTTAGTTCTGTTATTCTAATTTTTGTGGATAGTTGCTATGAAAAGAAAATTATAAGAATAAATATGTTACTGCCAAAAGGACTCTATATGCTTCTGATAGTTTGTATGGACCTTTCTCATATACAGTGTATTAAAAATAAGTAGTTACAGGGCTTGTATATATTTTACATTTACTTTCTAAATATTTTAAACATTTGATCTATCAAATGGGAAAACTGCATTTAGTGAAATTTCAGTTTTTCAAAGAAGCATAATGGGACAATTTTTATACCAGAAACCATGTTGAAAGTTGTGAACCAATCCTGCTCAGGTAACTTCTGAAATTCGATAAAATTTTTATATTGATTTTGCTGCAATCACTGTATTAGACCTGACAGTCATTTAAACAAATATTCTTAAAAGTTATTTATTTCTACACAAGATGGACCCTGTTTATTTTGTCATAGATAATAGTGTGTTCATAACTGGAAAGAATCCAATTCTATATAATCTTGAGAAATTAAAATATCATATAGTATACCATCTGAAGTATCATATAGTATTTAGTTGTCTGCATAAATCACTGACATTTCTATAGACTTTCAAAGTGTTAGGGATTTCAGTGCATTCTAAACTATTAAATCTTTAATATAATGATATAAATATCTATGAAATCATTTATATTTATCAAGCATTTAAAGGTCAATGCTTGATATATTTATCAAGCATTAGAGGTCAAATAGGTGAATAAGAAATAAAGATTGATAACTGAAAGTCTCACTAATTTAAATTTTGGCCCACTGTTTGTTAAGATGCTGTCCAGGATTCAGTAAGGAGTCAGTCTTGCTGGGAAATGTTGAGTGTTAGGTGGCATGCTGCTGCATTGATACACAAATCCCTCAGCTGTGCCAGAAACACTTAATGCTCCTCTGCTCATCACTATCAAAATTCATAGTATTCTGTAGAAGTGTAGAAACCTCTTGATGTAATATCTTGCATCTATCACAAATACCTAAACCTTACTCCACAAGGTCAAAGCTGTACTTATCAGAGGAGACATTTGATATAATATGAATCATTGGATATATGTATATGTATATATATATATATATATATATGTGTGTGTATATATATATATATATCACTTTTTGAGCAAGGCATTTGAGGGCATGCATTCATGGGTACAATATATGCTGCCCCAGGCATCTTATAAACCATGATGCAGAGAATGAAGATACAGTCTCACATAGTTTTATTACATGGAAATTCATCTAAAGTGTTTATTAAAGGCATAAAATGCCATAGATTGGGGAGCAAAATTGTTATCTAAAAGAACACAGACCTGGGCAGTGCAATTTCACAGAAGACACGTGTTTTACCAGAGTCATAACCCTTGACATGTTTTAAACAAGAGGCAGAGATATGCAGTTGAATGAAAAGAATCAAAGGGTTTATTGTAACTAGATTGCAGTTGTGTGAATAGGTACAATTCCAGTGGCGTGGCTACCATTAACTTAGCAAAAAAGAGGGAATCTACCTTGGAATAGTAATTAATGCAGCGGGATATGTTTACAGAACACTGAAAACTAGGTTAAACCAATGAGTGTGTGTGTGTATAACATATATAAATATATATAACAATTATTCTGTAAATTTTATAAATAAATATAAACATTAAATGAACTGATACTCACCTTTAAGTTAATACTCTTTGGTTTGTAGGGTATAAGTAAGCATTAACTTATCTCTCGTATTATCTGCATTTCTAAATCCTCTACAAAGAATATGTAATAGTTGTATAATAAGATAAAAGGCTATTGAAATTAATGTTTGACTTAAAGAAAGTAATAAGTTAAATGAAGCAAATGATATCAATTCTTTGGGAAGATATCTAGGGTACCAACAGGAAACAGAGAAATCAAAGATGATGCTGAAATTTTTAAGCATAAGATGCAAGGATGTTTAGTGGTTTTTTATTATGAGACAGTGATCAAGAGGAAGAAATATTGGAGGGAGGAAAATAATTTTTTTTTCTTTGTATTGGGTTCAAGGTGAACTTTATTTGGAAGTGTTGATAAGAAACTAGAGCTACTTCTTCAGAGCTCATTACAAGACAGAGCTTGCTGGAAAGTGCTTGAATGATAGTCAGCATACTATCAGTGTGTGTGCAGAATCGGCTGTGCCAAAGCCTGAGTTATGATTGTAAACCCAGTCTGCTGTTCTCATTCAGAATCCTTATTCCTCTGTGAAGAGCACTGAAATTTGATCATCTCAGCTGAAATCCTTGGAAATTTGATAAATAAATTCAAAGGACTGTTTAAATTTGCAAAATGGAGTTTGAAAATTTCTGCCACTGTAAGTACTGCAATCAGGAAATTTGAGGGTGGGAGTGACACTTTCCGATTTCAGTAACTGTAACCCGAATTACTGCACCAGTAGTGCATGGGTGAACCAAACCACTATACTTAGAAAACAATGACAGTCTAGTAAGCCTCCGTTAGCTTATATCTATCAATCAAATTCCATGATGTGCTATTAGCATTTTACAATTAAACATCTTTAAAGTTTCAACAGTTGCTTTTTAAAATAGATTAATTTTTGTATACTTTTTTCTTTTTATTTATTTATTTATTTTTAAATATTCTTTTTATTTATTTTTTATTTTTTTTCCCATTTATTTTTATTAGTTGGAGGCTAATTACTTTACAATATTGTAGTGGTTTTTGTCATACATTGACATGAATCAGCCATGGATTTACATGTATTCCCCATCCCGATCCCCCCTCCCACCTCCCTCTCTACCCGATCCCTCTGGGTCTTCCCAGTGCACCAGGCCTGAGCACTTGTCTCATGCATCCAACCTGGGCTGGTGATCTGTTTCACCCTAGATAATATTTTAAAGCTCACATTTTAAAATTCCAACATCTATGTCTTTATTGTTGCTTAATATCTCAACCACTACAAAAAGCATTCTAATTCGAAGTAGAATAATCAGCAGTAATCCTATTTATCTTTGTGTAACAGATCCAAAAAAGAGAAGATAAGAAGGATTAGATCGAAGAGAACATACTATAGTATGCAAAAATTCAACTTTATATATTAACATAGATATTGTCTGTTCAGTCAGTCAGTTCAGTCGCTCAGTTGTGTTCGACTCTTTGCCACCCCATGGACTGCAGGACACCAGGCCTCCCAGTCCATGACCAACTCCTGGAGCTTGCTCAAACTCTTTTGTTGACTATGATGGCTACTCCATTTCTTCTAAGGGATTCTTGCCCACAGTAGTAGATGCAATATTCATCTGAGTTAAATTCACCCATTTCAGTCCATTTTAGTTTGCTGATTTCCTAGAATGTCGATGTTCACTCTTGCCATCTCCTGTTTGACCACTACCAATTTGCTTTGATTCATGGACCTAACATTCCAGATTCCTATGCAATATTGCTCTTTACAGCATCAGACCTTGCTTCTATCACTAGTCCCATCCACAAGTGGGTGTTGTTTTTGCTTTGGCTCCATCCCTTCATTCTTTCTGGAGTTATTTCTCCACTGATCTCCAGTAACATATTGGGCACCTACCGACCTGGGGAGTTCCTCTTTCAGTGTCCTATCTTTTTGCCTTTTCATACTGTTCATGGGGTTCTCAAGGCAAGAATACTGAAGTGGTTTGCCATTCCCTTGTCCAGTGAACCACATTCTGTCAGACCTCTCCACCATGACCTGTCTTGGGTGGCCCTACACGGCCTGGCCTAGTTTCATTGAGTTAAACAAGACTGTCATCCTGTGATCAGATTGGCTAGTTGCCTGTGATTGTGGTTTCAGTCTGTCTGCCCTCTGATGCCCTCTCTCAGTGCCTACCATCTTACTTGGGTTTCTCTTACCTTGGACTTGGGGTATATCCTCACGGCCGCTGCTCCTGACTAATACAAATCAATGTTCTTACCCTGGACTATCAGTTGCTCTGTGATCGTGTCTCCTCTCCTCCCTAGCTTCTAAATCTTCTCCACCCTCTTATTCACCCTGCTCCCACCACGCTGGCCTCCTGGCTGTTTCCCAGGGGTGCTGGGAAGCCCCTGGCCCGCACACTTTGCAGCAGTTGGTGCTGGGATCTTCTTTCTGCAGTCGTCACTTTCCCTCCCGCGCTTCTTTCAGATCTCTATCCAAGCTATTCCCGTCATAGACTCTACCCACTACAGAGTGGCTTTATTAATTTATTTTCCTCTTTCTAACATGTATCATCACCTGACAGATAGTCAATTGATTGCTTAATGGCTACGTTTTTGTAATCAGAATGCAAGCTGTGTGTGTGCAAGAGGTGTTTGTTTCTGGTTTGTTACTATACTATATATATATGTGTGTATACACACACACACACACACACACACACACTATATATATAGTACACATGTATACTATATATATACTATAGTATATCCCACTTCTAAAACTGAGACAGATGCTTTAGTAAATGTTTTACTGCATAAATAACTGAATGAATTTCCTCAATATTAAATATACAAATGATGATCTCCCCTTTTCTTACAAAACATACTTTTGAAGAAAAAGGCATTTGAAATAAAATAAAAAATAGAAAAGTAAACTGAAAAAGAACAGGAGTTAAGCCAAGAGGCAAATGTTTTATGAAGTCACCAAATATATGTGCTTGTTAGAGACCTGAAAGATATATTTTTAGCATGCATTTAAGTCATTGATTTTGTTTTTCAACATTCAGGATGAGGTTAAAATATCTCTATTGTTTGAATGTATAGTTTTTTAAAAATCTTTCTTCAAATACAGTAATTTTTCAAATAAATTTTATTTCCCCTCTTCTACCATTTCACTAAATAAGAGAAAATGCAAATAAATATTCAAATGCAAACCAACCACTCTAAAATTAAAAAAAGAAAAACTGCCCAAAGTGTTGAATGTATTGAATATATTTTTTTCAAAACACATATTTTTTTTTTACAAATTACAAATATTTATTTGTGCAATTACAAATATGAACTTATGTAAATATATACATTATAAATAATTATTCAAAAATGTTCAATGTATTTTAATATATTCAAAGACAAATATGTTGATATTGCTGGGGCAAACTTGTGGTTGATAGGCAACATTATGATGTTGCCTATCATCAAATTTATTGATTTTAACTTTCATCAGTTGATATACAAAAGACATTATTCTAAAGGATATATTATGAACATCAGGGTGTGAGAATGTGGTCTTTCTAGGACTGAAAGTAAAGTTGGTACGAAATTGCAGCAGTGAAGCTGACTCGGTCACTTCTAAGTCACTTCTAAGTGAGTAGAAGGATTTCCTCAGGGCAGGTAACAATTCCTCCAACCCCATAAACGCAGAGTATCTGGAACCATGTGTGTGCATGCCAAGTCGCTTCAGTTGTGTTCAGCTCTTTGCAACCCTGTGGACTGTAGCCTGCTAGGATCCTCTGTCCATGGGATTCTTTAGGCAAGAATACTGCAGTGGACTGCCATGCTCTTCCCCAGGGAATCTCAGACGGTAAAGTGTCTGTCTACAATGCGGGAGACCCGGGTTCAATCCCTGGGTTGGGAAGATCTGGAGAATCCAGTATTCTTGCATGGAAAATCCCATGGATGGAGGAACCTGGTAAGCTACAGTCCATGGGGTCGCAAAGAGTCAGACATGACTGAGGGACTTCACTTTATTCTTTATGTTAATGCATGAGGAAGCCATATTATGATAATGCATACATTTTTGTTTGTTGTTGTTTGTCTTAATGTTTTACTTATATTCCATTTTTCTTGGTATTTCAAGGTTATTGACATGATTCAGTCTTAAAAACTGCATAAAGGACCTCTACTTCTTCTTCACTTTTGCCTCTTTAATATTGAAATAAGGAGCATGACTAATCCTTTGCCTTCATACTTATTTTTGGAGAGTGTATGTAATAGAAATGTGTCTAGCACTGGCTTTTTTAGCCTCAGGCTACTGGGTAACAACTTATAACTATTCCTTCCATTAGTGGGTTGGTTTCTTTCCATACCTAGGAAATGACCAAAATGGGGGTTGCCTAGGAAATGGTCTCTCTGAAGCTGAAACAGCTATAACAGTTAAAATATGGGTAAAATTCTGTCTTGGCAGAATTCAGATACTATTTCAAGTTCAGCGTTAAATAAATGTTCTCTGTAGCTGGAAGTTTTTATATAATTAGCTATAGCTCAACTTATGCTACACTATAATAAAAGTGTTATTTTTCAAGGCAGGAAGACTCAATTGGAGGTTTTTCTTTGGAGACTGTGTATTTATGTTAATACTTCATCACAAATATTGTATGCATTTTTGCCTTTAGTATTCTTCTACTTAAGAATGAAATCCTACTACTAAACAAGTTCATATATTTCAGAATAAATAATTGAATTCAGAATACTTCTTCAAATAGAATGCTAAACTTTGGATTAGATTTAAAACTGTAAAACATAAATCTACCAGCAAACCAATTTATTTTCTGGTCATTAACAAATATTTATAATTATTTCTTGAAGATATATAACATAATAAAATGTTTCATTACCATATTCTAGGCCACATAAGTTTTAAAATACTTGACAATCTCTCAATGATCATATAGCATGTGCTTGTGGATATTATTTTTATATTTCTCAGCAACAAAGTATCATGAGGGGCCTTGGAAAATAATCACATAAAACAATAATTAACAGAGTCAAAGTAAGATCAGTTGGATGAAGACAGCACACAATAAGGATAGAAATGTTATGTTATAAATATCAGCTATCTAAAGAGTACTAGTATGGAATTTTTATTTGCAAAATGGTAGAACTACACTACTTAACTGGCCTAAACAGAAGGGAGTTTATTTTCTTTTTTTATTTGAGAAGTTCAAGGCTAGTTGGGCTATTTTTGTATTTTCTTCATTCACAGGCAGATGATTACCACTTCTAGGGGACATTGGCTGCCACAATACCAACCTACACCTTATTTGTCAAGGCATCCATGCAGAAAAGAGATTTTGCTTTTCTAAAAGCTGTGGACTTTGACAGTGGGTGACCCAAACTGGTTCATGTACCAATCCATGAACCAGACCCCCAGGATGTGCTGTTGGCTTAGGTCTGACTCATGATCCCAATTATTGAACCTGGAATTAAAGTCACTGTCAATTTTGTAAGGAACCCTTGACTCAAAGTGGGAAGAATGATTCCCTCACTGTGATAAACTTTTTGTCAAAGATGAAATGGAAATTAGGAAGGCAGAAAGAAAACATTCATCACAATGAAAATCACTGCATAGTTGATTGCTAAGATTAGAGGAAACAGGTCAATGTGAATTTTGCTTTTGGTATTCATTAGAAAGACTCGTGTTGAAGCTGAAACTCCAATACTTTGGCCACCTGATGTGAAGAGCTAACTAAATTGAAAAGACCCTGATGCTGGGAAAGATTGAGGGCAGGAGGGGAAGGAGATGACAGAGGATGAGATGGTTGGATGGCATCACTGACTCAATGGACCTGAGTTTGAGTAAACTCTGGGAGTTGGTGATGGACAGGGAGGCCTGGCGTGCTGCGGTCCATGGGGTTGCAAAGAGTCAGACACGACTGAGTGACTGAACTGAACTGAGTGAATTTATAAATTTCACAACTTAAGCTCCCTGGTACATTCTGCGTATTGATGTTTGGAATAGCCATTCAAGGTTTTGTGTAGTAATACAAGCCATCTTCTGAGGAATAGGTAAGAGAAAGAGCAAGAGAACTGAACTCCTTTATCAGTCTCCTTGCATTCTTATACTCGATTTTTAGTATTTTTTCCTGAAGCATCAGAATGACCCTATATACCTCTACAGTCCTATTTCAAAGCCTATACTTTCAGAATTAGTGTAACTGCTTTGCTTTACTCACTCTGTAAATAAAATTGAATTTAACTTGTTTTAATGAAATGAAATCCCGCCATACTAGGAATTCTTTTTTTTTTTTTTTCATGAGAACATTCACTGAGGAATCCCCATGCCCTGGAGGAATTATGGTAGAATTACGTTAGCTAGATTGAGAGTATCACTTGATGATTAGTATTGGGCTTCCAGGGTGACCCCAAGGCTCTTCCTTTTGGGGACCATGGTAAATGAAGACTCTGGTCCAGAAAAACTGGACCACCTTCTTTATGGGATGGCTGTGGTTTTCACATGGTATTCAGCAAAACACACAATGGAGAGAGCTAGAAACAGTAAAAAAAACAGGTGGTGGAGACATCTAAAAGTAATGGAGTTTTATTCTAGAAGGTTCTCTTGTGATCACATGACTTTCCTGGCTTGTGGCAGCTGGCACAGTAATAGAGTGGACACACGGTCTATATTCAAATGTGAAAAACCTGAAAGTCCGTTGCGGTATTTCACTATGGGTACTATAAGATATTGCAAGAAATTTTGGATAATTTTTTAGGAAGTGTGGACCTAGTTTGTAATCACAGTCATCTAGGTCTAAGTAATTATATTACGTGGGTGATACTCTTTGAGCATTGAAATTTTAATAGAAGCAGTGGATTAAAGCTATATTCCCTCACTGAAAAAAATGCTTTATTGAATATTTTCTTTTTTTTCTGATAACCAGCCAAACTTCTAACTCTGAAAGTATTAAAACCATAAACAGAGAGTTAGAGAAGGGCGTGATTAATGAAACCCAAATAGAACACGACTTTTCAGGGTAATGATTTTATAACAAGTATCTATAAGATGTGAGATTCCAAGCAATGTTATTTGTGAAACTATTTAGCTATCATGATAATAATCTTCTTTCTTTAAGGCTATGCTTCACCTAGTCTGGAATCTTTTTATTCTTTATTAATATTACTAGCATGAGGATAAAAACTGAATTATTTGAATGTAACATACATGTGGAGCATATTCTTTAAAGACTGTAAAAATAATTATTATACTCCCATTATAAAATAGGCTTATAGTGAAATAAGCAGTGATCTCAGTCAGATATATATTAACCTAATGATTTTTAAAGAAATTGAATACCAATAGATCAATACTAATATATTTTCTACCATAAGTGTTTTAAAAAGGAGTGAATGGCCTCAACTCAAGCCAAATTGAAACCACACATACCTATACACAATTGCCGAACTAATTTGGCAGTAAGTAGTGCATAGTCCAGTTTCTTCTGGCCTTAAGGGCTTCCCTGGTGATTCCCACATTGCAGGCAGATTCTTTACCACTGGGTCAAGAAGATCCCCTGGAGGAGGGAATGGCAACCACTTCGGTATTCTTGCCTGGAGAACCCCATGGGCAGAGGAGACTGGCAGGCTACAGTCCATAGATTCACAAAGAGTCGGACATGACTGAAGCAATTTAGCAATATTTACAAATTACTGGGTAAAGAGAGATGTTCTATAACTACAGGTTATCAGGGTGTTTTTTCCTTTTTTCATCCAGTTGTAATTGACATAAAACATTGTGTAGGTCTGGGTGTATACAATGTGTTGATTTCATAGTGCCCTTGAAACATCCGATGTGTTCTGCAATGAAATGCCTTTTCACAAGTACTTTCAAATCTTGCTTTTTAGACTGACTGATGCCAATATGTGGTTAAATGGTTAGTTCCAGGGACACGAGTCATTTATTAAAAATCTGAATGTGATGACTAGTGAGTCAGAAATTCCAGGAAATCAAGAAGTAGTAATGGCCTAAAAAGAAACTAAATGTCCCATTTAGAGCAGAATTAACATTTTGGAATCCAGCATTATATATTGTACTGCCCAACTATCAATACCTAGTTTATCAAAATGGTAAAAATTCTATTTATGGCAATGTTTAAGCTACAGATCTGTTAAACCAGGCATCTGCCTGTGAGATTTTAAGTGCATCAATAATTCCCTTGAATTTTCCCCTTCCCCAATTTCCCTCCCCAGTGTATATCCAGTATCTGAAAATTTTCTTTTATATGTTGGTTATTTTACATACTTTAAAAGAATTCTCCTGTACCAAAAAAGAAAATGCCCAAGAAGAAAAATATGGTAAAATAATTTGCTCATGGGAAAAAATGGTAGAGACAGAGCAAACTCATCAGAAATAATTTTTGCACACAACGGATCAGTTGGAAGGAATTGCAGTTTGGGGATGGCAGCCACTCCTATCTGTCATGTTCAATGATCCAAACTCCTGTACATTAATGGATGAACACGTGACACATTTCTAGCAAATATTTTTTAAAGGAAGACTTCTAGGAAAGCATTTTGCTTCAAGATAAGAACAGTAGCAGGTGAGAATTTTCTCACAATGCCTTTCTGAACTCACACGGGAAAGCTGGACTTGTGACAATCGTCTGATTGCTTCTCTGCTGAAATCTTGCCGGACTTGTCGCCATGCATGACAATTTTAGTCTCCATAACCCCAAATAATTGTCATAATTTCAGTGTTGCCCTTTTCTCATCATCCCCCATGCCTAGGAAGACTCATAATTGACACAGCACATTTCATTACAGCAGTGTTTTAATAAGCAAGGTGTTCTAATGAAGGTACAGGTCAGAGAGAGAGGCTAAGAGTGTGGTGATCAGGAATAAGCCGAGATTCAAATTTCAGTACAACTGTGTCCTTCCGGTGTATTTACTAACCTCCTCTAGTTGAATGTGTAGTTGGTGGTGGTGGTGATGGTGTTTAGTCCCTAAGTCATGTCCTACTATTTGGTAACTCCACGGACTGTAAACCCCCAGGCTCCTCTGTCCATGGGATTTCTCAGGCTAGAATACTGGAGTGGGTTGCCATTTCCTTCTCCAGAGGATCTTCTCCACCCAGGGATAGAATCTATGTCTCTTGCATTGGCAGGCAGATTCTTTATCCTTGAGCCACCAGGGAAGCCCCCTGAACGTGCAGTCCATAGAAAATATTAGAGCAGTGACTGCAGAACTGGTTTCCCTTTACTTCATACAGGATTTTGTCAATATTCACAGGACAAGTGAGTGGATGTGGTACATACACTGTCTTTATGAATACCTCTTATGGACTGAGTTAATCTCATTCTAGAATGAGACACCACAAAGGGAAAAAGATACAGGAAAAAATAAAAATGGGAAATAATTGTGCATGTTTTATGAAGAACAGATCAGAAGTGATTCATTATTGTGGAAGGGGTACAAGAAGTGCTAAAAAAAGATACTTTGTATCTTCTAAAATACATCAAGTAGTATCTTCTCTATGAAATGGAAGCAAAAAGTCATAGAAAAGTTGAGGCTAAGATAAAAGAAAATGGAATGCTGTGAAAAAGTAAGTAAATTATAGAAAGAGCTGAACAAAAGTGAAAAATACAAAGATAAAATTAAAATTGCCTGGGAGTCAGTCAAATACAGCTTTTACTCTGTGAATATTGGAAGCAAAATGATAATGAAGAGCAAAGCTGAAAGCTTTTCCAAAATGAAGTACTGTTGATGAATATGATAATAAAGAAAACATAATAAACAGATTATAACAAAAATAAGTGACACATCATTCTTAAGCTAAGAGATATAATTGCAATATGAAAAATGAGTAAAATGAAATAACTCTGCTACCTGCTTCTCATCGTCCCATCCTTGCATATTTTGAAATCACCAACCCGGGATAATCTCCCACAATGGAGACATTCAGGCTTTCATAAGCTGACACTCACTGTTAGTCCAGAATATAAAAGAAACTATAAGGCATAATATCTGACACCGCAAATTAGAGACATTTCCATTCTGAGTAAGTAAAGAGTAAAAAATGTCATTGAATAAATATATCCTTTCATAAGAAATTTTAATATCTATGAACTATATCTATTGATAGATATAATATTTTAAAAATATGTACAATATCCAGTACACTGAAGTGATTATTGGGAATGATGTTTTCATAGTGTCTAATTTTATGTTAATAAAATAACATTAAATTCTGAAGTATGAAACATAAGTTATATGCTATACATAAGTTATTAATAGGACTTTGTATAAATGCCCTGAACAATCAGCTGTTGAATATTAAAACTGGGTTTATACCAATAATTATACCAATAATGGTATAATTAAAATTCAAAATTTTAATAAAGGTTTATTAGAAAATACATTTTCAATTCAATTAAAGAACCATTTAAAGGCTACAGATATATAAAAAAAATATTCTCTATATAACCAAAAAGTATTGGGCTCCCCTGGTAGCTTAGCTGGTAAAGAATCTGCCTGCTATATGGGAGACCTGGGTTTGATCCCTGGGTTGGTAGGATCCCCTGAAGAAGGGAATGGCCAATATATAAAAAGTTATTCTCTTTATAACCAAAAATATAGTCAATTCTTTATTATATCTTATTATTAGGAAGTTCCAGTGAACACCCCTTTTAAAATGGATGTGGTGCAGTATAGTTTTAGCAGAAAGAGATAATAGTAAAAACATAAACATGGAAACATCCTTTATGCCAAGAGAATATTAAATGATTTTGACCAAACTGGATCTATATACTAGCCTTTAACTGTTATTAAATAAAACTGTAATTTTAAAATTGTTTTTATAACATCACACATATAGATGACGTAATTTATCAGGTAATAATTTTACCACTAAATGTCTAAAGGAGTAAACTGATTGTTCTGGAGATAAGTTTTCATTATTTTTGTGAAGCAATCTATAACATTCCTTACTAAGATTGGTCATCCTTTTTCAGGTTACAGCTTCTCATAAGATGAGACTAAATGAATATTTAAAAATTACACATATGCTGGTTGACACTGTTTTGAAGGACTATATTTGCAACATCACTGTTCAGTTGTCTAACAAAACAAAGGCGACATTTCACCTCAGCGAGCCTTCCTGTTTCAGGCACTATCCTAAGTGTTCATGTGATTTACACACTACCCCGTCGGGTCTCCCCTCTACTTTACATGAGAGGAAACAGAGTCAAAGAATAAAGACCATGGAGCTCGGTCACATAGTCTGTAAATTTGTTATTACTATACATTTACAACTTGGAAGCATTTGCACTTTCCTCAAAGGATGGCAAGAAATAGTTTATCTTTTTTAAAACTTGCTTTAAAGGAAAATTAACTTTTTTATTTTTTTATAAATTTACACGAAACTGATCAAAAATAATTTGAAGTGCTGTGAGCAACATGCGTCCAAATCAAGTCTCGTGGAGTTGGCTTAGGGTCTGCTTGCATCAGCCTCGAGCAAGTCAGCTAACTTGTCTTTCCATGGGGCATGTAATGGGAAATGCCAAGTGAGCTGGTGGAAATTAAATAGAATGATAAATGAAAAATGCCTTAAAAAGCACTGTAACCTAATAAACAATAGCATGAGCTGTTGCTTTTATGATTGATGTTAACCTATGTAAATTTACTTTCAAATGTATAATTGTTTTAGCTAAGAACCTAAGGAGTCACCTTCTCCAAAGACATGAGGATGCTATGAGCCAGAAAAATCCATTTCCTGTATCCCTTAATTGAGACAAAGTTCCTATTGTCTCTAGCTGTACAATAATGAAGAACTAGAATGGTATTATAGGAATAGTGTTTTTTCATATGTAGGGAAATAAATTGTGTTTTTTACTCAATTGCCTAAAACAGTGCCGCAGCTTTCTAGGTAAGAGATATAGACAGTTTGTCTTTGTCAAAAGAACTTTCCTAGGTGACTCACACAGTTCACAAAGAATGGCGGGAAGTAAATGAGAAAACAGACTGGAAATGATTTAGTAGCCAAATCTAGTAGAGTGTAAAAGGAGAAAAGCCTGGAAGGCAAGAAAAGAAACAACAGCTAGAACAGACGGACGGAAACCATTTTTCCACATCTTCTGGGAACAAGGTCATCTGTAACCTCACTGATAACGTAAACTGGGCTTGATATAAATGCTTAATGGTTACCAAAAGTGATACATATAAAATCAAATTTGCCTCTACCTCAGCGTAATCCATTTTTTCCCCTCTCATACATGTATCCCAAGGATTTATTTATTTTTTATTATATAGTTGCTTAGAAAGAAAGAGGTAAATCAAGAGCAGTAATGGTAGAGTAGGCACTTTATAAACACCTCCTAACTTATTAATTAAGATTAATTAATCAGTAGCAAAAATAGTTTCAGTTTTGGAATAACATGCAAAAGTGCTTTGGGGATATAAATTTTTTAGCTGGAAGCTCTTTCTCTAGTTTTTATAGAAAAGGGCTTTGAAATTGCGATTCACTGGATTTCATTGAGTAGTTGAGAATGACTAGGATTAGAAGCCTTGTGATTCTTATTAAACATAGGTCATTGTATAATACCTTGTGTTGTATTTGTGCCAGAGACAGAGAGAGACTCCTAAAGCCAACTTTATTGTGTTTCTTTTTCTTTTAACAATGCACATTTTCAGAGTCTCTGTGTGTGTACAGATGACAGCCAGAGCCTTTCATTTAAATTGCCACTGAGTTCTAACCACCGTGTTCAGGACAAACTTCTAAGGGACATTAATGACGGTGAATGCAGGCTGGCTGCTTAGTTGCTGAGCAGTCGGGCAGTCTGACCCTGTGCTAGATGACCAGTCAGCTTGCCGCGCTTCTCTGTGCTGTGGCTCTCTGCGGCGTCTGCTCAGGCACTCAGCTAGGTCCAGCTCTTTGCGACCCTACGGATTTCTGTATGTCCAGGCAAAGCCCTGGACCCTCACCCTCTCACGCTGTGTGCTGCAGCTAAAACCACTAGTTCCCTATTTATTTGACAATCTTCCTGGCCTGCCCAGATGCCTGAAAAGTGCCATTTCCTCTTCTATTTCCTTTTATATTGTTAACTTTAAAAGACTCCTACATTCACAAATTCCTGATGTATATGTCATTATCAGAAGCTCAAAGCTTGATTTACGCATCTTTTCCTAAGGGTGTCAATCAGTTCAGTTCAGTCACTCAGTCGTGTCCAACTCTTTGCGTCCCAGTCGACTGCAGCACACCAGGCTTCTCTGTCCATCACCAACACCCGGGGCTTGCTCAAACTCACGTCCATCGAGTCGGTGATGCCATCCAACCATCTCATCCTCTGTTGTCCCCTTCTCCTCCTGCCTTCAATCTTTCCCAGCATCAGGGTCTTTTCCAACGGGTTAGCTCTTCACATCAGGTGGCCAAAGTAAAGGTGTCAATAGCGTACTGTATTAACTCTTTAAAATCTCTATATACTCACTTGTCTCTCTTGTCTACTGTAAGTTCTTCATGAAGCAGACACGTTTTATCCAATGCCATAGTCCCAGTATGCAGTAGTATAGGACCTGACATTATAGAGGAATGTTATATAAATGACTTGGTGAGCAGATGAAGCAGAATTGTATGTGGCATACAGAATAGTGGTAAGAAGAGGAAATACTATTTATATTTGTGTGTGCCATAAATAAGTAATTTAACATTCTTATTCTAACAAATTCCCTCAATATTTTACCAGCAACCTACAGGGAGATTAACTGCATGTATTCACAGCTAGATTATGGAGACTAACACATAGAGGGAAAAGGCAACAAATGTTGAATACATATTTATGACTAGACGTTCTATATGAACAAACAGATGCAAGAAAGTGATTTGGGCTGGGGGACAGAGTGGGAGGTGAGCTGGATTTCAAGACACAGATAAGAACCGAAGTGAAGCAACTCTTTTATAGAAGCCCAGATAGTAAAAGCAGTCATAGATGACATATAAGTGAATGAGTGTTGATGTGTTCCAAAAAAAAATCAAGCAGTGGACTGAATTTAGCCCACGTGTTCTAATTTGAAGACACTTGAACTAGAGGAAGCTGAGCAAATAGGGTTATTTTCTTGGAAAAAGAGGACTGGTTTTCTATATCATTCCTCAAAGATTGGGTAAATCAAAAGTTGATAGTCATTAACAATCAATGACTACATGTAGCGACATGTAGCTTCCAAAGAGAACTGGTCACTTCCACCCACCTGCCCATCGAACATCACACAATTCTTGCCTAAAGCATCAAGAACATTTCCCCACCCACATACATTTTCTCAAATTACTGAAACACACACACAGAGACAGATTAAGGACATGAGAGAGAACACACGCATGAAATGTGTCACTATTGTGTGACTTTGGTTATGACTATAATAATGAATATTAAATAAGTCTCTTGCAATGATGAGTGATATTAGGTAGACTTATTTTTAATTTTATTCTGTAATATTGTTTCAATTTTTCTATGTAGAATATAGAAATAACTCTTCTGTGCAATTTCCCTCAGTACAGTAAAAAAAATTGTAAAAACATGCTTTTCTTTTGTAATTAGTGTTATCTACTAAACCTCAGTGTATTATTAAATAATATTGCTGAAAGACATTTAAATATGAATTTGTTTTATATATTTTAATTATATATCTTTAAATTGTATAATATAGAAATATAAATTATAAAGAGTTTACCCAGGTCAATACTTGCCATTACTTAACTGTCATAAAGTTGCTTCTCTGCGAGCAGATAAAATATACAGCTATCTTTATTTTGAAAGCTATATATTGAAAAAGGATGAAGTCTTGCAGAATGAAATAGATTATGAAATCCACCTATCAAACTTAATTGAGAGAAGTGAGTAAAGAAAACTTTGATTTCCATTATCAGTTTATGACTTCTTCATATCTGATGCTTTAAGATTTTTCTGTTAAATAAAGATAAAACTGTAATGAGACATATAAACACAAAGTGAAAGCCCAAAGAGGCTCTAGAA
Source organism: Dama dama (assembly GCF_033118175.1). NCBI lineage: Eukaryota > Metazoa > Chordata > Mammalia > Artiodactyla > Cervidae > Dama > Dama dama. The sequence continues at coordinate 100,963,507 of NC_083689.1, forward strand.
ACACTGCAGTGCTTAACAATTAAATTATGAAGGATATGCAATCCTAAGATCCTAGTGGATATATAGTGATTAAATAATTACACAGTTATGAAGATATAATCTCAGTATTATGATCCTTTTTGGGTGCAGTTCTCATAGCTTCATATGTCTCAGCAGATAAATATTTCTATAAAATGTTTTTAAATAACTTCCAATGTTGCATAAGCATAAGTTCAATGTCCATGCATTTTTCTTCTTTTACAGTCTATTGCCCTGGACTATATGTAGCCCTAAATAAAATTTCAAAATCTACAGAAAGAATCCTGGACATTAACAAAAACCAAGTATATTATACATTTTAATTGTGACATTTCTTCTTTCTAAGGGTTTCCTTGTGGCTTAGTGGTAAAGAGCTGCTTGCCAATGCAGGAGACTCGGGTTCCATCCCTGGGTCGGGAAGATCCCCAAGAGAAGGAAACGGCAACCTATTCCACTCTTCTTGCCTTGGCAATCCATGGACAGAGGAGCCTGCTGGGCTACAGTCCATGGTTGCAAAAGAGCCCGTGGTGACTGAGCGATTGAGCACCTGTGCTTCTTTCTAACTTGCGCCAGAATAATTAGGGGACTCTTGAGTTCAAGAAATTAATGCAAGTGAAATTATTTTTTATATCCTCCATATTCAGATTATAAACACCTACAATATTTACAAACAAGCCTTGGCTTAAGGTCAGAACTGGTCTCACTGTTGCAATGATCTTCTTCCCCACTCTTGGCAAGCCCCAGTCCTCAGGGTGCTCCTAGACTATGGGTCCATAGGCTGTTGTTACCAGAGAATCTTCCAAACACAAAGGTTGGTTCCTTACAGTATAACCACAGAAGTCCTACTGTGCATTCAGTTTATGGATTTTTTGGTCTGTGGTCTTATGAGGATAAATACTGTGAATTTAAATAAACAATATCCAAGAAATTAGATTATTGTAACTATTGTTCCAAGCTAAAGTCCTCCTGTAACCTCTTCTGTCATATCTACCCAGTCTGATGTCCTGGGTTCCATGAACTGGGGATAAAAATTTATTCATCTTAGATGAGATCATCTGACACTCTCTGCCCCTTGATCACAATGGATATTTGATCAGAGGACATTATTCTACTTGAGATCAAGTCACCTACACTTTGTTCTTTTTATACATTGTTGTAACTTGCTTTGATAATTCTTCCTCCTGTGGACTATAATTTTACCTGTAGCACAACATGAAAATGTTTTATTTAAAATAGTAATTTACAAAAAATTTTAACATGAAAAAGGATGACTCTCCTGTATGGAAAAAAAAAAAATCTATTTCTCTTGATTAAAAGGAAGCAAAATTATAGCCATTTTATAACCTGATAGTAACTATTATAATTAGTCTTTAATTTATATATGCCTAGCTTTTTAGAATTGGCTATTTTTTGTGTGGCCATGAACAACTGGCATAGGAATTACCTGGGAGCTTTTGCAAAATGGTAGAATCTCAGCCTCCATTCACATCCACTAAATAAGTATAAGAAACTCTTTTCTACAATATTTTACTGCCACCTACAAGCTAGTCACCTTTCCTGATGCCTAAACCTGCCAACAGACAGGCTGTGTGCAGTCCTCTAGGTGATCAGGTGCACAAATATAATCGGATTTCTCCCAATTCCCCCTTCTTTTCCCTCCTCTGATTGGGGCCTGGTGACAGCCAGGTCCACCAGTGAAATCCCCTCCTGCCGTTTGCTTATGCACTCCGTCCTGATGCTCCAGGGAGGCCCTCAGCCAGGAGTTCTCACTCTCTTTCTTGACTCCCCATCTCCTAGGCTGCTCCCATTCCCTTGACGCTTCTCCCATGTGGTCCTTGCATGGTGTGCTATGCCTCCCTCCTCTGGGACCACTGAGTATGATCATTCTCATGCTCAGTTGCTGAGTCACGTCCTACTCTTTGCAACCCCATGGATGGTAGCCCACCAGGCTCCTCTGTCCGTGGGATTTTCCAGGCAAGAATACTAGGTGGGTTGCCATTTCCTTCTCCAGGGGATCTTCCAACCCAGGGATTGAACCTGTGTGTGCTGCATTGACAGGTGTATTCTTTACCACTGAGTCATATGGAAAGCCATATGTAAGTGTAATAAATCCTTTTAATTTCATGTTCTTTTCTGAGTGTAATTTCCACAGCCATGTTGGAATAATCCTTAAAGACTCCACAAGAAGGACTTGCTCCTCTGTGAACAACACAAATGGGAATACAATAAATTATTCCTGGTCTTGGCATGTGACAATGGCCTAATGGGAAAGACATTAGGTCCTTAAAGTAATCTGGTGAACAAAATGTGAAGTAATGAGTAAAGAGGAATTATATTTGCCCCCTCTTTGGTGGTTAGAAAACTGGACTTGGCCTTCATATGTGGAAAAAAATCTTATCATTTGAAATGAGAATAGTGTATATATTTTTCACCTTAAAGATATCTACTTTGCAGCAAAAAGGGGCATGTGAGAGCTGAACTTATAATAAAATGATCTTCAAGTTCTCAACTCCATCAAAAAGGAAATACTGCATATGTGGAATAAATGCACCCATCATGGGCAGGGATCAAAACTAATCTCTATGAAGGGATTAATGTAAGACATTGTCCATGATGTTTGCCCTGCATGGTTAAGGTTTGAAAAGAACCAGTGCCTCACTGCACCTCACTGGCAGCTGCCCTGCCTACCCCTAACAATCATAACCCTGCTATCACTTGTCACTCTGTACCTTGAGTTCTCGAAGACCAATGACATTATGTTTCAGATAGTCAATCATCACAAGAAACTGCAGACTCTCAGATCACCACCTGGTCATCTGTGTGGTCTAATACTGGTAACCCTCAGCACACTGTCTGTTTAGAACTCTTTTCTGTTTGTTCCCAGCTTTCCAAATGCTTCCTTTGTGTCTGCTGGAAATGATTGCCCATAAACAGAAAAAGCTCCTACATTTTCTACCTTAGTCCCAAACTTTTCTTTTCTCTTTCTGCTCCGAGGGAACATTGACTCTCCACTGGGCACCTTGCTTTCCCTGAAGTCTTCTCATAGCTCTGGGAACACTGGGCTTGGAGGGACAGGATTTGTGGTTCTGGCTCCTCATTGGCCCCTGCCAACCCTCCTGTTTCTCTCCAACCAAAAATCCAGGTTTTAAAACTTGTCAGTGCACTAGAGCACTGCTTCCCCTCCTTGTGTCATCATCTATGAAAATTCAGTCACGCTTCCTCATTTCTCAGTGAGTGTACCTCCTGGATCATTGCCTTTCATTTCAGGACTTCTCGCACCTTGCTTCTTGATAATCAAATGTATAAATTTTGATCATCTTTCCAATGGCCACACCTCTCCTCCAGTGATATTAGCGTCTAATTATTTGAGCTCCTCACTGGCCTGGCTATAAACTACACCTTGTCTTTACCAATATCTGCAATCCCTCCAACACATAGATTTTATAAACCTCAGCCACTCATTATTTCCTAACATTTGACCCATTTCCCTGCAGAACTACAAATCCTCACTCTACCTCCTACCCCTTTGTATATGCCAAGCTTCTTGAAAGTTCTTCCCTTTCTCCCATCTCCTGGTCCCTGTGAATTTTTCTCTGTCTTTAAAATCTGCCCCATTTCCCTTATGAACTCATTTAGTGTCATGGCTTTAAATATCATGTGTATATGGTGATGATATCCAAATTCATATTAATACCCACCTCTCTCTCTTAAACTCCAGATTCACTCCGAAAAGTAAGCCCAAGGAGGGCAATCTTTGCTGATTGTTTACTTTGGGCTATGGTAGCTCTTCAATAAATACTTGTCCAATATATTTGATATGTAAAATTGCACTAGAATATATCTGTGCAAGGTAATAAAGTGTACACCTTTTTAAAGGGATTTTGTATAGGAACATGATTATGTAATTTGTAAGTGTTCACAAAATCAAAGGTTTATTTACTATGTTTTCATAGAATTAAATAATCAAAGACCATGTATCATCCTGGGCAATTTTGTTGTGAGAAAAGAGAACTCAAAAACAGAAACTAAATGACATGATTTGGAAAAATTGGAGACCAATTTATTTGATATGTCAGGAACATTTCTGTTAATTCATTATTTTAACAAACATATAAAACAAAAGTGTAATTATTCCTAGGGTATGAAAAAGTTACATAAAAATTTCATTGACAATATATTGCTAAATATAAAATGATATTTAGCATCTTATGTTTGTTGAGGTTATTTTTTAAGCATATTAGTAAAGAGTAAATCGCGTTCCTTTATGCTTAAGTGCTTCATGAAAACTTGGAAAAATAAGGATATTTTAACTTGTGCAATTTTGCCACAACTTAAAAAGGTTTCTGGTCTATAGTGACTGTTCTGGTCCCAGCTTATTATATGATAGAGATGAATGCAAGAGAAGTGGCCAGAGTTCACTGTGAGAACTCTATGTTGTCTCACTGTGATTTAGGGAATCACTGATCTTTGTATCATTTTGATCGGACTGTCATTCTTCCTTCCTACCAGAGCATGAACAGGAATAATGATTTATAATACGTGGGCCGTTCTTTAATAAAATGTTTCTCAGATGGGGGCTAAGGTAGGGAGCTCTGCTTCACTGGAGCAATCATAACTGTCCTTGGATGTCCTCAACACTCACACAGAGTCTCAGGAGAAGGAGCAGAGGAATTACATTTATCAAATTTCAATTTTATCTCTTTCCTGTTAAGCAGGGCAGCAAAATACTATCAACCCTCCACTATCATTTATTAAGCAGTTTATGATATACCTGTTTTTTTTTTTTTGTTTTTTATGATATACCTGTTGAAATGGAAGTTTCTAGTCCTATGTTCATAAACCTATTTGTATTTATGCATATGTGTGCAGACTTTCTAATACCAAATAATAACTTTTTCTGTTAGCATCTCGCACTTTGCTTTCCTATAAATGCACCAATAAACCAAGATGAAATTTCAGGTCATTTACTGGATAGGTTTTATTACTAGAACTTGAAAAAATATAAAAATTAGAATATTAATTCTACCAATATTAAAATTTTATAATACATAAATTTGCTTTCAAATCCTAATTACTAAAGCATTATGATCATAAATTTACAATATTTTCTCCATTTATCTTCAGATATATTCAAAGTACTTTTTAAAGCTTAGAAATAGTTTCTTACCATTCTCCACATTTTTTGCAATTTTTGTGTTTGTTCCAAAGAATCAGGAATGCTATATTCAAAGAAGTTACATTTCTGAGGCGGAACTAATTAGCAAGTGCTAGAGTCAGTATTAGAACTTAAAGAGACAGATCTATAGTCTTTCATTTTACCACCTGGTCATGCAGCCTGCTTATTTGACACCTTCAGAAGAAACCTACTCTTAAGCTTTAGAGGAATTAACACACCATACTGAGGTAAGAGGAGATCTCTGATGTATTTGTTTTTAGAATAGCAAGATATTTTCAATTGCTGCCTGATTTTCCTCCTTATACTATATGTTATATTTTTCATTTGTATATGAATTTATGATCCTGTTTAATTCTGCAAAGATAGTTTATTCTGACTAGTGAAAACAGAGAAAAAGTATGTTTTCAAAAATTAATAGCCTGTCACTCACACTTAATTAATGATCTCCTAATGTAACAAAAATCAAAAACATTAATTGGACACTGACATGGTATAGTATCTGTCAATTCAAATCATTCTCCATCTCACAAACTATACACCAAAATAGGTGATTTTGTCATAGTTTGCACATTGCTTTGAACCCAAATTTCTCTATTAGTATTATAAGTGGATATTTCTTCATTTAAATAGCTTCAGATAATTATATGTTATGCATGCATTAGAATCCCTTCAACTATGGCCCATGTGGTGTACATTCACATTCTTTCAAGATCTTAGCCAGTGTCAAAATTCTTGAAATAAATATTGCTCTACATGTGTCTTTCCTCGTTGTTGGCACAGCTTCTAAAATAGAGATTCTCATGTAGTTACCATCACTGACTGAAAGAATATATTGTTTTAGTGTTAATATATAGTTAGGTTACTCTTAATAAAAAGGGTGATAGGAGTATACATTCCCATCAGCCATATATGCAAGTGTCTATTTCAAACATCCTCAAAAGCGTAGGATGTTTTCACTCATATTCATATTTGTGTTTTTTTTTCTGATCTGATTTTTAAAGTTTTTTTTTCACTTTTTAATTTTTCTTACCACAAATGAAATACAGTATTTTCTACTTCATTCTACAGTGTATATATTCCCTTTTATGAATTTCCAAATATATATTTTACCTGTTTTTTGTCAGATTCTTTCTTCATTTTCTTTTTTTTTTTTTTTTAACCAGGTCTAAGAGTTCTTTGCATATTAGGGATATTCTACTGGGGATCTTTTTTATTATATATATATTGCAAATAGTTTTTTTGAGTCTATTGTTGGTCCATTGTCTTCATTATATATGGTGTCTATACAGATACAAAAACATTAATTGGACACTAACGTGGTATAGTATCTGTTGCTCAAAACCCTTTGTATAAAATCAATTAGAAAACTGAACAAACTGTCGCAAAAAATGATTTTGGAAACTGTGCAACAACATGTAGCCATGATTCCTCAGCATGTGTGTGTATCTAGTCACTCAGTCATGTCCGACTCTTTACGACTCAAGGATTGTAGCCTGCCTGGCTCCTCTGTCCATGGGATTTTCCAGGCAAGAATACTGGAGCAGGTTGCCATTTCCTCCTCCAGGGGGCATCTTCTTTACCCAGGGAAGTCTCTGACATCTCCTGCATTGGCAGGCAGATTCTTTACCATTGGCGCCACCTGGGAAGCCCTGATTCCTCAGAGGGAATGGGAATACAAAGCCTGAGAACACACAGACTTTCTACCAGGGATGGAAGAGGTTGGTCTAAATATATTTTGGTATTTTTGTCTATTGAAGAGACAAGGGTTGGTTGGAGAGATTGAGGTGACTGGAATTTGTAGGCCAAATAGCGAGAGAGAAAGAAGCTAATCATAGAATGATACTCAGAAATTTAGATAATGGTCACTTAAATGTTTGGCTCAATCCTAAACTGTGAGGCCAGGCAAATAACAACTAAAAAGGACTACCTGGAAGTTATGAGATAACCGATTTTCATAGCTCATTCAGGAATAGAAGATTTTCCAGATTTCAGCAGGCAAAGTGGATGATACCTTGGTGAAAATATGGGCATTTTGTAGGGACATTAGGTATTAAATTAGCCTACATACAGCAAATTAAATTAAATTAAATTAGCCTACATCCAGCAAAACTATTATTAAAATTTTAAGGCAAAAATAGTTTTAGGTGTACATTTTCTTATATTTTGCTCTAGTCTCTTTATCGTCTTATTTTTAAATTTAATTATTCATCTTTCTAGATTTATATTAGATATAGCACAAGTTAGTAATATAAATGCTGGAATGGATGAAGTACAAGCTGGAATCAAGATTGCCAGGAGAAATATCAATAAACTCAGATATGCAGATGATACCACCCTTATGGCAGAAAGTGAAGAACTAAAGAACCTCTTGTTGAAAGTGAAAGAGGAGAGTGAAAAAGTTGGCTTAAAACTCAGTATTCAGAAAACTAAGATCATGGTATCTGGTCCCATCACTTCATGGCAAATAGATGGGGAAACAGTGGAGATAGTATCAGACTTTATATTTTTGAGCTCCGAAAGGGTGACTGCAGCCATGAAATTAAAAGACGCTTGCTCCTTGGAAGAAAAGTTATGACCAATTTAGACAAAATATTAAAAAGCAGAGACATTACTTTGCCAACAAAGGTCCATCTATTCAAAGCTATGGTTTTTCCAGTAGTCATATATAGATGTGAATTTTGGACTATAAAGAAAGCTGAGTGCTGAAGAATTGATGTTTTTGAACTGTGATGTTGGAGAAGACTCTTGAAGGTCCCTTGGATTGCAAGGAGTTCCAACTAGTCCATCCTACAGGAAATCTTTCCTGAATATTCATTAGAAGGACTGATGCTGAAGCTGAAGCTCCAATACTTTGGCCACCTGATGCAAAGAACTTACTCATTAGAAAAGACCCTGATGTTGGAAAGATTGAGGGAAGGAGGAGAAGGGGATGACAGAGGATAAGATGGTTGGATGGCATCACCGACTCAATGGACATGAGTTTGAGTCAATTCCAGGAGTTGGTGATGGACAGGGAGGCCTGGCGTGCTGCAGTCCATGGGGTCACAAAGAGTTGGACATGACTGAGCGACTGAACTGAACTGAACTGAATAGCATAAGGGGTTTCCCCCTTTGCTTTTTTTCTTAGAGAAATTAGACAAATGCAATCTCCTGGTTATTAAAATTAAACTATATTTTTCTCACTGCATTGAAGGACAGTCTACTTCATTTGTATGTTAAGTTTTCATAAGTACTTTATTTATGGACACATGTTTTGCAGATTTATTTTTATTTTTCTGTGATATTCAGTCTTTTAAATTATAGTGATTATATAGTAACATTTAATATTCAGCACAAGATTACTCTACCCACTAGTTTTTACTTTTATTATGTTCTTTTAAAATTTTTTCATGGATATTCTTAGGAATGAGTTTGAAAGAATATGACTATTTCAAAAGGAGAAAAGGATAAAAAGTAAAAACACAGCAGCAAAATTTCCTTTAGAATTCTGATTGCAGCTGCATGTAAATTATAGAACATTGTGAATAACTGAAATTTTTGTGACTTCCCTATCCAAGAGTAAAATATTACTTTTCAATATTTCAAGCCTCATTTTATTTATATGTTATATATAATGCATATATATATATATATATCTCCTGTTGAATATGCCATATACATAAACATTAAATATAAAATATATATTTCCTATTAAATATGCTATCTACTGTGAAATTCTTATCATCATGTATATAAAGATATTTAAAATAGTAAATGTAATAAATATTTTGGTATTTTTACATTTTGTGTGAGCTGACAGATACTCTTAGAACTATTGCTAAATATTGTATATTTCTGAAACATTTACAAATGGTGCCTCAGTGAATTGCTGATTGACACTGCCCTAAAGTTTAACTGATTAAAAAAATAACCTTTTATCAATTCTTTTATCAATTCTTGAATCAAAAGCTGACGATTTAGACTGGGTCTAGCTGTTTTTTGGGGTATCAGTAGACCTTTCTCATAGCTCTGACATCAGCGGCTGCTTTGTGTTCTCTCTGTTCCTTGGTGTTGACTAGCGTGGCCAGGAGTGCAGTTTCTCATCCTCTTAGAGATTAGCCTGTGTTCTCATGAAGGAGTCTGGGTTCAAAGATAAGAAATGAAAGCACAAAAGACTTCTCAGTGCCTAGAATTTAAACTGGCTAATGTCCGTTTCTCACCAGACTCATTTGGTGAAAGTCACACAACAGAGCAGATTCAAGGAGTGGGAGATAGTGGAGACCATGGCAGGTTCTATTCTCGGGAAAGGCTACAAAGTCGAACTTGCAAAGCAGTACACACAAGGAGATTTTTGATAGAGGTTGCTATATTCAGTTAACCACAAAAGTATTATTTGGTAATTATCCTTTTAAAAATGATTGTTGTAAAAACAGATACATCTTATAAAACTCTGTATTTAATTTTTGAAGATAATTTAGAATTGCATATTTGACCTTGAATATATTAGATTATATCATCAAGAAATGCATAAAACTTTATCTATGTAATCTTTTTCCTCTAAATTTTTTTTCTATCACATCAGCCAGAAGTTGTAAAACAATATTGTAAGAACATTGTGATAGTTTCTTTATCTTGTCCCTTAGGAATTCCATGATCATATAAATATATGTTATTTTGATTTACTTGCTTTCTATATAGTTTCTGAGTAACAAAAATAATTGAACTTAATAACTTAAAAGAACAGTTTGATATGTATATTATAAATGTGACTATTTCTATATTCTAAAAAATTGTTCTTTTTCTCTTTCAATCAGTATTTAAATAATGTACTGTATTATTTAGGCTTCCAACAAGAAACAGAAAATAACTCTGGGCATGATTCAAAGAGTGTTTATTACAGAAGATTTGAAACCACAAAGGATAGTGTTGGAAATTTGGACTAGTAGTAGGCAGACACTCACCACCCCTAGGTTTGTGGCTGAATAAGTTCTCTCAAAATGTCCGCGGTAATAGCTGAGAGTCCTATGAATGTTTAAGGAATCTTGCCACTCCCCCGTTAGAAGAGTTAGAAGCTGGCAGGACTTTGTAACTTCAGCAAGAAACAGGGCGAAAGTGATGCTGCAAGACTTCTGAGGCCAAACCTGGCCTAGGCTTTCAGAGTAAACCTAAAAAGTGACAGAGCTTCTGTCTAGTTTCCCTCTGTCTGTCCCTTCTTCTCAATCCCTGTCCTTCTCTGTCTCTATCTCACAATAGAACACTCTCATTTTAAATTTAGCACTCATAATGAAAGGAAGTCCAGGCTATCTTAAATCAGAGACAACTCGACCTTACTTTGCCCTGTCTGGACCAAACAAGTTATTCTGTACTACTGATTTTGGGGATAATTTAAAATGCAACTAAACAAGATCAAGGGACTGGGGAAGGACAGTTATTAGAACCAGGGAAAGGAAAGAGAACTGCAGCAGGTCACAGTGGAAGGAACTGTAGACCTCACTGTAAGGTAACAGACCGCTCAAGGCAAACAAGCTGGGAGAGTTGAAGGAGTCAGCGGACTAACCTTGCTCTTCACTATCTCTTCTTGCAGTTCTTGGCAGAGCTCAGCATGTTTGAACTCAGGCAGAAGACAAGGATCTAGTTTACACAGCTCAGCTTCCTAGACAGAAAGCACAGTGAAGAAGTGCAGAGTGTATATTGAGCCCCAAATGAAGGATTCTGTTAGGGAGTTAGAATAGGAAACAGGAGTCCAAAATAGCAGTGGCTCAAAGACAAAGGAAAAGCCTGCAAAAATGGAACAAAAGAAAACCCAAGGACCAGAGTGAGAACCTCAGGTGAAACAAACAGCCCTCCTGGCTAGTCCAAATTACATAGGGCAGGCTCAGGGGGGAGGGGAAAATGGAATAAAAGGGGGAAGCCAAGGCAGACCGAGGCCTTTCCTTTGGGGTCAGCCCACCCTCACGCCTTGAGGCGAGGGTGTACTTTCCCTTGTTTGCCAAATAAAACTGAGCTGTGACAGAGCTGTAACTCTGGGCCACCATTTCAAATCTTAGCTGCCGCAAGACAGAACCAAGGAAATTACACACTCTCCTGACAATTCCAAGCATATGTACCACGTGCAATATTCTAAATGCTTTTTCTTGAGGCCAGCAGTCTAAAAGACAGGCAGAAAAGATAAAAATGCTATTTATTGTGAATGGAAAGCTTACTTCTATACCACATTGATATTTATGTTGGCATTCTGAGATCAGGGAAAAGGGGGACAAACTAAAGTGTATTCTCTGAGTCCATGTAAATCAGAATCTCTTTATTAGCAAAAGTAATGAAACCATTTAGAGTAATCTAATGAGAGAAAAACTACTTTACATTCTACTTCATTTTACTTTTGCTAGGACTTTATGAAGAAAATATAAAATCATTGTTGCTGTGGTTCGGTCAGTCATTCATATCCAGCTCTTTGTGACTCCGGAGCTGCGGCACGCCGGGCTTCCCTGTCCTCCACTGTCTCACAGAGCTCGCTCAAACTCACGTCCGTTGAGTCAATGATGTCACCCAACCACCTCATCCTCTGTCGCCCTCTTCTCCTCCTGCCTTCAATCTTTCCCAGGATTAGGGTCTTTTCCAATGAGTTGGCACTTAGCATCAGGTGGCCAAAGTATTGGAGTTTCAGCTTCAGCATCAGTCCTTCCAATGAATAGTCAGGACTAATTTCCTCTAGGAGTGACTGGTTGGACCTCCTTGCAGTCCAAGGGACTCTCAAGGGTCTTTTCCAACACCACAATTTGAAAGCATACCCTGTAGTCCAGAAATTCTGCTCTGAGGTATTTATTTAATATAAATAAAAATAAATGTCCTCAGGAGGCTTGGAAGGAATACACATAGAATTTTTTTTTTGTAATAGCTAAAAAAAAACAAATAGTCTCAATATTCATTGATAGAGGAATAGATAAGCATAGAGTTATATTACTACCCAGTAATAATAAAAGAAGGAGCAAGTACTGAAACACACAATGATAGGATGAATCTAAAAAATATTATTTTGAATACAAGGAGCCAGCCAAATGATATGATTTGATTAGTATGAAATCCAAGATTATGCAAAACTAATAAATGTTCATATAAATAGGATCTGTAGTAGCTTCTGCTTGGGAGAAAAGGGCAGGAGGAAATTTTCTGCTGAGGTGGAAATGTTGTGTCCTAATATGTATTTGTCGAAACTTCTTTGAAAGTTATACTTAAGAGCTGAGCAATGTAAATTTCACCTAGTGTAAATTATGCTTCAACCAAAAATAGATTAATGTAAAGAGGAAAATGCCCTCAGTATGTAGTATGTGATGCAAAACAAGTGACAGATATAAAGAAAATAATCATATATAAACCCTACCTAGGAAAAGCAAAACATTATTTACCAAAGACTTCTGTTTCAACATTTTTAAAGGTCTGTGCCAATTTTTTCCTTAACTCAGTCTAAGTCACTGGGAAAATAATACTTACTGGAGGCAATAAAGTCATTATTTTGCAAGGATAATTTATTGTGCTTTAATTTTTTATTACAAAATGAAAGTCATTTATAAATTTCTGTACTTTATTAGCATTAGTAACAATACTTTATTAAAGTCATAATTGTATATATACAAGCGAAATCTGACTTTGACTCAGACCTGCTTGAGTAAGCTATAAGTAGAAAAGTACGGTTCAAATGTCCTCACACTTTCTCTGGAGACTTCACCACTGTCTGTAACCCATCAATGGATCAATGCGTAGCACATTCTAATGGTCCACTTTAGCTTATTTGTTTGCCATTAGCAAATTATGATTTGGCAGTCACTGTTTTTAAAATGATTGGAAATCTCCAAAGTGAAGCTTCTCTGCTGCTACCTACTACACTTGGCAGATTCAACAGCTAGGCTACTCATAAATTTCAAGGCTGAAAGTATTAAAAAAAAAAAACCCAGAAGTTGACACACTTGTCTCTTTTCCTTGATTTAGTTAATAAATTCCTTGCTATCTAATGTAATACATTCAGTGTCTTTAAAAGTCAAAGTATAGTTGATTGAGAATTCCCTGGAGGTCTAGTGGTTAGGACTGTGCACTTCCACTGCAGGGGGCACAGGTTCAATCCCTGATGGGGGAACTATAAGATCCCTCAGGCCACATGATGAGGCAGGAAAAAAAAAAACAGTAAAAACAGGTAAGGGAATATCCAGTCTTGCACCCTGTAGACCAGTGGCCCCCAACTTTTGGCTTCCATGGTGCTCAGTGGTAAAAGAATCTGGTCCGCAATGCAGGAGCCGCAGGAGACTCAAGTTCAACCCCTGGATCAGGAAGACCCCATGGAGAAGAAAATGGCAACACACTCCAGTATTCTTGCCTGGAGAATCCCATGGACAGAGGAGCTGGTGAGCTACAATCCAAGGGTCACAAACAGTCAGGCACGACTGAATGGCTTAGCACACATAGTTGGTGAGTTTCAGTGTACAACATGGAGTTTCAATATTTTCTAGATTATATTCCATTTAAAGGTACTATAAAATAAGGACAATATTCCCTGTGCCATATATTCTCGTGGCTTGCTTATTTTACACATAATAGTTTGTACCTCTCTTTCCCCTTCCCCTATCTTATCCCTCCTGCATCCTCCACTGGTAACCACTGTTTGCCCTTTATATCCGTAGATTGGTTTCTGTTTTGCTCTATTCATTGTTTCATGTTTCAGATTCCATTGAATTCAAAGATTCTATTCCTTTAAAAATTAGAAATAAAAAGAAAGCTTTAGTTTATTTTGTCTTTCGCTTCTTTTGCTAGTCATTAGTGATATCAGCTATTTTTCAGAAGAGGACAGTCTGCATGCAAGATGGATAGACATCATAGAAGGAACAATAACGTCACACGTCTCCCCTGGTGTGTAGCTGAGCTTTTAATGTCTGAACTAAAAACGCTAAACCTCTAACAGAACCTGAAATAGAGGCTCCGGATAACTTTTCATCTCAGGTGACTTTTTCATTTTGATCTCTGAGACAAATTTCTAACTTGAAGCTAAAAATATGGGTCAGAAAAAGAAAGAAACATCTCACATGATAAAATTAGTTTCTCTTTGTCACTTGGGAGGTAGGAAATAAGATATTTCATGTACTACACAAAAACTATGTCTATACTCACCCATCTTAAACGTATTAACCTCAACTCACCTTAAACCTTAAACCACCTCATCCTATTACTAGTCATTCCTACATTTGGCAACTTACTGAACTAGTTTATTTCTACTTCCAGTGCCAGTAATGATGCAGTTTTTCATCTCTATGATTGGATGATGTTGATAATAACACAATTTTAAAGCTTTTCACTAATTTATTTGCACGGTGACTATTATATCTTATTTTTCCCTTACTAAATGAACTCCTATAATTTTAATAGGAAGAAAATGTAAATATGATTTTTTTAATAGGAAGAAAATGGAAGCTTGATTTTATATAATTATAAAATGACACTGTTTTGACTATATCTGAAGCTTGTTAATATATTTTCTATATGTTGTTTTGAACCACATGCCATAGAAGAAAAGAATATGTTTTATTTTTCTAATGTGACTGTCAACCTCCAGCATGTGACTCTTATTCTTTATTTAAAATTAATGTTGTAACTTTGTATAATGATTTCTTAAAATGAAGCCATCTCTTAGCTGCCCATATTTTATACTGATACATCCAAGCACGGGGCTTCCCCAATAGCTCAGCTGGTAAAGAACCCACCTGCAATGCAGGAGACCCAGGAAACTTCAGTTCAATTCCTAGGTCGGGAAGATCCTCTGGAGTAGGAAATGGCTACCAACTTCAGAATTCTTGCCATTAACAAGAATCCCATGGACAGAGGAACCTGGCGGGCTACAGTCCAGTGGGTCACAAGGACTTGGACATGACTAGAGGCTAAGCAGACACAAGCGCAGGCAAGAATGAGATGTGTGTGTGCCTTCCTAGTGACAGTGATTCCGCACTGCACTTATAAAAGGCATGCGGATGCCTGAAGATACGTCATCTATTCTTAATTCAGCAAAATCACGAAGAATATAAATAGGACTATTATATATCTGGAGAATTGATGTCAACATAAACCCAGATACTAGACATCAAAGATAGGTTTTAGCAGATGAAGATTGAAAGAAAGTTTAATATTCTGTTTCTATGTATGCTTCGAAAAGCACTAAAACATTACTTCAAACAACTTTATGTATTCTATCATCGCTAAACGCACAGCAGCGTAATGGTGAATTGTGCCAGCAATTCTAACAGTTTGTGCCTCTATAGTTATACTTTAGTAATAATAAACATTCAATAATGTATCCTTTATACCCAAGGATGTGCTCTGTCACCCAGTCGTGTCCAACTTTTTGCAATTCCGTGGACTGTAGCCAGCCAAGCTGCTCTGTTCATGGACTTTTTCAGGCAAGAATACTGGAGCGGGTTGCTATTTCTTACTCCAGAGAGACTAAAGGATAAAGTTAAACAAGTCACTAATCATTAGAATTACTCAGTAGTAAGATAAGTAAATTTTTTAAAAATATATTTAAAAAACTTTTGATGACAGTTGAAGTCAGCTCAGTGCATTATTTTGGGTGAACTGTGGGTTCACTTTCACTTGGAAAGGCAAGTGTCAAAAGGAAGGTAAAACTGTGTCACATGACAGATAAGATAGAAAACAATATATTAAAATTTAATATTAAATATTTGAACAAGTACTCTAGTAGCAATGAGACCAATGATATAAGAAGGTTGAAAAAGTAAAAACAAGCTTATTTCATTTTTGTAGCAGACTCATTTATCAGAATGCAGGTTCCTTTAGAATAAACTTGTAGGGAAACTATCAAACAAGGCTGCAAAGCCATTTGCGTCTCTTGGAGCTGCAACAACTATCATTTTGCTAAAATTTACGAGATGTATCTATTAAGTGCCACAGGGCACCCAGATTCTGTAAGCATGGTCACTGCCTTAAAGTACTTATGATCTGGCTGAACAGATAAGACTTGAACAAACAAAACTACAAATCAGGGAAGTATAAGATAAGTGTCAAGAACAGAGTGGAAATTTGAAATTCAAAGGGGAAAAAATACTGGTTAGAACTGCGCATGAAACCTTGAAACAATCTCAAAGAAAAAGTCACGATGAGACGTTTTGATTTTTGGTTAAAAGTAGCATAGTTTCCTTAGAAAATACTAAATTGATAGTATAACACCAGGGCTTCTAAAGGCTTTAACCATAGAATTATTTCAAGTAAATACATTTAAAGTGATAAAATTATATACAATATATAAGCAATAAGCACAGTAAATTCTAGTCTATCCCCTTGAAAACCTTTATAGTGTGTATTACGAAGCATTCTTCATGTTGAAACAATGAAAACTCAGACAAAATAGGAGTTGGTGAGTTTTGAAATTTTCCTTTACATAAACAGTCAGGTCACATTCATTTATTGGAGACAGAGGTAGAGAGGGAGAGAAAGATAACGAGAGAGAAAGTAGTGATGGACCACATTCCTTCCTTATAATTAAATTCCATTTATAATTACTTTTATGTAGGCATTAAAATAAGTAATGGAAGTTAGTGGCTTAACTCAGTAAAGGTTGCTTTCTTAATTAAATCACATCCTAGTATCAGTCAGATCACTCTCAAGTTTTTCCATCCATGAGGGAAGTCAAGATGTTGGTTTCTTCCTTAATTTGTTTCTGCTATCTTCCTCCTAGGCTTTCACTTTCAGCTGTTTAGATAGAGGAGAGAGAGAATATAGATATTCATGGTGGGTGTCTTAGTATCCAGACTGTAATATTCAATATTTCTACCCACATCCACTATTTGGTGCTGCTGAGAAGTAAGGTAAGGAATAGAAATGAAGCCTGGTATAAAATAAATCACATCAAAAAAAAAATTAAAATAACAAACATGGGAAAGAAGGCAAGGCAAAATCAGACAAAACTGAATAGAAGAGAATAATTTTTTTCTTTAAGGTACTTTGTTGAAAGGCTAACAAATTTTCCAACATACATATATTTTTTCTTGATGAAAATAAAATAATAAACAAGAAAGTATTTGAAGACATAATGAAAGTAATACCAAAATCCTGAAAGAATGTGTTATACACTTTGACAGTACAAAAGTGATATTATAATTTATTGTAGGAAACAGACTAGTGTAAATAAAAGAATGTGAGATGTTAATTTCACAGTCTTCTCTATCTTATAGTACAAACATCTCCTGCAATGGCAGGCGGGTTCTATACCACTAGCGCCATCTGGGAAGCCCATGAAATTTATAGATATAGCTATATGTGTAACATATCGCACTTAGAGAAATCAAATGTCTTATCATTTTAATCCTTTTAAACTTTAGAGGTGTATTACATATATACATATTTCTTGTTAAGAAGATACTTATCTAAAATCCAACAGTTTCTCCAAACTCTTTTGTCTCACAAAAGGAATGTAATGCATTTGAGTATTTTTTCACTTTTATAAGCAATTATATTCCAACTGCATTTTATTAGGTCCTGTCTAATATGTAGATCTTTATAGGCAGGGAGAATGTCTATACTTTTCTTACAACAGCTTTGTTGTGATTATTTATGAATAAAGAGATTTTGCTTGAGAAAGAAATGGCAACCCACTCCAGGATTCTTGCCTGGAGAATCCCATGGACAGAGGAGCCTGGTAGGCTACCCTTCCATGGGGTCATAAAGAGTCAGACACAACCGAGCGACTAACACACAAACACACACACACACACACACAAAGAGATTTTGAGTGATATTGTAATTCCTTTTTTATTTTTTAAAGTTGCTTAGTATCTCTCTAAAAGTCAAGTATTTATTTAAAAATAAACAAACTTCTTTGAAAAGACTATGGATTTCCCAAATATATAGAAATACTTCCACTATGAGATCAAATTTTGAAAATAGTAGACCAGTGTTTTTGTGTATATGTCCTTGGTATGGTTTTTCCATGTTACTTTATAAGCAACAAGCAAAACGCTGGATAAAGTTCCAAATTCACACTGGATGGAAGCATTTGTTCAAATTGAAAGTATATAAATACCACTTCTAAAAGTTTTGCTATGATAGTTATTGTTGTTGGATTTGTGTAATCTTTTCCCACACATCCCTCTGTTATTTCACCAAAAAAAAGCAGGGAGAAAATCAGAAATATTAGTGGGCTTGAGTATTGTGTGTTCAGTCGATAAATTGCATCCAACTCTTTAGAATTGTGTAAACTGCAGCCTGCTAGGCTCCTCTGTCCATGGGATTTCCCAGGCAAGAATATTGGAGTGGGTTGCCATTACCTACTCCAGGGAATCTTCCTGACCCAGGAATTGAACCCGTGTCTTCTGCATTGGCAGAAGTGTTCTTTACCACTGAGCCAACAGGGAAGGCCCAGACTTGAGTATTACCATGTGGGAATAACAACTAATGCTTTTACTTTGAAATATTTATTCAGTTCAGTTCAGTTCAGCAGCTCAGTCATGTCAGACTCTTCGCGACCCCATGGACAGCAGCACACCAGGCCTCCCTGTTCATCACCAACTCCCGGAGCTTGCTCAAACTCATGTCCATTGAGTCGGTGATGCCATCCAACCATCTCATCCTCTGTCGTCCTCTTCTCCTCCTGCCCTCAATCTTTCCCAGCATCAGAGTCTTTTCCAGTGAGTCAGCTCTTGGCATCAGGTGGCCAAAGTACTGGAGCTTCAGCTTCAGCATCAGTCCTTCCAATTAATATTAAAGGCTGATTTCCTTTAGGATGGACTAGTTGGATCTCCTTTCAGTCCAAGGTACCCTTGAGAGTCTTAACTTTGGTCATAACTTTGCTTCCAATTAGCAAGTGTCTTTTAATTTCATGGCTGCAGTCGCCATCTGGAGTGATTTTGGAGCCCCCCAAAACTAAAGTCTTTCATTGTTTCCATTGTTTCCCCATCTACTTGCCATGAAGTGATGGCAAATAATTATTAACTTAATGTAAATGAAATATTTATTAACTTAATGTAAAAAGCACAAATTAGACTAAGGGAGACAATTGCATTTTAGTTAAATGTATTTATATGTCTATCTCGTTATCTAAGATAGCTTCAATGAGAAAGTGATATTTTACAAGACTCCTAAAATTATAGGTCCAACATTGATGATGAAGCTCATATAATAAAAATATTTATTCAGTTACCACAGATATCTGGCTTAAATTAATTATAACACCTTTCAGCTGTCTCAGTTTTCAACCCAGAAGATGTATAGGTATACTGAGATTAAAATTGTTAAAAACTAAGCAGATTATCAATTCATGAAGCATAATTGTATACTGGTTAAGATTTTTGGATATATAAAATACGGATTTTTAAAATTCTGGTAAAGAAAGGAAGGAAGGGAGGGAAGAAGAGAGGCAGGATTAGGGATGGGGGAGGGGAGAGAGTGAAAGAAAAGGGGGGAGAAGTGAAAAAAAAAAGGGAGAAAGAAGGAAAAGATTAATGCAGGTATAACAGAAAATGAATTTAGTATGAAAAGAGCAATAACACAGTGGTTGCCTGGAGGGGAAATCTCATCTGCTGTAATAAAC